>NC_051155.1:164623975-164956962 GCF_013339745.2 Dermacentor silvarum | reverse complement strand
TAAAGTTGTTTCTGTCTCTCGCTATCTGTCTCTCACATTATCTTAGTAGCCGAATCGTGCTGCAAGAACAGTTCATTTATTAGTAGAGAAGTCCGCCAGGCCCCATCTTTGAAAATCTGCACACATTGCTTGCAAAATGGAAGGGGAGGAAAGATGGGGGGAGAGGGGAGGGGGAGTAATCAGTGTTGTGTCGTGTCACGTACGAACAAACCCAACTATGCAGTGCAACTTTTTGAGTACAACAACTTGCTTGCTTGCTTGCTTGCTTGCTTGCTTGCTTGCTTGCTTGCTTGCTTGCTTGCTTGCTTGCTTGCTTGCTTGCTTGCTTGCTTGCTTGCTTGCTTGCTTGCTTGCTTGCTTGCTTGAAACCCTTTATTGAAAACCAAAAGAGAGGTGGAGCCCTTAGAGGGCTTCGCAATGGGTGGAGTCCCTATTCCGGGACCCCATTAGTGCCAGCCGCCAGCTTAGCCCTCCGAACCAAGGCCTTTGGGGCCTGAAGGCCCGAGCAACCACGCAGGGCCGCCTTCCTCTCGGTTGAGTTAGGGTTGGGGGGAAGAGCTGAGTTGAGCTGGCAAGCCCAAACCATGTGGTAGGTGTGAGCCACCTCCCCACAGTATTGGCACTTGCCAGTGAAGGAAGAATCGAAATGTTCTAAGATTTCCGGGCACCATCAAGTGTTAGTGAAAAGTCGGAACAAGATGCGTTCATCAGCCGTGCCCAGCCCCTTTGCAGGAGTTGGGTATTGGCGGTACCTGTACTTGTAATAGGTGGGGATGTCTTTGAATGTAAGAAGATAGCCGCCTTCGCGTTCCAGGTACTCAGGTTCTGAGTGGGACGCCCGGTGGATGAGTGCTCGGGCCGCCGAGTTCGCGGCTTCATTCCCCATTAAGCCCTGGTTGCCCGGAGTTCAGATTAGGTAACGGGGGGTAGGATCGAATCCCCCGTTACTATAGTTCTGCAATATTCGTTCCGCTCATCGGTCGTTCGTCGCTCATCAAACCCCTTGCGTGCAGGATCGCCAGTCAGCTTCTAGAGACTGTAAAGGAGTACGCTTATCTAGGTCAATTACTCACAGGAGACCCTGATCATGAGAAAGAAATTTATAGATGAATAAAATTGGGCTGGAATACATACGGCAGGCATTACCAAATCCTCACTGGGAGATTACCACTGTCGTTGAAAAGAAAAGTGTACAATCATTGCATTCTACCGGTGCTAACATATAGGGCAGAAACTTTGAGGTTAACAAAGAAGCTCGAGAACAAGTTAAGGACGCACAAAGAGCGATGGAACAAAAAAATGTTAGGCCTAACGTTAAGAGACAGGAAGAGAATGGTGTGGACCAGAGAACAAACGGAGATAGCTGATATTCTAGGTGACATTAAGCGGAAAAAGTGTAGCTGGACAGGCCATGTAATGCGTAGGGTGGATAACCGGTGGACCATTAGGGTTACAGAATGGATACCATGAGAAGCGAAGTGCAGTCGAGGACGGCAGAAAACTATGTGGAATGATGAAGTTAAGAGACTTGCAGGGGCAATTTGGAATCAGCTAGCACAAGACAGGGGTAATGGAAGATCACAGGGAGAGGCCTTCGCCCTGCAGTAGACTTAAATAAATGCTGATGATGATGATGATTATTATTATTTGTTCCACTAGCGGAGTGACCCAACCAGCTTCATTATTTCGACAAGCCCCACGCGAGTCGGTTATGATATATTGAGATCGTGGATCACAGGCAGCTAGGGCGATAGCTACTGCTTCAGCTTACGTTGAGCCCGGGGCTTTGAAAGTGAGCCAATCTACTTGCTTTTCCTCGTGGATGACCGCTGCCGTATATCACCCCCCACGGCATGAACCGGCCGCATCTACGTATATTGAAATGTATATGAATTGACTATAGTAATATTAACTATAGCAGGCCCACCATAGTCACAGCTTCGCTGGCTTCCATCTTCACAGTAGTGGAAGGGTTCTCATTTTTTTTTTTCGTCGCGTAAGTCATTTCAAGTACTCACTTTCTAGCAGGCGATGGGTGCCGACAAGCTTTATTGTGTCGCTTCAGTCAATTACCCCTCCCCCACAGAGAGGCATCTAAGCATGCCCGGAGTGTGAAGGAAAGTTTCGGAATTGCTATGATTGAAAAGGTCAAGTTTCACGGTAAAGTAACTGATCATTTTCGTTTGTCCGCAGTTTTCTGGTTCCCACCAAGAGGACTCCCCCCCCCTTAAGTGGTATGTTTTTTACCGCGTGTCCTGATGTTCAGGCTCTTTGAGCTCTGTCTTCGATTCCACTTATGTAAGTCCAATTTCTGGCTACGTCTACTATGAACTGTTTTAACGCACCGCTAAGCCTGCACGGCTAACCACTGTGATTAACCAGTAGTTGAGGCGCCTTCCATTTAAGCCCGAGGTGGTCACCAGATTGAGATCTTACTTGGACGGACACATTCCGACTAGGGCGAAACGGGAAAAGACGGGTACGCAATCATTGGCCACACATTAAAAAAAAATCAGACGGCGAAATTAAACCGGAAGTCTTCCAATATCGCCTTATCACATAGCCTTATTTGAGCTTCTGAACGTCAGTCACCATCAACAAAGGGAAGGTCTTACGAGTTTGAGAAATTCTTTAACTGCTTATCTATACTCAAGACATTCTTCTTTAGCACATGTGTTAAAATAACGCCATGCGACTGAAAATACGGTGCTGAAAGTATACATTCTATTGAAAGCTTCAAGAAACAATGCGATTAGCTTTCGGTTAATGGGTTGTATTATACGTTTTATCGTAGAGAGTATATGCTCCAGCAAGCTCAATTGCAAGCAGATAAAGATTTATTAGAAAGCAGAAGTCGATAGGGTCGGACTGAATCAGTGTGCTATCGCCGAAGCTACAAATGTCTCAAGGGACCAATCTGTTTTTCGTAATCAAAAATTTTTAAAAATGTCTCCCAGGCAATTTTTTTCTTGCCGCTTGTTATTATAAGGTTCACTGCTCATTACATTACATAGTGGCGAAAACAAAGACAGGCAACAAAATCCTAGCGGTAACTTTAGAACAATGCTCTTGATAGAACGCAACTGTCACTCGGAGTGAACTGCTGCAGTTTTCCATTGCAGTAAGCCAATCCATTGATTGCACCGAAAAACCGTAAAATAAATGTGCTGCCATGGTTCGATTCCCCTGAGCCTATGCACCGTGGTTGGCCACCACTAAACTACATAGTATATTCTAGTTCTTTGTACCACTACCTACTGACCGCCCAGCGATAATTGGGTTATTATATAAGTTTAGTGTATATTACGCACATTTCACGATACCTTTCCTTCTTTAGGTTCCTAAAAATCTCGAGTAATCCTCCTGGGTAAACAGTGATTAATTGGGACTCATGGCGCGCCGATCGTGACCGAGGAGAGCCTTACTACCATGAGCGAGGCAGTCAAGAAAATATGCGACGTCTACTGTTTTACGCCGCCCCCCCCCCCCAAAAAAAAAAAAAAAAAAGTGGCTTGCGAAATTTTCTGCTAAGCTCCAACCGCGGCTCGCCGGGGGAATGTAGGCGCTTGGATGTTCCATTGACGTTTGGGTATTCTAATCGGCCACGTCTTCGGGCGAATTGATTGCCCCGCCGATGAGAAAGTGCCGTGAGAAAGAAGGCGTAACCGCAACTATGAATAAAAGACGCCTTCCTCTCCACACGGTGGCACGCGGGCAGCATTTACTATACTTACGGCCTGCGGACTATACTTCCCGCCTGGGAACACCCGTGCGCTGGTATGCATGCCCAACGACAGGCGATATGTCGTCCCTAACTGATTACTTCCGGGCGATCAAGCCGGCCCCGGGCAGTCATAAACCATGATTAGCACCCAGGAACCACATTTTACCTTTGTGTCCTCGCGTGTTGTTTATTTTTTTTAAGCGATAAACTTTGTTCATTGGTGCCTTCCCTGGCTATCGCCTACGGAGCCTTCGCTACGGCGTCTCGCATCAGCATCTCACAAAGCTTGACATGCATTGAGTTCTGTGATAAAGCGCTCTTTCCTCTGCCTTCACTATGAGCTTGTTTGTATTCAGTTCCACACTGCTTAACTCTACATAACTTGTGTGAGGTTGGAACAAAATTTCTCTCGAGAATCACTCTTCAAAGTACACCAAAAAAAAAAAGGAAGAGTAGTTTGAGCTGCATTAGTAAATTGTGCTTCCGGAGTTGCAAAGCGGCCACTCCAACTGTGAGCGGAGGCTTGGCACACCTGGGAAGAAGCTAAACCAAATGACCGATCGGAACGGCATCCTGAATGAAGCTCCCGCGCCAGCTCACCGTGATATAATGAATTCTGACAACGTCGGCTCAGGTCTGGTTATCGGTTTATCGCCAAAGAAGGACGACATTGCATTATAAATACACGCGGTTAAATACCAAATTTTTCGCATACGAATGGAATACGAATAATAACTATCAAATATCGAATCGAGCATTTAGTTTTGCATAATTATGGAGCACCCCGGTACTGACTCGTAAAAAATAAAACATACTATCAAGGGACAAAGAATCAGTCTTAAACACCAGTTTTCTAGTTGTCATTAAAAAACTGCACGAATAATCTCTACATCTTTGGAGGCTGGCAGCAAACAAGCTTATAAATAATTAATGGCTGCTGTATGGAATAGAGCTTTACAAATGCACGAAATAAATGGTTGCCGAAAACAAATCGAAGCTGTGGTGAAAAAAAGAAAAAGCTGCTTATTTCTTGTGTGCCGTAAGCACATGTAAAAGGGCCTGCTGCAATTTAAAAAAAATTCTGGTCGTAGCGTATGCTGCATGACTAGACTGCCAGAACATCAAATGACAGACTACAAGAAACACTGACAGGTTGTCATGGAGGCACTTCCAACATGAAACCAAAAACAAACCTACATTGTACATTTTGTTTCTGCATTTCTTCGGAAACTTTTGTCGTGTTCATTTGTAATAATTTGCAAAATTTGGTTTAGCAGATGGAGAACAGCAACAAGACTTAAACAGTCGGTTACTGCGGAATGGTTGGTATATTTAAAATGTTCAAAAAATTATGAACAATTCCTTTTCGAATACCAATATGGTCATATACATTAGGCCGGTAGCCTAAGGACCAAAACATACCGGCGCAAATATTCGGAACTAGATGAGACATTTGTATGCTGCAGCAAAGTTCCGAAGACCAGTGAACACATTCTAAAGGAATGTGAAGGGATTCACTCAGTGAGAACAGTAGGTAACGTACACCTTCCAGAAGCGCTTGAGTTTAAAGTGGACGGAAGCATCAACCGGTCAGCAGTCGAGATAAGCAAGAGAAGTTTAAAGTATTGGTGGAAAAAAAAGTTAGAAAGTGTTTGATTACGACCTGATTTGATTTCTTAGTCATAGGTAGAGGTACAAGGTAGATACTGAGGGAAAAAAAAAGATTATTGCATACAAAAATACTAGATAAAAACATGTATGGCAGACCTGATTAAGTATTGCAGGCTAGGTGACTATTTGTCACCAGCCCCGCTTCCAAGGGCCGGCCATTATATCATCATGATCATCATCGTCGAAACACAGCTAATACTGCAGTAATCAATTGTATTTTACTTTGCTGCTAGTTTAAATCTTCCGCGGAACACGATTAGTCCGCTGCGGAAATTTACACCAGCAGTGAATCAGTATAAACTTGGTTACTGCAATATTTGTTATTTGTTTATCTAGTTCAGTCCTGTGACACCAGGTGGCTGCACCACGCACACCGTTCACATTTGCGTCTCCGCCCATCTGGTCAAACGCCTATTGCACTAGCGCTTACCGGAATACAGGATACGATAGAACTCAATTCCAAGAGTGGGCGTGCATCCCGATGGAAACCACCATCAGCAGAAGTGGAGACTAGATACATTCCTTGCTTACCTTGATGAGACGGACCTCGTGGCCTAACTGTAGGGTATGGGGACTATACTCCAGCCTCGCCAACTCCTGCTCACAATAGTCAAGAAGGGAGCAAAATTTGTTATACTAAATGCGTTTGCACAACAAAAACAACCACAAAGTAACCCGCGTCTCTTGCGACCCTGCGCATGTGGGCTAGCGATGCCCCGTCGATATCGGCACATGGCGATGGCGGTAGCAATGACTGCGTGAATGCGCTTCGAGCGTCCGGTATAATTGTTTTCGCAATAGAAATTTTACTGCCGCCTTAAGTGCAATGAGGCGCAGCGGCAGCTATAGAGCAGCTGTTGCAGTTTACCGGTATTTTCATTCATGCCCCAAGTGAGAGGACTTCAAAAAATTCACTCAGGAACTGCTTCTGCGAGTTGTCAGGTATGCGTAGCATTGTGCCACTTGCTCATCTCCACGCAGCCCGGTGCCATTATCAATCTTACGAAATTTGATTCGACCAGTATAAGCCACAGCTGCTGCGGCAACACGAAATGCTCGGACGGTGGCGCAAGGTGCATTGATGACGCAAGCAAACTACTGCAGGTGGCGACGCCAGGGACTCTGATGACGTTCCGATCATTATATAAGCCGTTATCGCTCTTTAGCGTCTTATCCATTCGCGTCACACCATTATGAACCTTGATCAAGCGTACTCCGGCGGCGGCTGCGTGTTGCGCGACCACGTGGGCCCTATCTTGAAAGCGGTCGGCTAGGGGACAGAGTGCACCGAGTGCTGATAGCTTCGTGCGTGCTGTGTTCTCGCAGCTTAGTTCGCATTGAAGCGAGAGGCAGCACGAAGTTCGATTCGGTCGCTTCTGCGGGCCCTATCTTGAAAACGATCGTCTTACGTGATGGACGGAGGGACGGACGGATGGACTGGATCCCTTGTTAGGTAGGCATAAATATGCTTACGCACCTAAAAAGTGACAAGCTGACTTTTTTCTGCTATGCGCAATTTTCACACTAACACGGGTGCCTGTGGAGGGTTTAATTGCAATTGCTGCGCAGTCCGTGCGTCGTTATTTGTTTTGTTCGCTGCATACGATGACAAAAAGTTCTGAAGAGAAACAACATTTTGCCAGTTTCACAGTAATCAGTGTTTTCAACTGCTTCTGTCACTAATGACCATAGACTGCCCGCAAACTTGTCAAAGTTTCTCATTTTTATTGCGATAGCAATTATACGGACACTAATAAAATCTTCGCCGCGCGCCGATAGCAATTATACGGACACTAGATAAAATCTTCGCCGCGCGCCGTATGCCCGAGCGGAAGCGTGCGGGGACGCGCGCTATCTCCCACGCGCAAGCAAGGAAGCGGAAAACCAGCGCCGGAGGGAGCAGGGGGGGGGGCACTTCTCTGCCAACAACCGCGCTCGTCGCTCGTCCGCACAGTCTCTTATCTCTCCCACGCGCAAGCAAGGAAGCGGGAAGCCAGCGCCGGAGGGAGCGCGGGGGGGTGGGGGGGGGGGGGGAGGCACTTCTACGCTGCCAACAACCGCGCTCGTCGCTCGTCCGCACCGTCTCTTATCTCCACACGGCTCTGACCTTTCTGCGCCGTGCATTCGCCGCTGAGTTTCCGTTAAAGCGATAGACCGCACGTACCTTCGCCCGCTGCTGCGGCGTACATATGCGCTTACTGCCAGCGTTTTGACAGTCGTTGTCTGCAGTCATTCAGTGTGATCTATTCATGTTTGTTTGTGCGCGCTCACACCACAGTTAGTAATAGTCGGGCCACATTTTCCAAAGCACGCTACACATGCAATGCCGCCCGGATCGGCAGTGTAGCGTTACAGGTGTGTCCCTTCGCACGCGCTGCCCACGGGCAGCGCTTCTCATCAACACCACCGTTTCACACGCGCCTTCTCGTGGTCATCGAGTCTCTCTTCATGTCGGTCTACTTACGCCGCAGCACACCTGCTTACTTAATCAGCTCATGTTTACTACAATTCATATTGCTACCAAAGCCGCTCACCTTACTTTGTATGACATTGCTGTGTTGCTATCGCATTCATTGCTTCGCCCTTAGGGCGAAACTGTGACATTTCATTACAAGCTTTTCCCAGACTCCACTGAAGGAAAGGCAAGGCAGTAGAATCATCATCATCATCTACCCATTTGTATGTCCGCTGCAAGACGAATGCCTTTCTCAGCAACCTTGCAAATACCCCGGTCTTTGGCAGTAGCACGGTGCATTGTAATGTTTCCATTTAGTGCTGGTAATTACACAGTTAATAAGTATAAATTTATTCTACGATCACTGATGCTGTAATCTTTGATAACGCGAACTGAGAGACCGACAAAGTGATATTTTGAGCCCCTGAAATTGAGAACCTCGAAGAATCTGCACCAAACTAAGGGCGCAATCCGCAACCATTTCCGGACGCTCAAAAAAATATCTACATCAAGCCTGTGTGGTCGCAAAGATTTAATGGCGAAGTAGTTAACCTGTTCTACTGCATTAGAACAATAGCTCCATCTACGCCCAGTCTTACATATTTAAGACTGGACGAACCTCTTCGCCGCTGTGTGTTTTGTGTGTGGAAAATCACCTTGGCGCTTTTTCCGAACATTTCTATGTGACGGGTAAATAATTCATTGATGTAATAATTGTCTGAAGAAATGTTATGCATTCAGTCGTACAACGAATGCACATATGCTATACCTATGTACATCAGCTTTGATGTAGCTTTGTATATTACTCGCCGATGCCCTTGAGAACATGCGTTATTTCGTGCACTCAGATGAAAATTGCCAGTCGATATTTCCACATTTATGTCCAACTGCAGGACGAAGGCCTCTCCCTGCCATCTCTAGTTACCCCTGTCCTGCAGTGGACAAAAAAAATAAAGGCTGATGATGGGGGTGATTTCCACATTTATCTAGACAAAAGTACAAGATCAGACGCTGCAGAACCAGCGCAAGCGTAAGTCTTGAGGTGAAGGCGGCCTATGAGAGTTTCGGTGTGGTCCTCGAAAGGCCGGTCTCTGACATCAGACTGATGCGAAAAGCTCTTCGATATAAACCAGCTGGTTTAGTTCCTGCTATCGGCAATGCAAGACGTGGTGCAAGTGAAGGAGTTCTGTGTTTTTCCTGTATATATGTGCCTGAAGGATCCGGATCGGGTACAAGAACACCGTTTTGCTCTTTTCAGGCGTCGCTTACCCAGTCTGCACACACTTCTCGCGTCCCATTTGACTCCATCCACCTGAGAGACGGCGGGGAAATGTTTGCTCGCGCAGTCGACTCCCCCCACTCCTCTAAAAGAGAGAAAGAGTACTCTGTACAGGGATGCAAGCATGACAGCACGCTCTACTGCGGACTCGCGTTGTTCAAGCACGCTTGCACCGCATACGGCTCTCCTGACGAAAAAAAAAATATGGAGGGCGACATATCTCCATTACAGAACCGACAGGGCCTCTCATTCTGTGGAGAGAAACTTGGCCGACTGCGCATGGCGTGGTCGGGCGAGGCTCGTGGCGCGCGCTCCTTCGCAACTTGCCGGGTAAAGACCCCTTCAAAATGTTCTTCCAAAACACTTATTTTCATCTTCCTCTTTATTTCGTCATCTATAACACTCGGACGAGAGGGAGGCAATACATAACTAGAGGCCGGATCTATAGGCATTAAAAAAGCGCGTTTAGGCGCCAAAAATAGGCAGGAAAAACAACGTTTTAGGCCTCCAACGTCGTAAATATAGGCACAATAAATTTTTACATAAATGCAAATAATTTCAAACGAAGACGTGCGCGGCCTATATCTACGATAGGAAAACAAGAAATGCTATGATGGCACAAAGGCGCCAACAGTTGAACATAGCCGTGCAATTGTCCCATAAGACTGCTAGACTAATGACGATCAATTGGCTTCATTCAGTAAGCACACTGCTCATATTCATGTTCAATGGCCAGTGTACTCGAGCGTCGGATATAGTGAAACAGGCATGGAAAATAATACTTGAAAGCTGGGAATACTGATTAAAAAAACCGATACTTTTATGCCTGCCTGACGCAATTAAATTAAGATACAACAAAAACAGACAAATAACAAATGCGAGAGACTAGTATTTATTAGGAACTAACATGTTCTTACATGAGGACTGTTAGGTACAACTCCTCGCAATTTTCTCATATACACTGACATTATCTGAATTGTACAGGCCAGACGTCCCTACACTGCCAAATACACTTCCGCCCATTTGAAGTGCACGTGTTTGAAGAAATATGTTTGCAGAGCACGCGGAACGTAGTCGAAGAATCACTGTGAAGATTGTGGAAACAATAGCGAACTACCACCATCTCCAGATTTTCGGATTCAAAATTGTGCCTCTTGTCACTGAGAATGATCTCGTACGCTGAGAAGGAACCCCCGACGGGCGGTGAACACCTTAAAAAGTAAATTACAAGCAAAACAAAAGCCAGCGTGCACATCACATTTTTCTTTCTTCTTTCGCTCTTCACTCTCCTTTCCCCTGATGGCTCTCCGCGGTTTCGCATTCGCCAACCGCTCGCGCAATGCCAGCGCGTCGGTGTATGCTGGCCGGCGCGTCTCATTTCAATGCTGCTAGCAGTTGTTTTCCGGGAGTTGGTTGAACTAAAGGACTAGGTTGAACCCCATAGAGTTCCGAACAGTCAATGTTGCCCGGTAACATGAATACTGCACTCTCTAACTGCACTCGAGAGCGAAACTTGAGGCTAAATAGCGTTCATATAGGCGCCGATATTGAAAATAGGCATTTATAGGCATTTAGGCACAAACGCCAAAATAGGCATTCATAGGCACTATTAAAACACTATAAGAGCCCTTCTTAACCTCTAATTCATGCTCATATATCAAAGTGGGGCGATAGGAGCGCAAAGAACAAAAAAGGCATTTGCCTAAAATCCGGTCTCTATACATAACTTACCATCAGGCCTTCCGCGTACTCGGTGACAAAGGGGAACGACCTTTTTTTTTTTTTCATCTTCATATGTACGTAAGTGACGTTAAAACTGCTCTCTATCAAAAGACTGTGGGAGGAAATCGTAAAATTATATTTTTTCTTGAACATTCGCCGAGTCATTATGATAATTTACACATAAGGGACAGGGTTACCTGTAGTATGCTTCATTCGCCTTACCTGTCTCTCTCCGTTTGAGATGAGGACGGCGTACGTTCCATTATACAGACTCGGTGACCATTAGGACTTCCACCAAATAATGGTCACTGCAACGCAGGAATTGAAGCGCAGTTTATACGTTACAAAATATACTCTTTTATGACAAGGTAATGCGGTCGTTGAACGAACATTCGTTGGTTACCACCCGCCGCTTGACGGCATCACGTTATAGGAACACTGGCGGCTGCGTGAATATTTGTATCGCTGGCAGTATCAGTAGCACCATCAATCGTAGTGTCAATGCTGGTATTACTGGTAGATTCAAATGTATAGAGGGGTATAGGTGAAGGTCTTCCTGATAAGGAGATTTACTGACGGCAAGCGGCAGCGAAAAACCAGTACACTCACAAGAGAGCAACGGTCTCGGCGCCAACAGCTCGTGATCGGCGCTCACGCCCTATATATGAGAGCGCCCCACTACTGCTTGCTCCCTGTTCTTCTTCTTCACTACAATAACCCCGGCCACGAAGGGGAGCCATCCGGCGACGGAAGGATGAGAGGGTCGTGATGCGGCTTGAGGCGGCTGACGTGGACCATGTCGCGGCCGAGACGGCGCTTGTCCGAGGAGGGGTTGACCGGCTCAATGACATAAGTGACGGGAGACAGGCGCTAGATGCCGCAGTATGGCCCGTGGTACTTGGCAGCAAACTCGGGAGTGAGGCCAGGAGATTTGAAAGGTATTCGGAGCCAGACGAGGGATCCAACGGCAAATCTCTGCACATGCTGATCGGTGCCGCGGCGACCTTTCTTGAGGGCTTGGCTGTCGGACGTGAACGAGCGGGCCAGCTGACGACACTCTTCTGCATGCTGGACGACGTCATAAATTGGACTGAATTCGGAGGCGTCCGGGCGGTACGGTAAAATTGTGTCAAATGTGGAGGATGGTTCACGATAAAAGAAAAAAAATGGTGAAAAGCCTGTCGATAGACTGTGTCGCGGCGTTATACGCATAAGTCACGAAGGGAAGAACGACATCCCAATAGGAATGATCAGAATCGATGTACATTGACAGCATGTCACCGAGCGTGCGGTTGAAACGTTCCGTGAGCCCATTCGTTTGAGGATGGTAGGCAGTTGATGTGCGATGTACAATGCGACACGAGTGGAGCAGCTCTTGTATCACGTTGGACAAAAACACACGGCCTCTGTCGCTCAGCAGTTCCCGTGGGGCACCATGACGGAGTATGAAATGGCGCAATATGAAGGAAGCGACGTCACGAGCACCAGCCGCAGGAAGTGGAGCGGTTTCTGCGTATCGCGTGAGGTGGTCCACCGCGACAATTATCCAGCGATTGCCAGCAACAGAGCACGGAAGCGGTCCATAAAGGTCGATTCCAATGCGTTCAAAATGGCGGGCAGGACATGGTAAATGTTGTAGCTGACCGGGTGTATGGTTAAACGTCTTCCGTCGTTGACATGCGGAACAAGACCGTACATATTTACGGACAAATGTGTACATCCCACGCCAGTAGTAGCATTGGCGGAGACGCTGATACGTTTTCAGCCCGCCAGCATGGGCATGTTGCGGGTCAGCATGGAAGTATGCACACACATCGGCTCGCAAGTGCTTGGGAATGACCAGCAGCTATTTACGTCCGTCCTCCAGGTAGTTGCGGCGCTATGAAAGCGCATCGCGTATTGCGAAATGCTTGGCTTGTCGACGAAGGGCACGGGGTTGGCTAGCGGGTGAAGAGGCGCAGAGAACTTTCAAGAGGGACGCGATCCATGGGTCCTTGCGCTGTTCCGAAGGCATGACGGTGATGGTGAGAGCATTCAGGGAAAAGTCGACCGCTGAAGGGGGCCCTGCGTCGGATTTCACGGGTTAACGAGAGAGCGCATCCGCGTCAGAATGCTTGCGCCCGGATCGGTAGACGACGCGAATGTCGAATTTTTGAATGCGAAGAGCCCATCTACCGAGACGACCAGATGAATCTTTGAGGGAAGCCAGCCAGCAGAGTGCATGCTGGTCAGTTATAACGTCGAAAGGCCTGCCGTACAAATATATGGGCGAAATTTTCCTCACACCCATACAATCGCGAGGCACTCTTTTTCGGTGACCGAATAATTCGCTTCCGCCTTGGTGAGGGCGCGGCTTGCATAGGCCACAACATACTCAAGGAAGCCGGGCTTGCGTTGCACGAGAACTGCACCAAGACCGATACCACTGGCGTCTGTATGTATTTCGGTTGGCGCAGCAGGGTCACAATGGCGTAGCACGGGGGGCGAAGTAAGTAGGCGGCGCAGTGTCGCAAATGCGTCGTCGCAGGCCGGTGTCCAGTGGGAAGGTCGCTGGGGCCGACGAGGGGCTTCGTAAGCGGTGCGATGATGGAGGCGAAATTTTGGACGAAGCGACGAAAATAGGAGGCCAAGCCGACAAAGCTTCCAAATTCTTTGAGGGTAGAAAGCTTCGGAAACTCGTCAACAGCATGTAGTTTGTCCGGGTCGGGGAGAATGCCATCTTTGGAGACGACGTGGCCGAGGATGGTGAGCCGGAGAGCCCCAAAGTGACATTTCTTCAAGTTGAGTGGAAGGCGTGCGTTTGTAAGGCAGCGTAGATTTTTTGTGGCTGGAAAACAAAAATGAGACCCCTTTTTATTGAAACATATGCCTGAAAAGAGAAAAGAGAATAAACTGGCGTTATTTATTTATTTATTTATTTATTTATTTATTTATTTATTTATTTATTTATTTATTTATTTATTTATTTATTTATTTATTTATTTATTTATTTATTTATTTATTTGTCTCACGTGCATACGCAAGAACATTTTCGTAGGAAAAGAACGTGCTCTGTTTCTTGCTTTAGCGGCAATAATTAAGATTCTTCCTAACGATAAGTTCCGTCGCCGTTCTTAAACAATACAGCTGTACCATTAGCCTATGTGGCTAGTTTGTGACCCAATGCAAAGCTGAGTAACAACTGTGCACAGAATTATTCAAACATTCCGCAAACCTTTAGCAGCTATAGTGAGAAAGAGGATAAATTTAGAACTAATGTAATACGCTTTAATGACCATATAGGCTAATAATACCCAGAAGAATTTCTTGATCAGGGGTCACGCTCAGAGTGCGACGGCTCTGCCCATGAGCGAGGCGCTGGTCATGCGGTCAAAGCAGGCTCCAGTCTTATTTGTAACAACCACCACCCTGAGTAGAGGCAGCCATCCTGATAACCGAAAGTTATGAGTCGACAATGAATCGCCATATTATTTGAGTCCCTGCACGTTCTCGGCTTCGCGCCCACGCCGCTGTAAGTTAGCGGACGGTGTGAGAAGTTCAACGAGGTGATTTACTAGGGACACGGTTGTCCCACAACGCAGTACAGATGGTGAAACCTGGCGAGGAGTTTAAAGGAAAGACCGCGAGTGGTTGAAGGGACGTAGAGCCAGACTGAAAAGTACTGGCGAAATGCGCCCGTCAGTAGTGCGTCATCACGACATAATTTTCGATACCACTGGTTTTCAGTAGTAAAAGAGCGGGCGAGCTGGCGGCATACCTCGGCGTTTCTTGAAGCTTCAGAAAATGGAGTATACTCTGATGGGTCCGGTTGGTAAAGCAGAAACTTGTCGCGGGTGCAGGAAAGTTTTCGTCCAGACATGGGAATGAACATAACAAAGCCCGTCGTGGCCTGCGGGGTCGTGTTATAGACGTCGGTTCCGATAGCCTGGTCGGACGCGATGTAGCTAGATAGCGTCTCGATCAAAGTGCGATTTAATCACTTAGTCATGCGATTAGTCTGCAAATGTTAGGCATTACTAGTGCGATGAACCCCTACGACACGCAGTGAGAAGTGCCGATAACTACCTAGGAAAGGAACGCACGTTCTTTTCCAGTCCGAAGTTCTCGGGGCACACTTTGACGAAGTTGGAGATATTGCAAGGGGAAGGACGCAACGTCGCGGGAGGTAGCGGCTGCTAGGGCAGCGTGTACCGCATAGATCGTCAGATGGCCTACGGTGACAACAATCTTTATATAGCACTTTCCCTTGCTGCATGGGGCAAGGATTGGCAGCAAGGAACCACAAGGACGGCGAGCAGGGGACTTGCGATGCTGATACGCGGAATATGACCGACCGTACGTGTGATCAAACTTGTACGTGCCACTCCAATGAATGCATAGGCGGGATCTCGGGAGAAACTTTGAAGATGCAAGCATGGCACATTGCGGGTCAGAGTAGAAAGCGGAGCATACATTTTCACTAAAGTGTCGACCCACGATGAACAACCACTTGTGACCGTCCGAAAAATAGTTCCGATGACAGAACAGTCCATCCTGCACTGCAAAATAGGAAGTTGGCGACGGACAGCACGAAACTGGCCTGTCGTCGAGTAGTCGCGAAGGCACTACAGAATAGCCGCGATCAACGACACTTTGCGCTACTCCGCGGCCATGTCAAAGTGCGCTGGTGACGAAAATACCATGTTAAGGGCAAAGAGGCTTGACATGTGCGAGTTGTGCAACGTACACGGTTCTTCAGAAGTACGCTCTAGTCGAGGTCTTCCCATAGTCACATCCCAGCCCAGCTGCGATGCGCGTTCGTTATCCGAAAGGGCGCGCCGCACAGAAACACCTTCTCTTATACTCATCGCCTCTCCTCCTCGCACCGAGCGCGGCCTCTCATTGCTCGCTTCCTTCGCCCCCTCCCCAGCGCACACCCTCTCATTGGTCGCCTACTCCCCCAGCGCGCCCCTCCTCCTCTGCTGGTCAAGTGACCTGCCCTCCCCCGGCGCGAATCTCATCCTCTCCTGGTCACGTGACCTGCGTGAGACCGGACAGTCGACGAAGGCTCGACAAAGAACAGCTCCGCTGTTAAAAAAATCACTGCCCAAGCATTCAGTACAGATAGTTAACCAGCGAAGCTGAAACGTGAGGCCCCGGTGTTTATCACTGGGTTAATCCCGACGCTACACTAAAGTCTTTCTCAATTATTGGTTACGTCTTTGTTTTTCTTAGTGAGGTTATACACACGTTTGGCTGTGACGGAGAAAATGACGTCACTGACGGTATGCCCACAGTCCGCCGTTGTCGTATTCCCGCGTGCGATTCTTCAAAGTTAAATTGCTTCAAAATGAAATCTGTCCGTCACGTAAGACAAGGAATGGCTCATACCCCCTTAAGCAATGGCTCATACCCCCGTAAACGCGGCCTCCCCATTAGAACGACAGAAGAGAAGTGAAATTCTACGCTGGAATCATTAGCGGCAACAAAGCCACCTGTCAAAGCATACGACGACAAACGCGGGAGCATGGGGCATGAGCGCGTTCACGTGGTAGCGCCGAGGTGCGCCAACGAGCCAGCTGTTGAAGAAGACGATCACGGTCGAGCCATTGCTTATGATGATAGTTTCCGCGCACAGGCGACGCATGGACGAATCGGCTAGCCATACAGACATTGTAAACAGACGTCCTCTTCGCTGTAAAACATGTTCTCTCTAGTTCGAATGGTAGCCGCAAATGATGCACCTATTGAGTCAGTATGTTTCATTGAAACGTATTCATATTTGCTACGATCAGAGGACACAGCTGCAGCATTTATAGGTCTCACTCACCCGAAAGGTGAAAAATTGATAGCGATCGCAAAATATTATAGACAAGTACACAAAGCAATGTTCGTAGCTTTGTCGGCCGCATAAATCCGAGTAAACATTCGCTTACCAACTGAATTTACAAACATGGTGTCACGCCCGCACGGACAAACATAAACAGATTTTACTCGATGACCGCAAACACTCCCAGTCACAGCGTTGCAGTGATTCGTTGAAGAAAGCCAGCAGCGCCGACCGAATTTCCTTTCGTGCTGTCTCTCACCTCAATGCGAACTAGGCGGGAGAGAACACAGCGCATACGATGTTGTCGGGAACCAAGGGCTCGCAGCGGAGCGCCAGGACATGAGGACCAGCGCAGCAGGCTGCTGGAACCGGACTGCGTGTGCCGTGTCTGCGCATCGAGCACGCGCCGCCCATCTTTTTTACAGCCTCATCGTTCAGTCGACCTTCAATGTCCTTGAGTGAAAACCGCCTCGTCGAAGCGAAATCGTACACGATGACGACTCGTTGTAGTAATTTGGTTACTACACCGTGTCTCAGCTTTATGCAAATACTCTCGCAACAAATCTGGTGGCGCGCGTGCCAAGCAAGCAATGCTCGCGCAACAATTTTGATGGTGCGCGGGTCATCGTCGTCATCGTGGGAATTAAGTTAATTCAGGCACTCGAACGCACGACCTTCGGTGGGAGTCGAACCCTCGAGTTTATGTGGAAGTTGAATTAATCTACCACCTTTGGCGTTAAGACGAAGTTAATTAAAGCACAGTTAATTAATATAGAGTTAATTAAAGTACTCAAACCAACGACCTTTGGTGTTAATTAGGGCGAGGTTAAGGCATAGTGCATTAGGGTAGCGTCAATTAAGGCACTTGAACCCGCGACCTTTGGTCGCAAAAGCAAATAACAAGAAGTAACAACGCCTTCGAAGGAGAATGTCAGGTAATTTAATTAATGGTTCTTCAGCGCGCAGGCTTTCGTCTTCACCCTTTTGGCGTATGCTAAAGTCACTGTCAATTTTCTCCTCGTCTGTCGCCGCCATCACCAAGGCGCTGGCTGAGAACGCCGACCTTAGCGTCCCCGCATTGCGGCGTCGTTGGGCGCTACAGGGCACCCCACCCAGACGGAACGGCGAAATGCAATCATCGCGAGGTAGAGATGAGGCTATCTTAGTGACATGCAGAGCGGGTGCTACACCGGCGACATCCACGGGGAGCTCCTTGGGAGGATCGACCCCTGTCTTGCCACATCTGACACTCTCCTATGCCTCTGAATTTCCTAATTTCATCGCACCATCCGTTGTCTCCAGACCTCGACTGCGCTTCGCTACGGTTAATTATATCATTGTGTAATTTTAATAGACAACCGGTTATTTACCTAAGCATCACATGTCCTGCCCAAGCCTATTCCTTCAACCTAATGTCAATTAGTATACCGGCTACTCTTGTTTGCTGTCTAATGCACACCACTGTTATACTGTCCCTTAAAGTAACGCCTATCATTTTTTGTTCCATTGCTTGCGGGTATTAGCTTCTTGTGAAGCACCACCATGTGATCGCGAAAGGACACCGCATCGTGTTTCACCGGCTACCGGGTAGTTGCGGTATCTCCGGCAAAGGCCTCGCCCTCGAAGCTGCTAGGAGAGCATACGAATGAACAACCCTTGTTTCTATATCTTTATCGAGGACTGAGGCAGCTCAACAGTTAGGGAAGCTACCACACCGTATGGCATTTTATCAGTGACACACCTGAATCCACTCACCATCGGTTCCATTCTCTTGACCCAACTATGCAACTGCGGCTGCTACCTGTTACCCCGTTGAAAGAAAACAGTGCTGTGTCGCTTGTTCTTCTTGTTCATTTCTTGTTCAAAAACTCTTGTTCATTTTTTATTGGAATGGCCGATAGCGCTGAGTCCAGTGCCTGCCGTGTCGAGGAGACCATAGAACACCTCCTGTGTTAGCACCCGTCCTTTGAAAATTAAATACATGACCTCTGCACTGTTCTAAATCTGCTGGATGGAGAACCGTTCACCTTGAAGATCAGCTACAAAAGGTTTCAAATGCGCTGCTGCCAATTTCAGAAGGCTACAGGTCTTAGTGGCCGTCTGTTACAGAGAGCAGGGAGAGAGAGAATAAACTCTATGCAAAAGAGCACGCGAGCGTAGGTAGCTCCTCCGCTCTGCAGTGGTTGGTCCCCTCAGTCCAGGAGCCGATCGGCCTTAGCTGCCCTTCTTGCTCGGTTGACCAGGTTCAGCTGGTCCGTCGAGTCGGAGCTGGACAGCGCTGCCTCCCATAGCCGTTTGGTGTCGTGTGTTATGGGTGTGAGCTGTGGTGTGCTTGCGCAAGCCCATACAATGTGGTAAAGTGTTGCGCATTGATCCCAGTGTGGGAATTTATAGGAATACAGCGCAGGTGTATGGCGTGGTAGAGACTCAAATGTGGACATGTGTTTGTTTGGAGCTTTCGCCATATTACGGCTTCCTCTCCCGTCAGAGCATTGTGAGGCGGTGGTAGTGTTCGTCGTGAAAAGCGATAGTGCTGTAGGATGTGCGTGTAGGTTAATGGTATGGGTTCGAGATGGAACTGGAACTGTTACTACACGGGCGATATATTTGCTTTTCTTTGCTTTGCTTTACTCTCCTTGCTTCTAAGAGTGGCTCATGCCCACTACGGATAATTGGCCATTATTATAGTGTAAATTATTCTAGTGTAAAAAGAAACAATATTTATAAATGATCTTTAGATAAAAAACAATGAAGTCATGTAATCATTTAAGAATTTAACAAAACAAAATTCTGATTCAATTATAATCCATACAACAGCTGCACCAACATCCCTATGACAATGTCCTTAATAATAGGCTCCTATAGACAGAATATCAACAGCGGACTCCCTCTTATTCTCTAAATCTTTTCCTCCCCTTTCCCATTCCCCCATTGCAGGGTAGCCAGCCGGACTCATTCCTGGTTAACCTCCCCTGCCTTTCATTTATCCTTTTTCCTGTCTCTTTTTCGTGCCCCATATGTAAGTGTCCGTAGACTACAATGATCATACACGTTATTATTTTCAAGGATAGCAAGCAGAAAGCTGCCGGTAGTGACTGGCCGGTTGTGACCGCACGCTTTTCGACTCATTTTTACTGTTCTGTAAATTTTCCTCTAATGATCCCGATCTCCTGTAATTTATTACCCTAGGTAAACGTACTCTCGCACCTACTTTATTGACTGCATACCACCTACCATTTCTTGTTCTCTTCATAAGCTACTAAACATCAAGTTATTTTTCAGCATAATTATCTCCGAACCCCGCTTGCATTATGTCGGCCAATGTCATGTATCATTTGTTCCAAGTCTTCCCCGTCGTTACTGAACAGGATAATATATTCTGCAAACTGCAGAATAGCTGTTTACGGGCACATTAGGATATGACATAAATAATTTGGCCGCAGCGTGGCGTGCCTGGCAGAGCCGTGGCGATCGACGAAAGCAAAATGCGAGCGCTTCCGTGAAAACACGTGCCATGTTGATGACTGCCTTTAGAATGCGTTGTCCACTTTTTGATACAACTGAATAATCGCAACGTAATGCGCACACTAACATGGGAAAAGTAGTGAATACGAATTGGCTGAAGAATGAGGGTCTATATATATATATATATATATATTTATTATAGGTTCAAAATATAGGAAGGAAGGAAGGAAAGATTGGAGAAGGAAAGGCAGGGAGGTTAACCAGTTCAGCACAACTGGTTTGCTACCCTACACATGGGAGCGGGATGAGGGGGAATGAAAGATGGGGAGTAGAGAGAGAGAGAGAGCACACAGCACAGCACACACAGCGTCAGTCACAGTATAATCATTTCTGCATTTCTGCTTATCAGGCAACGTACACCTTCCAGAAGTGCTTGAATTTAAAGTGGACGGAAGCATCAACGGTCACCACTCGAGATTAGCGAAGAGACGATGTAAGTATCGGTGGAAAAAAGGAGGGGAGAGATAATAACTGATAATTTTGTTATCGTTTTCGTTCGGACAGGTGATCGTTTATTAGTAAAATTATGCAGCAGTTAAAGATTGGAAAGTCAAGCGAGAAATGTACAGCACTTATCTCCGCTGGAAACTACACTTGTCTAAATCGCCGAACGGGAAATAAATTTATTCACCATATAAGAGAGATGTTCCAGCCCCATGAAGGAAACAACGTAATCAAGGAGGCTTACACATATTTGCCGACATTATCACATTACCAATTTCACATACAAAAAAAAAGTTAGAAATACACTAGAAATTTCATACACTGTTTCCTTTCCCTTGAATTATTGTGCCTTCTTTTTATTTTTCTATATGAAAAGCCTCGTTCACCCATTACGCATTGCCTTATTTCATATATGATGAGTTTCTATGGTGCTTTCATGTCATCTTTTTCTTGCCATAATGCCAACCAATTGTCGGCCTATTCCAAAAGTACAGGTTCGTGCCCCAATTTTATAAAGAAATCACAACATCATGTGCACGAGCAGACGTGCATTTGGCTTACCATGACACATTTATCAAACATTTTAGTAGCGATCTATTATTTCCTCTGAAAACGCTCTCGTACCGTTTCCTTAGCTTGGATGCCAATGCACAAAGGTACAGGTAAGAATAATTTGACCTATTAGCTCGCGTCCAATTATGGTCCTCTGATATTTATTTTACGAAGAATGGAGTAAGCCGTCGTGGGGTGTTTAAGAAAATTTCTGCTATCATCAGCTACGCAGAATTCTTATTCTCATCTTCTCATTGTTTGGAATATAATATTCAGGGAAGAGTAGATGGTCCCCCACAAGACATTTATTGAGGGCTCGCTTAAGACTAAGCATTGCCTAGTCCCCAACTTTTACCTACACAGGCCTGATCTGGCTCTCCTGTCTCCCTTTTCTAATCAGTGACTCTATAAATTTTATTTTTAACAAGTAGCCGTTTTAATATCCAACTAAAATATTTTGGAGCATGCCTTCCGAAAGCGTGGCCTGAACTACACTCTTGTGTAGTCCTTTCGCTGTAGACTTTACCTGCGGGTATTGCCTGGTGAATATCTCGACATTCCATCTAATCGTGTACTGGTCCCCAGACATTTGCTGCCGCAGACACAAGTTCATAATACTGCGAATATTTGCTCTGGCACGTTTTTGTCATACATCAGCAAGCTCGGTCCTCCGCTAGCACAGCACTGCCCTTAGTTATTTTAAAGGTTTTTTTTTTTTTTTCAAAGCATTCTTTTTCTACTTTAGGCCCTTTGAATCTCTATCTAGCCTCTTACGTTGTGATGCCGTCATGTTCGTTTCTTTACGTGGGCTTATATCTGCGTATGCATGACACGCAAGTCATCACATAAATGACATGATACCATCGTGGTCATTTCTTTAGGTGGTCATATATCA
Source organism: Dermacentor silvarum (assembly GCF_013339745.2). NCBI lineage: Eukaryota > Metazoa > Arthropoda > Arachnida > Ixodida > Ixodidae > Dermacentor > Dermacentor silvarum. The sequence continues at coordinate 164,934,886 of NC_051155.1, read as the reverse complement.
GGATATGCAAGACATGACATGCGCTGCTTTAACTGGATATATCAGAATATGCATGGTGTGGCATACATGCATGATATGATATGAATGACATGATACGCATGTGATGACAGGAATGGCCTGAAGGCGTAAATGACACGACAGGCATGCCACGACATGACATGTATATCGTTACAAGCAACGTGTGTCATAATAAGGCATCAATGACATGCATGGCGTGACATTTATTCATCCATTCGTTCATTCGCTCGTCCTTCTGTCCGTCTATCCGTTCGATCCGCTCACCTAGTCCCCAGCAGGAATGTTATTATAACGAGACGGTCTACTAAGAAAGTACACCCATCCGTCAAGGCAATTCAATTCATCTAATCCATTCGTCTAGGCACAATTCTGGCGTTTTGAAACAAATAGCGCATACAGCACGAGGGCCAAGATTCTGCGTATGGGTCTCTCCCATCTACGAGCTCAGCTTTGTGTTACTGATGCTCTATGAAGTGCACTATTGCAAGCAACCAGGACTCGCCAAGAAATATCGAACTCAATAGAGCACAACTCAGAGAGTGCGCTTTGAGACGAACAACAAGTAAGTATGCTAGGTCATACCATCAAAGGAAGACCCACCTTTCTAATGAAGAGGATTGGCATACTTATCTGAAATTAACTAGAACTTTAAGTGCATGCATCTATATTGATACATGCTCCGTTTTTGTTATATGATACAGGACAACTCAGAAAGTTAGCACTAGGCGCTTGAATAATGAACGGCCACTTGGACTTCCAAAGAATACCGATGGTTACCACGCTGGCATTCATACGGAGCCTACAGTTCACTGCCAGTGCTGTTTTATTGCAAGACCGCTTATCAAACGGTCGTCGGAAGCCACCCATCGCTTGGTTGCTATTATGTTATAGGAATATATTTGTGTGACTGGCAGTACCATTGGCAATATCAGTCATTTCAAATGCGCTATCACTGACAGTACCATTAGCAATATCAGTCGTGTCGCTGGCAATATCACTCGCAGTTCCATTCGCAATATCAGTGGTAGTTTCACTGGGATGAACGTCTCTCGACGTTGGTGACTGGAAAACAAAAGAGAAATCGCTTGTTATAGAAGACATTGCGAGCGAAGGAAGCATCGCCTCGCGTAGCATATTTATTTTACTGTACATGTGCGCGACCTTTATCTTGTGAAAAAAAAACATGCACTGTTCCCAACTTCAAGGGCAATTTCAAGGTTGTTATGATTCATAAATTCAGCTGGATGGTGTAAATGAGACGGTTGGACCGATAACCTATACAGATGACTCATAGCACGATATAAGGTTGCGAAGCAACTGATCATATAGAATAAATAAAGCACTTCACCAACATTTAAACACGATAAAACATGGCACTTTAGACCGGAGGCGAAACATCCAAAGCTATAGCGACGTTGAGCGTTGCGTTCGAGTTCTTCACACGATGTGGTCTAAACACGCTGACACGGGGCGACTTGTGCACCGCAGGATCGGCGCCCTAGAAGCAGGCGTGTCCCAACCCGGCCGTAACAAGGAGTGCCGCTAGGGGCCGCTGCTGCCGTGGCTCCTCCAAGGTGAGTAAGATGGAAAATCATCAGCGTTTGTTAGCGCCCAGTTAAGAAACAGTTGGCTTTAGCTTGGCGTTATCCATCTATTGCGCCGCGGTGTGGTATGACACGCATATTCCACACCATGCACCACGGTGTGGTACACATACAGCAACTCAGCAGGGCCCTCATTCACAAAAACTTCTTACGCTACAATTTTTCTTCTTACGCCATCCATCCATCCATCCAACTTCTAAGCCTACGGTCCAAACCCATTCTGTAGTTCCCCAGTATATCAATTTTCCCCGCGCTTCAGATTATCTTCGTGTGTGCTCAGCTCAGATTCGTTTATGTATACACCGAGGTATTTATATTTCTTGACCATGGGTATAACTTGCTGGTGAATTGATACCACGCGATTATTGGTTTCTTCATTAAAGAAAATCCCCGATTTCGTTGTGCTGCACTTAAGGCCTAGATTTGCCGTTGCGTTGTGAAACCTATTTGCTAGTCTTTGTAAATCTCTTGCATTGTCCATTACCACTATGTCGTCCGCATAGAAAAGCCCAGTGACCTTCTGTAGACTCCCTTTGTCCACTACAGTTGTAAGATAAATAAAACGCTAATCCACTGTTTCCTTGTCGTCTTTCGGCACCCTTAACATAAAGCGTGAACAACAAACCCCTTTCTTCAGTGCTCGGTCAATGTCCACCACTTTATTGCATTTCCAGCCTTCCCAAACAATTTGTACTCGGTTGCCCCTATATGTCTCCCTTAACAGCTACACCAAATTGTCATGTATGCCTTCGTGCTTCAGAATATCCCGCAACAATTATTGCTAGGGCTGTGGCTTGCGCTAGTTAGTTAATGGGTGCGAAAGTAGGGGAACAGCGCAAATTTGACGGACGAACATGGCACTGACTTAAAAATGATTTCATTATATATATATATATATATATATATATATATATATATATCATGACAGTCAAAAATATAAGAAGGAAAAAAGACTAAGATAACATGATACACATATCCATATTTCTCGTCAACCTACATCATCGACTAGCACCGAAAACATGCTGTATTATCTGGGAGTCGAAAAATTGGGTTCTTTTGGGAGAACTCTCTTCCAACTCTCGCCTACACAGGGCTCAATTTTTTACTCGCAGATAATACAGCACGTGCTTGGGGCGGAAGTCGAGGTTGTAGATTGAGGAGAGATAGGGATAAGTGTATCATGTTACGTTAATCTTTTTTAGGGGCGAAGCTCCTTAGGGTGTGGGTCTGTCCCTCCTCTGTAGTAGTAGTAGTAGGTAGCCACGTCTACTTTTATGAGAAAAAAAATTCCGAAAATTGTGTCCGTAGCGGAATCGAACCAGGGACCCCTCGCTTCTGAACGCGTGGCGCTAACCACTACGCCACGAAGCGCACGTGGACAGACGCACCACGATGGCAATAAATACCCAACATTAACGAAAGACTGCGCGTTTCTAACGCGTTTGTGCTAGCGCGTTACGGCCCGTGTAAGAAGCTGGTGTAAGACGCTGTGGCCTCTCCGCCTTACCCCCGTATTCATAAACGCTGATGGCGTCGGCAAACGCGGTGCACGTTCCGGCATGTGTAAAAGGCTGCGTAAGACGCTGTGGCCTCTTCCCCTTAGAGTACTGCACGTTTCTAACGCGTTTGCGCTAGCGTCCCCTTAAGCGGGAGATGGTACAATTATAATGAACGGCGCTGTTATAAAATAGGAATGACGTCACATATGGCGCGTGTCATTGATGGAAGTCAATCGTTCGATTTAGTGCGGCGAGACTGGGCGAATTACACGGAAGATTCACGGTTTACCGATGATTCCCTCCGGAGCTTCGCCCACTCATCATCATTCACCCCGTGGATATGCGGTGTTTTTTTTTTCTTCTTATATTTTTGGACTGTCAAGCTATACAAATATGCCCATATGTAAAAAAAATGAAATCAGTTGTAAGTCAAAGCCGCGTTCGTCCTTTCTTCGTCTTGTGTTCCGTCAGATTTGCGCAGTTCCCCTACTTTCGCACTAGAACAATTCCCTGTCTACGTTCTCGTAAGCTCCCTTATTATGTAGAAATGCTATCCATGAAGGTATGTTCTGGCTGATTGAAATTTCTATGCACGGAGTTAGTACAAAAATGTTATCCTCTAAGCGTCTGCCTCGTCTGAACCCATTTTGTAGTTCCTCGAGTATTTCATTTTTCTCCAACCGCTTCGACAGCTCTAATTTATGCCTTGCATTGCCATTCTATGTATCACCGACGGTACTGTAACTGGCCTGTACGAGCTTGTCTTATCCTTATCCCGTTTGCCGTTGTAGATTAGGTTCACCTTGCTTTCACGCCACCCAAAGTGAATTTTCTTTGTTTTGTCATTTGCTCTTAATCACTAGTCAGCTGTGCCATGCTCTTTGGTCCCAGCGATTTGATTAGCTGTATTGGGATTTCATAGGGTCATGCGGCCGTGTGTTAGAGACATTTTCTTCCGCTTTGTTCCAGTAAAAAGTTTTTTCGCTAAATTTTTTATCTCTCAGGCTTCTCTGCTGCTGGATCTGTTCGAGCCTCGACTGTGCTTTCTTTCGTGCCGAATTCATTTATCTCTGATGTCGTCTCTGATGTACCACAGTGCATCGTCTCCTGCGTTGATGTTACCGTCTTCATCCTTAATAGCCATGTGCGAATTTTCAGTTGGAGCTCCGAGTGCTCGTACATGGTTCCAGAATCTTTATGGTGCGGCTTTGTCCCTGTTGCGCATGTTGTGCACCCAGCGCGCTTTTACATTTAATTTTCTCCTGCACAAGTTCACTCGCCATCATTTTCTTTCCTCGTTATGGGTTCCATCTATACAGCCCATTCGTCTTCGTGCAATACCAAATTTTTGGCCTCTCGACGACTCCTACACGCCTGATTAAGGTCTTCTATAGCTTTTTTCTTTAATTATTTCCTTCTTCTCCCACATTCGTGGTCTTTCTCTTTCCACAACAATTTTATTGTTATGTCTCTTTTCTCTCCTGTTGCATAACGACAACCAGTTTTTATATTTCTACGCTGTTAGGAAGCGCTTTCATCTTCGTCTCTATGTTTTTTGCGACCTCTGCTATTTGCTTTTGATTAATTTTTAAGCGTTGTGCTGCTATTCGTTCGTGTTTTGCGATTGTATCTCTCCCAGTCATTAAGGGTAAACATTTATAATCGCTACCCAGAATATATTTCCATGTTAACACGTCATCATTTGGTCTAGCCATTCCGTAGACGGTTTTTGAGGCTAAGGCGTAGGCGACACATGACTGCCTGTTTCCGCATTGCCACCTCACTTGTCCATGCCACATATTCTCCCTGTTACCTGCTATGAGGTTCTGTTCACCGCACAGATCTAGCACTAGAGAACCGTTGTAATCAGTGTATCAGTCTAAATCCTCCATGTGCACCTTGCTATATCCCACTAATACCACCTGGCCTGATTTCCTGAACTCACTCAATAATATCGCTTCTAAGGCAATCAGTATAATTCTTTATTCACTACCTATCCATATGTAAGCTACTCCCAATCACGTCTTTTTTCCTTCACATTTGCTGCTAATCCATAAATGCTCCTTTCATATGTAAGGTGTCTCTTTCACCCTCTTCCACTTCATACCTCGCCTAATTAGCATGCCCACGCCTCTGCATTTCCTCGGCCTGGTCATTCTGTTGCACCCCTCCCATACAACATTGTCAATAACAGGCAGCTGCTCGAAATCTCGTAGATGTGTTTCGGTCAAGGCGTACACGCTAATAGCTTCGTCATTCAGCTGCGTTTGAATTTCCAGCCATTTATCTTGCTTGCGAGCACCCTGCATGTTTGTGTAACAAATTTTACAGTCTCTATACTTTACCTTTGTGCGCCTTTTTCGTAACTCTCTTTACTGTAATTCTGCTCCTTGCTGGTGTATCGCTACATTCAGTACTTAATCTTCCTTCCTGGTTCCCCGAGGCCCGTCTGAAAAGGATACTGCACGTGCCGCGAATTGACATTCAACCCGTGTTTCTTCACTCTCGGTAAAATGTGTACCGTATCAGGACTTGTTGCTGGGCTAGTTGGTTTATCTTATTCCGTAGTGTTTAGACGCAACCAAGGACAGGAAAAAAAAGGATCAGGACAGGAAAGAGCGTCACTTGCAACTAGTTTATTGAAAGCAGAGAAGGGTCAAATTTATAGGAGAAGGTGGCCTTATGCGCGTGTACATTTGCGCACATAACTCAAAGTTTGCATCATTAACCAATCATATAGTGCAGAAACTGGCGTTCAGTGTTGTGTAAAGCCACCGAGGTATCGCTGACACAGATGTCACGTTTCATAGCAATGAAGCTTGCTGGCTTGTGCCCGCGCATCGCAGACCCGCAGAAGTTGACCCGCTGTGGTAAAAATCATACATGGCCGTATTTGACTTGCGTGGTCGGTGTGGTGTACGAAATTCCACTTGATTGCGGCAGGGTTTATACCGGTCAGACAGGCCGTCGCATCAATGATAGGTCAAGGGAACACGAGCTGTCTATCAAGAATAAGATTAGTGCACATTTGCCTATGCACTGTGATTCCTGCACATGTGAGGCAGTATTTTTTTTTCAATATCCGCGTTTTTGGCAAAAGCAAAGCTTTTCTGGCACGGGAATTAATGGAGGCGTATTTCATTGCCATGAAACGTGACATCTGTGTCAACGATACGTCTGTGGCTTTACGCAGCACTGAACGCCAGTTTCTGCACTATACGATTGGTTAATGATGCAAACTTTGAGTTATGTACGCAAATGTATGTGCGCATATAAGGCCACCTTCTCCTATAAATTTGACCCTTGTCTACATTCAATAAACTATAGTTGCAAGTGACGCTCTTGCCTGTCCGGATCCTTCTCTTTTTTCGTCCTTGGTTGCGTCTAAACACTACGGATTGAAATGTGTACCGTCACGCAAAAAGCACCTTCACGGCCTGTTCGGTTCAATTCTTGATTGATGTCAATGACTGTAAAACTCATTGCCTTAGCTAGCGTCTAATTCTCACTGTTTACTGCAAGCACTGCCCTTTCAATACCGGACCCCTGCTTTTCAACCTATGGCTTGTTTGCGCACTGCGATTTGCACCTCTTTTGAAACATTTCGCGGATCAGTAACCCTTTGGCTGTTTGGTTCGCGATCCCTGCCCCCGCTCTCTGCCGTACGTCGAACACTCTACCCATTATCACCCTGGGTGCCTCTCCTTCATTGTGTCCCACATGTGTTGCCTCGCCTTCACTATCGCTTCCTTGAACAATTTCCCTGCAAGCGCAATAAATTGGACTCGCTCGCCTCCACCTACCCTCTCTATTATCACCGGTTCTGTATTAAGGATGTTTGAATCCACAACGAAGGCAACTCGACACTTTTCCTCCTCCTCGCCGCCGGAAACTGCACTCGAAGCTGTTCTCGCTTCGGCTGGCAGCCCCGTTCGCGGTGCTCGCATCGAAGCATTCAGCATTGCTTTGCGCAATGGTGGCCCTCAGCTTCATTTCTACGTTGGCTAACGTATCTTCTACCACCTTCCTGTACTTCTGCTCGCACTTGAGTTCCTTTCCTAACTTCAGGACCCACTTAGCTAGTTCATCCTTCATCGGCCCTAGATGGTCTAGTCGCGACCCAACACATATATCCTGCAGATAAAATGTGTCCCATTTTCCTCGCCTTCCAACTCAAACCGTGTGTTTTCCAACGCGTAGGGACGCTCGCACTCAGATCAACGTACGTCAGCTTCTCTAACAAGGCGTCTTGGAAAAGTAACCCTAGTTGCAGCAAAAAAAAACCAATAACAAAATTTTTTTAAATCCAATTATTCGTTACGCACGCATATGAAATAAAAAAAACGAAGAAAATGAAAAGCTTCTTCTTCTTTCTGGGATTTTTCGTGCCAAAACCAGTTCTGATTATGAGGCATGCCGTACTGGAGGGCTCCGGATGAATTTCGGCCACCTGGGGTTCTTTAACGTGCACTACAACGCAAGCACACGGGCGTTTTTGCATTTCTCCTCCATCCAAATGCGGCCGCCGCGGCCGGGATTCGATCCCGCGATCTCGAGCTCAGCAGCGCAATGCCTTAGCTGACTGAGCCACCGCAGCGGGTAAGAAAATGAATAGCATGGTAACTAATATCTACAGATTGCTCCTGTTTAACCTAAACTTCCCACCAACCAAATGAACTAAAGATCAAAGCAAAAACATGGATCTGGTGCGCTGCTTTAGCTGCGCTGAAGACGCACTTCCAGTGGGCACTTCTGTTGCCTTTAGCGTCACTCGAAAGACCATAAGGTTCTGGTGCCTGACAAAAGCGTCACCACGTGGTGCCTCGTGGAAGTTTTGTGGCATTGGCTGACACGGTCAGCTGTCGTATCTGACAGCTCACGGTGGGCGTACGAAAGAGGAACTGTAATCTCTAGCAAGTGAAATGCTTCTAGAAACAAACTCTTAGAGAACTCAGACATTGTTTTGAAGTTTAAATGCACCCCAAGCAAGAACGACACGCTAGGTTGTGAAGTAAGAAAAAGAGAGGCAGGTACTCACAAGCACATAACGAAAATAGAGAAACGTTGCAGCTCATTCCAGAAAGTGCAGTTGCGATGCCGTCACCGTAAAGGGCTGCAGTGCACTCGTTGCTGGTGATACTGAGGATAACAAGACAATAGAATTTCTTGCGGTAAACTGTGAGGTCAAATGGGTACAGCTGCAGATATTTGTTTGGTTTTCACAGTGTCACATTGAAGTATTCGCGTTAAAACGGTATGGGAATATGGTGGTATAAAATAATTAGAAGAAAAGTGATCAAAGAATACTATAAACTCGGAGTGGGAATAGATGCGCCTAAAAAAAGCTGGTTGCAATAAATTTGTTCGCGGAGCTTCCAGAGACATAGCTTACGAGAATACATTTATTATAGTTGCATTGGGTGCTACATGCAGAAATTTTGAACATCTGATATGAATCGGGATTCATTTCTACATCAGCGATAGCATCTACAACCGCAAATCCAAGTTTGCCATGCCTTCCTCAACCACATGGGATTCGACGCAACTGCTATGCATAAATTCAAGGTAATATCAACATGCACAAGAAATCGGGGCGAATACCTCTTTCTCGCGTCAGTCGATTAATACGTGATAGGCTCCAAATTTGCGAACCACGGCACGATGGGGCCGTTTAACCCGCAATATTTGTCTCGTGCCACTCGTAAAGTGCGCTACTGCACTGCACTGCGGAATTGAAGCAGATAAGCGCTGTAAATCTATTGTGTGGGGATTCTCCGACGTCACAAGATAATTCAACAGTGCCTATACGGAACAGAACTTGTAGCGCTTTGGGGTAAGTCGCAGCCATGTTTTCAGCAGGGACTGTGGAAACTGGCCGAACGAATTGCCATAAAAGCGCTCATTGCGTTCCGCTAGTAGGCCAGTTGACGGTGCTTGCTCGCTTGTCATATTTCGTTAGCTGCCCTGTTATCAAAACTACCGTCGCTTGGAGGGCCGCGATGGCAGATGGCGACCAAGGGTCAAGGTTAGGTATGTGTGCCCAGGACTAGGGTGTGAAAGCAACAAAACAAAGCTGGCTTATACCAGGCTGACGTTGAATGCGGGTTCCTGCGGCGGCTTACCTAGCGCAGTATGCCTCATTTCGTATGCTGCTCTACCATAACGCTGATATCTACCCCACATGGTACCTCCTAAATCAGCCGCCTGCCCGAACGGTATTTACCATAAAATTGAAGTACATAATGGGCTGCATTCGCCACTAATACTTGATCAAAACCGAAACACCTGAACTTCCACATTCTGGGAAAATAGTCGAGAGAATACATCCCCCCCCCCCCAAAAAAAAAAACAAAAAACAAAAAAAACACGGTTTCTCTGGGAGATTTCTTTTTGCAAATTATTCAAGGCGTTCTTGGCCATTGTTGACAATCCACATCACTAATGTTGATGTCGGCGGCTACATCATTTAAGGATACTTGCCGGACACCGCAATTGACCAGGAAGAAAGGACCAGGAAGATAGCACACTAATTGTGATGTCTCAACAGCTGCGCGCGCGTGCCTCATGGCCGACCTTGCACATTGTCATGCATTAAAGTGACATTTCTTTACTTATTCTTTTGCCCACTGTGGCGCGTTCGCGTACACTCAACATACATTGAATTGTCTTTGATTCGCATTCAAAATCGGTGATGTCTGCCATAGCGCCATAAAGAAATGAGCGACCGATGGGGAATTGAACTTCTCTCTTCCAGCACAAAATTCCAATACTATCACAATTAGGTCTTGATCACACGCATGCTTATCTCATGCCTGAGTCCCTCTTTCTAAATGTCAGGAACATGCGTCGTGCGCCCAATTTCGCTTTTCTCGTGCCAAGGTGTCTCTTTGGAACGTCTGGCGCGGGCGTCACATTCCAGTTTCTCGCGTTATTCCTTGTGACAGAGCTTCGAAATGCTGTGTTGGACCGCACTGCCTTCGAGATCCACGCACATTTTTATATCACGCTGCCTTCGGGATCGTCCACATTTCTCGTAAGGCAGATAACCACAACGTTTGTGAATCCTGCCTCTAATACGATCGCATTGACCCGTATTCTAAATAAAGGTAAGAAAACCACGTATGCACACCTTTGTTGGGGAACGCCTAGCCAGTAAAGTCTACCTCTCCCTCGGTGCGTGTAGTCTTCGTAGTGCTTTATAATGTTCGTTATATATTCGTTGTCCACATCACCCGGCACAAGGTCCATGCCAAGTACGTCACATTCCCTGGCGGCTACAGGGTAGGGTTTTTCCCGGTTCGTTCTGCAAACTGGGCGACGGCCCATATTAGCCAAGCTTGTATTTTCTGTTGACAATAAGAAGAAATAGGGAAAAAAGCATGATTACCACAAATACCGCATATTTACTAGAATAGCACAAATAGGTGCTACAGATACAGCACGATGTATACTTGCCGCAGGTGAAGCCATGAGTCTTCGGTGGATTGATTTTCCTGCCTGAAAAAAAAAAAAATATATATATATATATATATATATATATATATATATATATATATATATATGAAAAAGACAACTAATTTCACTATATGTTTCAAGCACAAACAATGTTGATGATGCAGCTCGCTGATCAATCAATCTATAATTTCTGGGTTCTTTCATTAACTAGGTTTATTATGAGCAATACAACTCTTTAATGGAAAGGTGGGGCGCGGAAGGAAAAAACACATGTGTTTGCTTCGCGATCACCGTAGCGTCTCTGGTCCCGCTATCTCCAGCCAGATCTTGTGAGGTCGAAGTCCAGTTTGCTGCCCAAACTGGCACAAACACACCCAACGACACTCGAGGGTGGCTGACGCGTGCCCTGAAGTAGCATACGGTGGAGTTCCGGACTGCTTCCACTCAGAACTGTGAGTGTTGGGTTCATCCGTCTGCTGAGTTGCGCAGTGTCTGGTGGCTGCTACAATTGTGTGGTGAAGGCATAACGGGTTGATCACTGGTTGTTGAATATTTAACAGCCTACCCGCGAAATGAGTATTCCTGTTGCTGCGCTTCCTGAAGAAGGTATTCATTATTCGGAGCCTATTCCTTTCCACGAATTCTACCAACATCTCTCCTCTAGTGTTCCTAGAATCGATGCCGTAGTTGCCAATTGCTTGCTCGCCAGCCAGCTTTTCCCCCACTTTTGCATTGAAGTCGCCCACGACTTCAGTATATTGAGTTTGCGCCTTTCTCATTGCTAATTGAACATCTTCATAAAACTGTTCTATTTCTTCATCATCATGACTAGATGTTGGGGCGTAGGCTTGTACTACCTTCATTCTATACCTCCTATTCAGCTTTATTACGACGACTGCTACCCTCTCGTTAATGCTGTAGAATTCATAAATGTTGCCCGCGATGTCTTTATGGTCTAAAAATCATACTCCGAATTAGCTCCTATCTGGAAGACCTCTGTAGCAGACGACGTGGCTGTTAGTCAGCGCTCTATAAGCCTCACCAGTTCTCATTTCCACACAAACCTGCCTAGCCGCCACCAAGGGCGCCTGTTGCAGTCACTGACACAGCGCGCGTTCAGAACGAACGCCGGGAAACGGGGATCGTGAACGGCGTCGGCAGAAACTCCGCGCGTTGCCTGGTTAGTGCTGCTACAATTTCTTTATCTCTCTCGCCCGAGCATAGCGCGCGCCACGCGCACGCTCTCCTTCCCTCTCCTTAACGTCCCCTGTCAAGGCAGCATGTGCACGGCACGGAGAGGAAGCGAAGCACACGCCGCTCCGCGTAGCGGTTGCTAGCCAACTATAGATTTTGCTATAATAGATTTTGCTATCTATAGAATAGAATAGAGGGGGAATAGAAAGCGCTTTTCAACGCGTCGCTTCGCGTTTTCTGTAAGATGTTTCCTTTTGTATGCGGAAATCATTTTGCTGTTTTTTTTTACGTTAATAACATTGTTAGCTCGACGTTTGTTATGCTGGGTGAGCGTATTTTGCACGGCTAGCATAGAATGAGTCGTGGCGTCCGTTTACCGTGCAGCCAACCATTTGTTTTTGCGCCCGTCTTTTGTGGAAGAGCATGTGCATTACCAAAATGACTCGCAACACGTTCGGTTTAAAGCACACAATTTGTTGTCTGTGGCTCACCCATATCATCACACAAACGTTTTATTTGGCGTGGCTCGAGTGCATTGTTTACCTCTCTGTATCTGCATAAATGCATGCACCATGGGCCGGTTCGCAAGAGCCAGTTTTACTTGATGCGTTGCTTGCCATAGCTAAAATATTCTTGTTATGGCCTGTGTTTCTGGCCGGTGTTTTTGGCCAGTGTGTTTGTTATTATCAAGTATGTGATCCAGTATTTTTTCTGTGCAATTCTCAGTGTAAATATGAAAAAATATACTTTTTTGTATGGGACCACTGCTTCCTGTTATCTGCAACTGAGAAAAGCAGCTCACGAACGGCAAAAAGATTGCCAATAAAACAGGTCTGATTGCATTATTTTCCCAATCTGCATGAGCTAATTCAGCCTTGCTTAGGTTCTTCGAGAAGCTTGGTGGTTTTTCCAGTAAAAAGGTTGTGATCCGCGAGGTTATTACGTCTGTATGTAAAAATAGAAATACAAAATAGGAATACTAAGGACAAATAAGGGCAGACTACAAGAGCTAACAAGAGAGTGAAAGTTATTCCCATTGATATGGGGTTTATTGGCGTTAGGTCCAGCTCAAAGAGCACCCGAGCAGTTCCAGCCAAACGTCAGCGCGAGGCAAAACCAGCGACACCGATCCGTTCGTCTTTATCTTCCTCACTTCAGGAGGCATGCGACCACAGCGACGCTTGTGCTAACTTCGTCATTACAATGGCCCCACGAGAGAAGACTAGCCATCCTGGCGACTCACGGTGACGACACGATAGAGGGATCGTAATACGGTTTAAGCCGGCTGACGTGCACAGTCTCGCGACCACGACGCCGCAGATCGTCAGACAGCGTGAGAGGTTCGACCACATAGTTTACAGCAGATGTACAGGCGACGATCCGGTAGGGTCCGTGGTATTGAGCCAGCAGCTTAGACGAAAGACCGGGAACGTGAGGCGGAATCCACAACCAGACGAGGGAGCCGACACGGAAAGTGGTAGGGCTCAGGTCGGTGTCATGTCGATTCCGCTGGTGGGCTTGACCTTCCGTCGTGAAGGTACGGGCAAGTTGGCGGCATTCTTCAGCGTACCTGGCTACTTCTGATATGGGTCGATATTCAGAGGCGTCAGGTTGGTAGGGCAATACTGTATCGAGCGTGCACGAGGGTTCTCGTCCATACAATAAAAAGAATGGTGAAAAGCCTGTGGTTGCTTGAGTCGCGGTATTGTAAGCGTAGGTGACAAAAGGGAGAATCATGTCCCAATTGGAGTGGTCCGACGCGACGTATGCAGTGAGCATGTCGCCAAGAGTGCGATTGAAGCGCTCAGTTAATCCATTGGTTTGCGGATGGTACGCGGTTGATGTATGGTGGACGACCTGGCACTCGGCAAGCAGAGCTTCGACCACTTGGGAAAGAAACACACGTCCTCTGTCACTGAGGAGTTCTCGAGGAGCGCCATGTCGAAGCACGAAATTGCGCAGGATGAAGAAAGCAACCTCACGTGCTGTAGCGGCAGGAAGGGCGGCAGTCTCAGCATACCGGGTGAGATGGTCAACACCAACGATTATCCACCGGCTTCCAGACGTAGAGCATGGGAGTGGGCCGTAAAGGTCGATGCCGACCCTATCGAAAGGCCGCGCAGGGCAAGATAAAGGCTGAAGAGCGCCGGTCGAGCGTTGCGGAGGAATCTTGCGTTGTTGGCATGCTTCGCAAGCACGGATATACTTTAGGACAAAGCTGTACATACCGCGCCAGTAGAAGCGTTGGCGCAACCTTGCGTAAGTTTTCAGCACGCCTGCGTGAGCACTCTGTGGGTCGGCATGAAAAGCAGCGCAAATGTCAGAGCGCATGTGACGAGGTATTACAAGAAGCCACTTGCGACCACCCGGTATATAGTTGCGGCGGTAGAGCAGGTTGTCTCGCACGGTAAAATGAGAGGCTTGACGGCGGAGCGCACGGGAGGGCTGATTGGCGGTGGAATCCGACAGAAGGTCGAGAAGGGCAACAATCCACGGATCCTTCCGTTGCTCCGAATGCATGGACTCGACGTTGAGCGCTGAGATAGCGGTGTACTGTGCCGAGAGAGACGCTGTATCGGGGGGTAGAGGAGAGCGGGAAAGGGCGTCCGCGTCAGAATGCTTGCGGCCAGACCTGTAGACCGTCATCAGCCTGTCCGTGAGCAGTCACCAAACTGGAAAGGGAGGCCACTTGGGGAACAGTTTGGCCGGCGAGCGCTCGTTGCCGGCGTAATTCATCGAAGCTTTGGCAATATGTGACTACGGCTGCAACGGTGGTAGGATTCTTGGCCATGAGCATCTGAAAAGCATCGTCTTCAATGCCCTTGAGGATTTCTTTAATCTTATCTTCCTCAGTCATCGTTCGGCTCACGCGGTTGCAGAGATCTATAACGTCCTCGATGTAACTAGTGAAAGTCTCGCCCGGCTGTTGCGCTCGGTGGCGAAGGCGCTGTTCAGCGCGAAGCTTTCGCACCGCAGGACGGCCAAATACTTCCGCGAATGCAGTCTTAAAGTCATTCCATGTCGCAATGGTTGCTTCATGGTTGCGGAACCAGAGGTGGGCGACACCCGCAAGATAAAAAATAACCTTGGTGAGCTTTGTCCGATCGTCCCATTTGTTGTGGTTGCTCATCCGTTCGTACGACGAAAGCCAGTCGTCGACGTCGGTATCAGCGGTGCCACTGAACACAGCCGGGTCTCGTTCACGAACGGCACCACAGGTGACTTGCACAGTTGACGAAGTGGGTCGCTCACCGGCGTCGTCTGGCATGGTCGTGGGGGTAGCGGAGGGCAGAGTGCGGCTGCGGAGTTCCAGGGCGAGTTGGTAGGATAGTTAGTATACCCAGCACTTCCACCAAATGATATGGGGTTTATTGGCGTTAGGTCCAGCTCAAAGAGCACCCGAGCAGTTCCAGCCAAACGCCAGCGCGAGGCAAAACCAGCGACACCGATCCGTTCGTCTTTATCTTCCTCACTTCAGGAGCCATGCGACCACAGCGACGCTTGTGCTAACTTCGTCATTACACCATTATTATTAACAAAGCAAAAAAATTCATTGCTATCCACAAAGGTGCGCCTCGTAAAAGCGTAAGAAATTGACTAACGACAAGATGCTAGTCAAGTATGCAGGAAATTTATTTCATTCTCTAAGTGATAATTGAAAGAATCAGTACTCAAAACAATCAGTGTTAAACCGATACTCTTAAGTGTTTGAGGATGTTTATGTCGAGTGTGCCTAGGTGTAATGGTTTACAGCGGTACGTGGTGCGCTTTATATTAAACATGCTATTAAATACTTAGTCCACCATTTTGGTCGTGCGATCTCAGCGCGGTATTGTAGCGTAAGCAGTCCTGGTGAGTAAGTTAGTTCTCGTGGTGAATCAGTAATTTCCTACTTGTTAATAATGAACCTTATTGGTTTCCGTTGTATTTCCTCTGTCTGTTAGTTAATATCTTAGCATACGGCAACCAGACAACATTATCACTTTCAAGGACAGGTTTACCGAATGTATTATGTCAGGTGCAGCTGCTCGGATAGAAAGAACAGACAATTGGGTGCAGTAGATCTCCCGTAATTCACGTGAGAGTGTCATCTGAGGAAATCTGATATTGTGTTTATTACCTGTCGTCACTGGAATGTTATTTGGTGTGTACGAGAATTCCGATATATGTTGCTAAATGGTGACATGCACGAGGGCTGACTTAAACAGCGTTAAAGCTCATTATCCAGATGCTACACATGGACGTTGGTCAAACGGATGTCGTTTTCACAGCACATAATTGATAACAGAGCGGTGCTTGGTATTTCAAATACGGAAAACGAGCGCTAAACGATCAAGAGTAGAACTGCTTGCCGTAAAGCCTTAAAATTGGCTTCGTGGGCCTGAGAGTTTTAGCCACTCAGGCTCTTCGGCCAACTTACATATGTAGCCGAGTTCTTCGGAGCAGTTATATAGGCTATATTGGTGATCTGGTGGTTGATCAAAGTCGACTACGATGCACTTGTCGCTGGCATGTTGCCTGAAACAAAAAAAAAATATTGGGCTGTTTAACAGACACAAACAACGTGCTCGTAGTTTTAAGCTCAAGAAAAATCATTTGTATTGTAAGACAATATGCGTGTAATAGCACGAGACTTTGTGCTCAAAGGGAGGCGTATATATATGTTCCGGATGATGTATTTATTTATTTATTTATTTATTTATTTATTTATTTATTTATTTATTTATTATTTATTTATTTATTGAGCCATTCAATAATTCATTCATTCATTCATTCATTCATTCATTCATTCATTCATTCATTCATAGGAAGCTCTGGATTGGTGGGAGGGTAAACTTTATTTATTCAAGAGAGAATCATGTGAGGGGGGGAGGGGAGGGGAAAGGAAAGGAAGCAAGACGATGATGGGCCCTTGAGCCGCTCTCGATGGCCGGGCACATTTGTGCTTCGGCGACCCCTCTGACCCAGTCCACTGTCCGAAGCTGGATTTCTTTTGATTATATCAGTGTGTGTTTAAGTACGTGCCCTCGTTAGCGAAAGTGGTGGGTGCCGCATACGGTTCCAAACTCTCCTTTTGCGTCAACTACACCATGGGTGCTATGCAGGATGTGCCGAGTTTCTCGTTCGCACGAGTTTTACCTGAGTTTGCTGGATGGCAGTCAGTGAACGGAGATAGCAAGTAACGTGCAATAACAGCAGGCAAAAATAAATGTCGAGATAAAGCCGCGTACGACAACACGAGCGCACCCTGCGCTGCACAGTGCTTCCGCGCTTCAAGCACAGAGGACTGCGCAACAAAACGCGCCAGCGCCGCGTATTGTTATCAACGTATTATCGCAATTTAGCAATACCGTCACTGTCCCGGCTGTCTATCTGCACACTTGCCGTGAGCCGCTTGCCACGCCTTTCTCGGGCGCGTGAAGGGCGTGCCTCCTCTTTCGGGCATTATCTTTCTATCCTTCGTCGAATGCGAACAGGGCACATGCGGTGCATTCTTGCACCTACACTTTCCCTCATTCGAATACATTGAAATACAACAAATAAAATAACAAACATTTTATTTCTTAAAGTACCATTTTTTGTTTTGAATGCTACAAATTTGCGATCATAAACGGATATCGAGTGAATTACTAAATTTTGCACTTTTTTTGCCGCGAGTGGCGACAGTGAGGCGAAAACTTACAAGCGGATACATTCTAGAGGGTCGCACGCACGAGAGAGTTCATGCGATGAGCAGTCGCCAGGGGCGCTGCAGTGCTATTCTCGATAAAATCGGTGCGATAATGACGCATAAAGTCAGTCATGACAATGATCTGTCCATTCCCTCTCTATTAGGGGAATTAAAGTCCCTATATAGGGAATGGCAACGCAGCGCTGCGGCATGGCTGTTCACCGCAGGTGCTTTCACTGAGGAGGCTACTAAGGCCGCCGCTTTCCCAACTGAAACGACACTCTAGCCATAGAGACGGGGGCAACGGCTGTCGCTGCAAAATTGCTGTGCGGTATTGTAGGGTCCGTAGTGACGCGCAGCACAGTGAAAATGCACCAGTTTATCTGCGTGCGCGAAGTCTCTGCGATGCATTGCAAACCGATGCATCGCTTGTCACCGCTTGCCCAGTGAAGGTGCCTCCGTGCGCATGTACGCAAACTTTGAGCGTGTTGTTCACTTCAATGTGCTTGCCGATTGCCTCTGCTGCTGAGCTAACAGCGATCGCAGATGGATATCGTAACGACAGCGCAGCAATCGCATTTTGGCGGGTGAGGGCTCTTGTGTGCTGTTAGGAAATTAGACTTCGAACGCAGGAAGGTGTTGCAATTTTTTAATGCACCGTGCTTGTGATGAAGAAATGCCATCGCACTGGGTGTGTTTGCGCTGACCGCTGACCGTGTTTGCGACACTACGGCTCCGATACATCACTGATTACAGAGCAGCCATCTCAAATGACAGCTGCGATACGTTGTCGTTGGAAAACACTACGCACTGCTCAGGATCGTCGTCCACCGCGGCGCATCGACGCCTTGCAAGCAGCTACAGTGACCTGCCGATAATTATTTGCTGTGCGCTGCGTCGCCAAAATGCAGGCAATGAACCGTGTTGTGGGGCCATCACAGCCCAAGAAGATATATCCACAAGCCAGCGAAAGTCGACGCTTTTTTTTTTTTTTTTTGATTGTGGTGCTCAGTACATCACCGATGACAGTGCGTTGTGCGTATTTTATTTCGCCGGTCAAGATTGTTAATGCCTCTCAGTTCCGCACCACGTCGCTGTTTCTGAAAAATAAGTTGGGCGTGGCCCAACCGTAGTGGGCGCGCACAAGAGTTACATGCGTCGCGCAGGGCGTGACCTATGGTTTTGGTTGACAGGCGGACTCATGCCAAACTCGTACAACGCGAAACCGCCCTCGCGTTGAACTCATGAACTGTTATCGTTGTGCGTATTTTATTTCGCCGGTAAAGATTGTTAATGCCTCTCAGTTCCACACCACGTCACTGTTTCCGAAAAATAAGTTGGGCGTGGCCCAACCGTAGGGGGCGCGCACAAGAGTTACATGCCTCGCGCGGGGCGTGACCTATGGTTTTGATTGACAGGCGAACTCGTGCCAAACTCGTACATCGCGAAACCCCCCTGGAGTTGAACTCGTGAACATGGCGGCGGCAGCAGCAGCCTGTGTCATCGCATCCAGCGGCAGTAAGCGTCAATATGACCGTCTGGACCCGTTCACCTACATGACCGACGTAGAGTTTCGCGTCATTTTTGCCTTTCCTAAACGTCAGTGCGCTGGCTGTGTGACGAGTTAGGCGAAGGCCGTCGTCTGCGGAGACAGCGTGGTGGGCAAATTATGCTTTCCGAGCACAGAGTGGTGTGACTAGGCTGCGGAGGAAAAGTTCGTGCGATCGCTTCGGCTCTCTACTGTTCCAAGCGCTGCTCGTCCACCGCGCCCCAGCCCCAGGCCAGGTCCGGCGCCGTCATCGTAGTACTGGGGCACCTGCGAGCACCTGGGGTTCAACCCGGACCAACCAACCTGCGCAGGCGAAGTGGTCACATTATATTGGAAGGCTCAGAATGGACACCGGGCTGCCTTCCGGTGCAGCAGCTCCCGAAATCAGTTTTCGCAGTTACACGGTACCGCTGCACTGCACGGGCAGAGAGGCGAAGTAAGTTACTTCGCCAACACGGACCGCCTCAGGCGGCAAATGATTTGGCTCACGTACTGCGTGAGCCAAAGCGTAGACATATGGTTGTTGAAGGAGATGACCGGCGACTTGCTTCCTCTATCGGAGCATGCCATCGCCGACTGGAGGAACTACCCCCGTAAGTTCGCGAGGGACGAGCTGCTGGCGCGACCTCCACTCGGTGGCCCCGGTAGATTCGCAAATTGACCAGTGCCTTCTTCGCGGCGAGCAAAAGTACGATCGAGGCCACCTAATGTCGGGCGACAACTTTCCGCCGAGCCGCCAAAATTACGGCGGTGTTAAAGATGGTGGCCCATGGGTCTTCGGCATGGTCTGCGCGACCAGAGGGGTGCTGCGACTTTCAAGGTCGACCGACGAAAGGCGGCGACGCTAGGCGCCATTATTGCAGCCAATGTTCAAGCGGGGACCATTATTCTAGTGACGAATTGGCCGCATACAAATAAATCCCAAATTTATTGGATGCTAACAGGGCTATGCCTCAATCTGCATTGGGAGATAGTCAACCACAGCGTGAACTTTGTGGACCCCATCGCGGGCGTTCACACGCGAAAAATAGAAAGTTAGTGTCAAAAAGTGAAGCGCCACCTCGTCAGCGATGGGTACAGGGTAACTGCACCGATGCTGGAGTCCCACCTGGGATGGATGTGGTGGCATTCAACGGCCACGTGCGCTGACCCTCTCTCTTGCGTTTGTTAGAAACCACGGATCACTCGGGCTACCTTGTATAAAGAGTTTTCCTGCGGTTGTTAAAAGCCATCGCTCGATGCTTGCCAGTATGAAGGTGCATCGCAAAGTAAAAGAAAATAAAGCGTAGTTTTCTTACCCTTGTATGAGTGCTTTCCGGCATTCCTGAGTGCTTACACGGTAAGCGCGTGGCAAACAACTTAGGCGCTAGCCGACGCTCATTTCGTATCGTAGGTGGGGCAACTGTGGAGGCATCACTCGCAGCCTTTCTTTAGCTCGAGCAACGAGCGATCTGTTAAAAGCCCAGTGTGAAAACCAGGCGCACACCAATCTGTGCTCGGAAATGGGAGCGCAAGCACGTAGCGAGCCGCACCAATCCAATCCAGAGGAAAGAGAAAGAGCAACGAGCGATCTGTCGAAACCCCAGTGAGAAAACCAAGCACACACCAATCGGTGCTCGGAAATGCTAGCGCAAGTACGTAGCGAGCAGCGCCAATTGAATCCAGAGGAAAAAAAAAGAGGAGGACGAGTGTCCCCTCGTGGTATAACTCGAAACGTATCAAACTACAAATTAGTCTAATAAACATTCAGTGTACATATCGTAAACCTTAAAATGATTATAACCCACATTAATGTAACTAATATTGTAGTAAATGTATTTATTTTATAACTTGCTTGTACCTGTAATGCACTCGGTGGAACGACAAACAAGTGAAAGAAGGCACGACCATGCACCGACCGTATGATCGCGTGAGCCCCAGTTTGTCGACCGCCCATATGGCAACACCCAAGAGATGATAGCCACCCATAGTGAATCTAGATAAGCCAATGAAACTGGAGGCGTGCCGACGGACAAACCTTGTCTTGTTACCATTTGTTCTTTCATCTTGGGGCGTCGCCATAGCTCGTGAAGATCCCGAGTTTCGCCAAACTCGGCGCTTCCTGCATAGCACCCCATGTCGTTGTTTCCTACTTGAGACTGTTTCAGGTACATGACTAAGTCATACACAACAAGAAATGGTAGTTGTAGCGTCTTATAACGCTAGTGTGGCCCTTTGAACCCCACTAAGAACCACCCCTGCACTCCTCAGTGCAAGTTCTGTGGGGAGGGACACCTCTCAAGGGCCAAGGAGTACTGCCCTCAACGTCTCAAAACTCTTCGCCATAGCAGAACCCCTCAACGCCAGCCGCCAAGCGCGCGCCGCCGGTGGTTCAGCAACGATGACGACTCCTCAAAGACCCCTTCCCGGTCCCGCTCCCAATCACAGTCCTTTCCGCCGCTCCCAACAGCCGGCCTGGACCAGCTTCAACCCTCCGAGCCAGAGCAACGCAGCACCCGCACCCAGTTGGAACGCCACGCCATCCAGGACCAACGCACCGGCCTGCCGCCCCACCGCCCGACAGGGCCGCCAAGGTAAGCTGGTCGACTGTGGCAGAGACCCCCGTCGCCCCACGCTCAAACCCCCCACCCACACTTCAATACGAAGCACTGGCTCACGAGAACCAGCAGCTTAAGAAAGAACTCGCACAACTTAAAGCCGAACACGCCCGTGAAATGGCTGAGCTACGCGCCCTTATCACCCAAGCCGGCACCCTCCCACTCCACCCCACACACGAGGCCCCTCCCTGCGCGGATCCTCCTGCATTCCTTCATCCGAGGCAGCTCCACGTACACTTGGGAGAATCTTAAGGAAACCCTGGGTAGTGACCACTCTAACCTTCACACACAACTCACTGAGGATGCTCTGCGGCGTCCCATCGGGAAAGCAAAAATCACGGATTGGGATGCATTCCGATGCGATAGCGAGCCAACCCTCGACGCTAACACCAGTCTTTCGGACTGGTGCGAACAGCTTCGCCGCACCCAAGATCGCCACACAAAACACATCACCCGCACGACGCAGACCCCCGAGGTAGACGGCCACCTGCTCCACCTGTGGGAAGCACGTCGCAGTCTAATGCGCCGCTGGAAGACTCAAAAACATTATCGAAAATTTAAGGTCAAAATTGCCCAGCTCCCCACCCAAGCGAAGAAATACGCCGCCAGCCTAGCCCAACTCAACTGGGAGAAATTCACGGACACCCTTAAGGGCTCCTTGGGGATGGCGCGCACGTGGCGCATTTTGCGGGCTCTCATCGACCCCCCCCCCCCTCCCCGCAGCAAAACTGAAACGAGCAACGCCTTCCATCGCCTCATTCACGCATTTGACGGTACTGACGACGACCTTCTCGCCCAGGTCCGCAGGAAATGTTTTGGCGATCACAACCCACCCCCTGCCAACACTGTCTACTAAGGCTCCCAAAACACCCTCCTCGACCGCCCCATAACAATCGAGGACAGCCGTCCGCGCAAGCACACGCAACACTGCTGCCGGGGCTGACCGCATTACATATTCGCTTATCCGTAACCTCAATGACACCGCCCTGCAAGATCTCACGGCGTTCTTGAACACCCACTGGCAGAACGGCACCATCTCCCCGGAGTGGAAGCATGCCGAGGTGATCCTTATCCCGAAACCAGGCAAGAAGTTGCAAATTGAGAACCTGCTTCCGACCTCCCTTACTTCATGTCTGGGCAAGCTTTTCGAACGCGTGATCACCTTCCGCCTTCAGACCTACCTTGAAGATGTCAACCTGCTCCCACACACGTTGTTCAGGTTCCGTGCGCATCTGTCCACTCAAGACGTCCTCCTCCAATAAAATGTCGCAGTTTCGCCCGAAAGGCGAAGCATCAATGGCGATAGCAAATTGGTAGAGAGCTATTTGGAGTAGGGATAGTAGTTTTATCGGCTGCATAAACTTGGACACATTCGCTTTCTAACTGAATTGACAAGCGTGGTGTCATCGCGCACAAGCAAACATGAATAGATCACACTGAATGACCGCAGACAACGACTGTCAAAACGCTGGCAGCAAGTGCAGCCGCTGCAGCGGGAGAAGAATCGTGCGGTCTATCGCTTCAACGGAAACTGAGCGGCGAATGCACAGCGCATACAAAGGTCAGAGCCGTGTGGAGATAAGAGACGGTGCGGGCGACCGCCACCACAGCCAGTGCAAGCGTATTTGTTGGCAGAGTAGAAGCTGCTCCCGCCCCCTCCCTCCCGCGCTGCCTTCCCGCTTTTTTGCTTTCGCGTGGGAGATAGCGTTGCCAGTTCCCTTTGCGCTCGGTTGCAAGATACGCATTTGGTGCCGTAGCACAGCGTCGCCCGCCTCCTTCCCCCCCATACCCCCACGGCCTTTCGCGCGACGGTCGCGTTTGCTTTCCGCCGTGCGTTGGCTCTCCGTGATAGCGCGCGTCCCCCGCGCGCTTTCACTCGCGCATATGGCGCGCGGCGACGATTTTATCGCCTTTGGAATCTATACGAAACCTCACGGCGACGGCGACGCCGACAACGACGGCGACGCCGACGGCAGAAATCCGGTTGAAGTGTCCTTATAATTGCTATCGCAATAAAAGAGGAAGTCATTAAACCCGTACACCGCTATGGTGAAAACGTTATCATGGCGCTTGATATCAAGGGAGCATTTGACAACGTTAGCCACCCAGCCATCATTGAAGGCCTTGCAGCCCTGAACTGCGGCCGCGGTGTCTTCAACTACGTCAAAGCATTCCTGACCGATCGCACTGCCACTATCGGGATGGGGACGGTCCGATCAGACACCCTCGTAGTCCCTAATAATGGTACGCCGCAGGGTTCGGTCATCCACCCCCTACTTTTCAACGTGGCCATGGTGGGCCTGGCACATCAACTCCAACACATCGAGGGCGTTCGCCATGCCATGTATGCGGATGATATCACGTTCCGAGCTACCTAGGGCTCCCTCGGCGAAAAATAATACAACCTCCAGCAAGCCGCCACTTGTGTCGAGCAATATGTCCATGCCCGCGGGCTGGCCTGCTCCACCGAAGAATGCGAGCTGCTCAGAGTTCGCCACTCCACAACCCAGCCGCGCCAGACTGCCCAGGAAAACCCCAGGGCCCTCCTCGCTGGCAAAGTCGTCCCCGAACGCTCTATCATCAGAGTGCTAGGTGCGTGGCTGCAATCCAACCGTCGCGCCACACATACCCTCACAATCTTGGCAACACAACGCTACAAGTGGCCCGCATGATGGTCCGTGTCACCACCCGCCGCCATGGCATGCGGGAAGAAGACATTCTCAACCTTGTTCGAAGTCTGATAGTGAGTAGAATCGTCTACGGCCTCCCCTGCCATCACCTAAATCAGCAAGAACGCAACCAAATTGACGCCATGGTGCGTCAGGCCTATCGGGTGGCCTGGGCCGCTATTTTGTAGCGATGCCTTTAAAGTAATAATGACTTTTCACGCTTATCGCGCTTTGTCAGTGGTCAGAGTGACGGTCCGCTCACGATATCAACGTTGATAACGCGAGCGGACCGTCGCTCTGACCACTGACAAAGCGCGATAAGCGCGATAAGCGCGAAAAGGCATTATGACATTAAAGGCATCGCTACAAAATACCGGCCCTGGCACCCCAACGAGCAAACTCCTTGCCATGGGGGTACATAACACCTTCACGGAGCTATGCGAAGCACAAATGGCCACTTAACTCCAGCGCTTAACACTCACACCCAAAGGCCGCGCCCTCCTGCAGCTCCTCGGACACACTTGTACCCTCCGGGAGGCAGCCCGACTATGTATACACCTAATTCCAGATCATGTCCGCTCAACACTCACTGTTGCGCCTATCCCGCACAACATGGGCCTTTACTGCACCAGGGCCGACGGGAAGCACGAGTTGAGGCCTTAGCCCTCAAGTACGGTAAGAGCAACACCACTTGCTACACCGACGCAGCACTGTATGACACCACCCGCACTCGAGCAGTGGCGGTCGTCCTCGACCACCACCACAGGGAGCTAGCCAGTGCCTCCCTCCACTGCCAGAACATCACGGAGGCTGAAGAAGTTGCCATCGCACTTGCCATCACTCACGGCAACAAACTCGAAGAAAACGCGAACGGCAGCTCGCAGACAGGCGGTGCAAGGCTCGCGTACTGGCAACCGGGTGTCCTGCTACCGTGCGGACCCTGGCTGGCTGGATCTCCTGCACACCAGCGGTCTTCTGTCAAAGCGGCCTGGTGCAGTGCTTCGTGCTGGGAACCGGGGCGCCTGAGCTACCTGCCTGCCGACCGAGCCCGATGTGCTAGCAGCCGAGGCGCTCTAGGAGTGGCTGACGAGCCGCTGGCCAGTTACAGCAGTGGCCTGGTGTACTGCCGGGTTGCTGTCTCCCCTACTTCCACGTTGCGACAAGGTGCGGCGTTGTGGTGACGGCGTAGGACGTGACCGTCACAAGCAACCTACCAGCTGTGCTGAAGTGCCGGACTACGCAATGATGACGCACACCGGCGAGTCATGCTGCATGAGTGCTAGGCACATCGCTATAGACGGACAGACGTCTTCAGAACTCGTATTCTAGTCAGGGTGCATGCAAAGCCTTCTGTACCGTGTTAACGTGTCTGTATATAGTCTGTGTTGCATGTAAAAGGCTCTCGTCTGCCATGTCATTATTAAAAGGATCCTGGGCCCAAGGAAACAGCAAGTTTTCCATCACAAAGAGAAACAAGTCGTGCTTACCGCATGCTCGTGCTGCGGGCGTCCCAAATTTTTGACTGCAGATATCGCGACAAGTCGGAACCAATGTAGTATATGGTTAAATGTTGATGAAGCGCCTTAGCGTTCAACAATGACAAGTTGAGGTTTGCGCAGAATTCTGATCCGGTGGTTTTGTTGAACGTGTCCTCCGATCGGCAGTGAGGAAAAGGATCTGAGTACAATGAATGGTATTCTGCGGATGAAAAGCCAAGAAGAAATCCACTTGTACACGAACTACGAAACAGCATATGAAGGCTGTACAGCACGAAAAAGTATAGAAAACACAGTGCATATTGCAGCTCCTTGCATTGGCCATTTCTTTCAGTCCGCTTCGCTTGTGTCTGTCTGATTGTCCGTCTGTCTGTGCGTGAATGCATGTTGGTGTGCATGTGCGTTGCTGCGCGTGCATACGTGCGTGTGCGTGTGTGCGTGCGTGCGTGTGTGTGTGTGTGTGTGTGTGTGTGTGTGTGTGTGTGTGTGTGTGTGTGTGCGTGTGCGTGTGCGTGTGCGTGTGCGTGTGTGTGTGTGTGTGTGTGTGTGTGTGTGTGTGTGTGTGTGTGTTTTGTTTTCTGTTTATTTCTTGACGTCCTTGATGAACCTGTGGGCGGTCTGTTGATGCGGGCCGTCTAATGGGTGGGTAAACCTGCTGCCCGCGCGAGCGCGTCCGCTCGCTCATTCCCTCCTGCGCCCATATGACTCGGTATGTGCAGCTCAGTTCCCTTGTGCCGCAGAAGTGTTGCTTCTTCGTGGATGGCGGTTGCCAGCGGGTGTGCGTCAATCTTGCTTAGTTCGCGTACGGCGTCTTGCGAATCCGTGTATATGTGTAGCGGGCTGCGATGCTCGAGGCGGCAGTATAAAGAAGGCTATGTCTGGAGCATTCTCTTCCTCACTTGGGCTTGGCCGATTCTATTCTGTGGAGGCTATCGCGAGCATGAGCTACCTAGCGCCGCTACAGAAAACGAAACATAGCACGTTGTTTAGAATTATTTAATATATTGGACAGCTTGTGGGTTATGTGTACGCGATACCCGAAATTTGATTGTTAATTACGGCCTTGGTGATTCATACGAATGCAAGGGGTCTGGTGAGTTATGGGTGTATTTTACTACAAGGAAACATTTTGCTCAGTGCCCTGTAAAAAGTAAAGGTGTTGTGTAAATCAAATTCCAACACTAGCAGAATTACTTTATGGAAGATCAGTAGTTGAATGTGTGTAACAAAATACTGCCTTTGTAAAGAAAGGAATTTCAACAATAGGAGAATAACTTTGCGGAAGATTAGTAGTTAAATGTGTGTAACAAAATACTGCCTTTGTAAAAAAATGAATCACTCGAAAGCGTTATGGGGCCATTTTACGCTAAGTTTACAACTGTCCCGAGAAAAACCTAGTGTGACGCCAAACTCACCTTTGGGAGAAATGAAGGGAATATAAGGTGTAATGTGTGGCGGAACTTTAACATGTCTGGCCTAATTAGCAGCGTTGCAAATAATTACAGAAATTTATTCTTTTTCCTGTTTTTATGCATTATGTGAGGTTTATAGTAGGGCATCCCGGTGCTTTAGGGGAATTAAATTTGGCACATTGTTTCTATTTAGTGAAAATAGGAATATGATATGAGTAATCTGTTGGTATAGTTCAGAATGCATGGATTAATTGTGCTCACAGCAATAAATTACGTATACCAGCTCTTATGAGTGTTATAGGCTTCCTTAAGGATACGCACAGAATTTAACTCGATGAGCTGTGAACCACAACTACCTCCAAGACTAAAGCTTTAGTGAAAATTGGGGAACATAACGACCAATGTTCTGGCAAAGTAATATGTGAGTGGATGAATTAGTGTCTTCGTATAAAAAAATGTCGCAGTTTCACCCGAAAGGGGAAGCATCAATTGCGATAGCTAATTAGTATACAGAGTAAGGATAATAGTTTTATCAGCTGTATAAGCTTGGTCATGCGGCAGCACCAGCAACGCGCAGAACTGTTGTCGACGCCGTCAGCGTTTTGTCCGCGTTCGCACCGAACGCGCGCGGCTTTGGTGACTTGCCGGTGCCTCTGGGGGCGGCTCGGAGGTTTTCGACGGGGCACTCGTCGAGCAGCGTCAGAAGTCTTTACCACATTCTCGCCTCGCAACGTTTTTATATAAATACGCATTTGGTGCCGCAGCTAAATGTCGCCTACCCTCCCTCCCTTCCACCCCCTCACCACCTTTTGCGCGACGGAAGAAGTCGCGCTTGCTCTCCGCCGTGCGTTCGCTCCCCGTGAAAGCGCGCGTCCCTCGCGCGCTTTCACTCGCACAGACCGCATACGGCGCGCGGCGACGATTTCAATGCCGTTGGACTCTATACGGAACCTCACGGCAACGATGACACTGACGGCAGAAATCCCCTTGGAGTCTTCATATAAATTGCCACGGCCGCTGGATAAAAAACACCTGTTTGTTATCCAGCAGCCGTGTAATTGCTATCGCAATAAAAATGGCGGTTTCAGACGGACGCGTCATATGCGGAAAACATAATTAAGTGTGCGGTACCAATACAGGCATCTGAAATTCGTGTTGGAATTGCTGAAAGGAACAATTTCGCTGAAAATTCAGTTGTCATTCTTCAAGGTCCTTGATTCAATCAAGAACCTTGAGTGTTCAAGGTTATTCATTAAGTTGTGATTCTCCAGCAAGACAAATCTGCTGTCCCCGCTTTTAACACGAAAGTGTTTTATGCCGGAGTCCACCAAGACTTCACTGACGTATTTCCGTCACGGAAATACGTCACACGAACATACACGAACATAATACAAAGAAAGAAACCAGAAGAAAAAGTTCCACAAAGATGCAAAATTTGGAAATCGAACCCACGACGTCTCGGTCCGCGACGATAGATCGCCGAGCGTTTAACCCATTGCGCCACAAACGCATTTGCAGAGAGCTACACAGACGCGCCTTATATATCTAACACTCCTCCGGGTACCCGCGCTCTTGCTCGGGGCGGTGCCGCCGCCTACGAGCAGAAAAGAGAAGTACTGCATTATGACACTAACGCGCACCGACAGTGAACGCTTCGGTGGTCTCAGCACTACGACGCCTCGATGCCAGCATTCGAAGGGACGCTGGCATCAAGAAGCACTACCAACGCGTTCTCGCAGAAGCACTACTAGGTGGCGTTCACCGTACTCAGCACAGCGGAGCGTGGCCTCCGCAATTAGCTCTGAAAATGTTTCTGAAGTTGATCGCGGAGGCTGCAATTACGACGCGCTGTACGCGCTGATTTGACTCGGTGACGATTCAGTTACGTGCTTTGTCTTGCGCGTTGTATTAGTGTGTCAGTTACGTGCTTCGTCTTTCGCGTTGTGCTAGCGTGTGCAGCGTAGTGCAGCTTCCATATGCACGACGGTTGCTCATGGTCATCGACGTTGGTAGTCGTGATGGAGGAGACGTGTCACCAGGCGTCAGCGTGGGTGCATCAACGCCTAAGGGCGCTTTAGCCACAAAACACCAATAGACATTATATATCAATGTGCAATAAACATTACACTACTTCTGTGAAGACACGTTTCACTTTCGTGTTCTATACCGATTCCTATATAAGAGGGATCAACCACATTTTTTTGCCACTACGTCCGCCCCAGCAACCCCGCCCTCATTTATTTATTTATTTATTTATTTATTTATTTATTTATTTATTTATTTATTTATTTATTTATTTATTTAGCTTCTGCATCGTTTCTGGCTGTAGTATGTAGCGCGAGGTGCCTTCCAAAGGAATCCTCGAGTTTTTTTGCTGCTGGCTATTGGCACGCTGCAAGTGACGAAGTGACGCACGCGTGACGTCATCTAAATCGCAGACTGAATGGCTCCCGCGATCGGTACGACGCCAAAGTTTTTCTGTGAATGTCCGCTCTTTTCGCCGCTTAGAACGCTGTGATACTTTTTCACGGCCTTTTACACACATGAATTTTTGCACACATCACCGCAACCTTGTGAGGGGGCCCTTTATTATATTGGCAATATTACCACGAATTAGAACGTTGTTTCTTACGAGTTCATGATTCTTTAGGAGAGTTAGACAAAGCATTTTATTGCGACATCAATTATGTGGACGCTCCAAGCGCATTTCTGCCGTCGTCGCCGTGAGGTTCCGTATAAAGTCCAAGGGCGATAAAATGGTCGCCGCGCGCAATATTCTGTATGTGCCAGTATCTCGCGCACGCATTGAGAGCGAAGCGGGAAGGAAGCGCGCGGTCTTGCGCATCGCAGCTGTGGGTGGGTAGGGATCAGAGGGTTTATTCCGCGTCGCCCGAGCGATCGCGCGCGGCCGCCGGGCTGCAAGACTCCGGCGGGAGGGGGGGGGGGGGGGGGGGGCGTAGGGAGGGGGGAGGCCGCCTACACGGTGCGCGCTACCGCCCGGGCGGCTGTATCTCTAAAGCCATCTGCTGTGGGAGCAGATTCCTTCCTCCCTGCGCTGTGTTTTCGCGGCTTCGTTCGCGTTGATGCGAGCGGCGGGACGAAGGTCAATTCGCTCGCTGCCGCTGGCACGCTTACTCAGTACAGCGTTTTGACAGCGAGTTACCGCGGTCATCTGGTGAGATGCGTTCATCTTCACTTGTGCGCGTGTGAAACGATGTATGTTAATTTAGTTAGTACGCCTATGTTTACGAGTATATATACGGCCAATAAAACTACTATCGTTACTTCGCATAGCTGTCCACTAGTTTGCTATTCGCAATCGATGTATCGCCTTTCGGGCGAAACTGCGAAATTTCACGAAATAAGCATAAATAAATCAGTTATGATCAATGGCAAATTTTTTCATCATCGGCAGGGCGAATGTGGTCCTTACGCGTGCGCAACTTCAAAGAGAGGTATATATATATATATGTATATATATATATATATATATATAAAGGGTGTTTCACTGAACTTTAGCCAAACATTAAAAATATGCAAAGGCTACGCAGCTGAACAGAATCAAGATACTGTTGTTTGCCATCGCTTGGAGATACTCAGATTATTTTTCCATTCAGCCTAATTAGGTTTTAGTCTCAATTAAATAATTAACTTCTCAATTATTATAATTAATGAAAAGTGTCAATGATAAAATTGTAGAGCGACGTGAAACACTCCTGATACAGCTTTCCGTTGCTGAATACGGGCTACATAACATTGTTTTTCCGAGTGTGGAATAAGCCCGCGAATACACGCAAAATTGCCGCGCGACCGGCCGTTCGAGGCACTTTGCGTGTATTCGCGGGTCTCTTTCACGCTCCGAAAAACACTTATGTAGCACGTATTGAGCAACAGAAAGCTGTATCGGCAGTTTCTCATGTCGTTCTACAATATTCTCATTGGCACTTTTCATCTAATCATAATACTTGTGAAGTTGATTAATTAATTAGGACTAATTACCTAATTTAGCGGAATGCAAAAATTATCTCAGTATCTCCAAGCGACGGCAAACATTACCTTGGTTCTGTCCAGCTACGTAGCATTTGCATATGTTTAATGTTTGGCTAAAG
This sequence comes from Dermacentor silvarum, assembly GCF_013339745.2. NCBI lineage: Eukaryota > Metazoa > Arthropoda > Arachnida > Ixodida > Ixodidae > Dermacentor > Dermacentor silvarum. The sequence continues at coordinate 164,903,613 of NC_051155.1, read as the reverse complement.
TTAATTGAAACACCCTGTATATACTATATTTGCAAAATGAAGAACGAGCAGTTGTACTCACCACAGTAAGTTTGAATGATAATTTGTTGGTTTAGAGAATCTGAAGAAAATATACAAACGCCATATTAGAGATACAATCCTGTAAAGCTCAATGCAGCTCCCTGCTTGCCCGCTGTTTAAACTTACTATTAGTATATGTGCTGTCTTCGCATATCACCGGATACTCCTGGCTACAGTTGCGATTGTAAAACCACGGAACTTCACCGACAAACCACACCGTGACACATGGCTCATTCCAGTCAATATCATCCGGGTTGAATGCAACCACGCCGCTGAGCTCTCTGTTGCGTGAAGAGAAACCGTCCATGCCATCATAAATTACTAGAGACGTTGGGAAAGAGGTATAAAAATTAAGAAAATGAAGTGGCCAGACATGCGCATCCATTTACCAAAATTCCATGGGAAATTCGGTAAATACGCATCGGGCTGCTATGCTGACGTAACAGGGTTCTGAAACGACTGTCGGACCAGCTACGGTTACTCGGAATGCGCCAATTTGAACATACGTGCCGCTCTTCAACGAACCCACTTTCACGCAGACACGGGTCATGTCGACACGGGACTGGGTAGGCACTGCGGTTCAAAGAAACTGATGATGACCCGGAGCACTGGGTTATGTGCCACTCGTTCCGTGCTGCTCTTCAATGAACCACTTTGACGCCAACTTGGGTAACTGTGTGGGCCACTTCGAATGTGCCACTCTACAATGACAAAAAAAAGGTCCCTTACATTTCTCTGCTGCTGAGCGGAATCGAACCCACGTCACAAGGATTGCTCAAGCACAGCAACCCGACGCGTCAGCAGCTGCGCCACAAGTACACAAGGTATATGCCGCTTTCAATGAATGCCTTTCACGCCAAAGCTTTAAATAAAGCGAGCTGCGCCATGAATGCACCGGGTATGTGCCGCTCTCGAATGACCCTGTAGCCAACTTGGGTCACTGGCTATACGCCACTGATTGTGCGGCAAGCAAGGGAACGATTCTCAGCGTTCGCACGCACCGTCGTGTCATGCTTTTCGGAGGCCAAGTTTAGGCTTTGCGGTGGCGGCGCGTAATGGCACCGAGAGTTCTTAGGGAAGATCGAAGGGAGAACCCGTTGCAATACACGCCTCATGCATAACTCGTTTCGACGGTGGCAATACGTTGTGTGGCTATATTGATTCGATGCAAACGCATTACCGTCGACAGTCATCGTGCAATGGGTTCCACCGCTTTTTTTTTATGTCTTGATACCGTTACGCAATGCCTCACGACTTCAAGAGTACCAGAGCGCTGGAAGAACGCTAACAATATGCTAATCCATAAGAAGGGAGACGGTAAAGAATTGAACAATTATAGACCCACTAGCTTTCTTTCAGTATTGTATAAAATATTCACCAAGATAATTTCCCATAGAATGAGGGCAACACTTGACTTCAGCCAACCAAGAGAACAGGCTGGCTTCAGGAAGGGATATCCTACGATGGATCATATCCATGTCATCAATGAGGTAATCGAGAAATCTGCGGAGTACAATCAACCTCTCTATATGGTTTTCATAGATTACGAAAAGGCATTCGATTCAGTAGAGATACCAGCAGTCATAGAGGCATTGCGTAATCAAGGAGTACAGGAGACATACGTGAAAATCTTGGCAAATGCCTACAATGATTCCACAGCTACCTTGGTTCTCCACAAGAAAAGTAGAAAGATACCTATCAAGAAAGGGGTCAGGCAAGGAGACACAATCTCTCCAATGCTATTCACTGCGTGCTTGGAAGAAGTATTCAGGCTCTTAGACTGGGAAGGCTTAGGAGTGAGGATCGACGGCGAATATCTCAGCAACCTTCGGTTTGCAGATGACAGTGTCCTGTTCAGCAACAATGGAGACGAATTGCAGCAAATTATTGAGGACCTTAATCGAGAAAGTGTAAGAATTGAGTTGAAGATGAATATGCAGAAGACAAAGATAATGTTCAAGAGCCTGGCAAGATCGAGAACAAGAATTCAGGATCGCCAGTCAGCCTCTAGAGTCTGTAAAGGAGTACGTTTATCTCGGTCAGTTACTCACAAGGGACCCTGATTATGAGAAAGAAATTTACAGAAGAATAAAATTGGGTTGGAGATGCCTGGGCCAAATCCTGACTGGGATTTGGCCCAGGCATCTTTTCTTTTCAACGACCACTGTCGTTGAAAAGAAAAGTGTACAATCATTGCATTCTACCGGTGCAAACATATGGGGCAGAAACTTGAAGGTTAACAAAGTAGTTCGAGAACAAGTTAAGGACCACACAAAAAGCGATGGAACGAAAAATGTTAGGCCTAACGCTAAGAGACAGGAAGAGAGCGGTGTGGATCAGAGAACAAACGGGGTTAACGATATTCTATAGTCGGGCACAACTTAAGAAGGCAGGAGAGGCCCCGCCCAGATGACCGAAGCGCGGCAGCCGATTGCCTCCGCGACTAAACAAATAGTCCCGCTGACGCCAATCGGCCAAGTTCGAAGCGCGAGCTGCCATGTTCTCCGTCTGCGGGGTCACCGGCCGTCCGACTCATGACGTCAGTCTAGAGCGCGCCCCATTGGTGGAGGCTCGTGTGCAACCGCCTTGAGGGACGAATGCCGCTGCCTTCTAAAGTTGTACCCGACTATAGTTGACATTAAGAGGAAAAAATGGAGCTGGGCAGGCCATGTAATGCGTAGGATGGATAACCGGTGGACCATTATAGTTACAGAATGGATACCAAGAGAAGGGAAGCACAGTCGAGGACGGCAAAAAACTAGGTGGGGTGATGAAGTTAGGAAATTTACAGGTGCAAGCTGGAATGAGCTAGCGCAAGACAGGGGTAATTGGAGATCCGTGGGAGAGGCCTTCGTCCTGCAGTGCACATAAATATAGGCTGATGATGACTAGGAGATTGTTATGAATCCTAAAGACCGTTGGAAGGATTTCTATTGACTGTTGGTAGGCTCTAGTAACAATAGTCTAAAGAGGGTCTAAAAAATGTTGATAGAAAATCTTATAAGGGATGCACTCCTTAACGTCTTATATCAAGGCAACATGTGCACGGCCCGGAGACGAGGCAAGGCACACGCCGCTCCACGAGGTGGTTACTAGGCAACGCAGTGGCGTTATAGCCCGGCGAGGTTTTGCGACAGCGGTTGCCACTTTTTACGGTTAGCTAGAACAGCTTCGCTGGTAAAATGGAGCTGGGCTGGCCATGTAATGCGTAGGGTGGATAACCGGTGGATCATTAGAGTGACAGAATTGATACCAAGAGAAGGGAAGCGCAGTCGAGGACGGCAGAAAACTAGGTGTGGTGATGAAGTTAGGAAAGTTGCAGGCCCAAATTGCAATCAGCTAGCGAAAGACAGGGGCAATTGGAGATCGCAGGGAGAGGCCTTCGTGCCGCAGTGGATATATATATAGGCTGATGATGATGACCGTTAACTGATTCATCTGTAGGCGTCCCCAGAATTCGCGGGCATCCAGAACTTTGCCAAACTCGGGCCTTCCTGCATACCACCCCGGGACGTATTTTGATTCATCGGCGAAGCTTTCTGAGAGACCTGTATGGGTATCCTTTGTAGCTTAGTGCTCCAAGACGGGTGGATATAAATTTTTCCATTTCATGAACTTTGTCCCACCTTGCAGGCTTCCACAAAACTGTTTTGCCACATTCAGTGTCTCACTGCTTTGAGTTGCCGGTAATTTCGCCTCGCTCTGCGATCTCCTAGCCTACTGGTTACCTCAAAAGACTTACTGCCCTGGCAAGGCGTTGTCCCGGGTTCAAATCTCGGACAAGGAGGAATTTTCTTTCAAACGCAAAGCTCTCTTTCTGAGAAGCCCGTAGGGATTTCTTTTGTGTCTTCATGCAACAAGAAGGTGGACGTCAATTTCGCCTCTTCGGGCTAGCTCTCCAACAGCTTTGCGCGTACTGTCTGCCACGCGTCGCGGTAAGTTCATCCACATAAATATTGAGAGTACATCATTGCTAAGCACAGCACAAAGGCGCAAAAGTGGAAACTCTGAATAATTGGCACGTACCCCACGTCTTCTTTTCTCAGGTCTACCCAGTACTCCACGTTGCGCAAAATGGCCGTCAGGAGAAAGCGTAATATAGTTTCGCCCAGTCTCTGCCAGTTTACAAGCGCTGACGACTGCTCAGCGCACCGTTTTCTGGCCTCCGTAGCGTTGACCTTATCTTTTGCATAGCAATACTCGACATCCATATTGCCTTGTTGTGTGCTGACTGCGAACGAAAGAAGTGGTGGCAAAACAGGTTCTTAGCAATGCCCTGTTGACTTGCATCCCGACAACGTTGCACACCAACTAGTGATATTTACTTTGTATACAATGATCCTCGAGATTTTCACATGCCCTGCATTAAAAAGAGATGAACACATACACCCCAACGTTATTCCATTTTAGCGTAGCCTGGTGGTGAACACCTCGCTTCGTTGATTTGGTGGAACGCTCATAATTGCTGTGGTTTTAGTAATAACAAACGAGGTTTACCTAAGAAGTGGTAAGGTAGCAGCAACAACTGTTTATAAAGGAAAGAAAGAGAACTGTTAAAATAAAAAGGATTTTAAGACTCAACAGCTGAAACGCAAAATTGGTCAGTGTTCTTGTTAACTGATTTAATATATAAGGAACGAAGCGAACATCATAATTTATTTGTGCAACATTGTTTCACTTTCTACCGCCTAACTATTAACCTCTGCTGCTCCCGCCCCGCTCACTCCGTACGCGCTCCCGTGCAGTGTAGCCACTGAGAAATACCGCTGCTTGACCTCGTCAAGAACATATTCGATAGGTCATTTCTCTCGGTTTCCTGGCAGCATCAGCGTGACAACAGATATTTGTTTATTATTAGTTACTTGTTACTTGACTTTCGAAAGTAGAGAAATTCTCTGCTTGCCGAGTTTCATGACACTTTGCACACAACAATGGGAAAGTTGCGTAAACTTGCCTTATATCAAGGAGCCTACCAAGACAAAGTGGCCAAAGAAAATGAACACTAGAGTTGATTCACAGTAGTCAAACGATGAAGGCTCACCACGGAGTGAACGTTTCGACATAAATAACAACTGCTTTCCACTCATACATACGAAAGTAGCTGTTACCCTCAGGAGTGCCATATTTCGAGTCAGTAACTCTGCCAAAGAAAGTACCTGCTACACTAAAGACGACGAGTCATCTTGTCGATGACCCTGTCAATGAAAGTAGCTACTGCCCTGATAAAAAGAAGTCGTCTTGTCCATAACGCTGCAAAGAAAAGTAGCAGCTGTCCTGACGTAGCGTTCATCCACTCACCACAGTTTGGTCCATTCGAGAGGTGGAGCGCAACTGCAACACAAATGTAACACCGTTCAGTTTATTAGTGTTTCTGTCGCCGTAGATGGGGACCAACGATTATAGCATCGCAGTAGAGCTTACAGAAAGCAAGCTGGAAATCAGAACACTGATAAATACGATCCATTTAACTGATCTATTGATAATTTATTGACCTATATTTATTATGAATTCATTTATTATTTATTTACATCAAGTTTGCAAACACTGAGTGCACCCTTAGCCATGGGCAGGTTTGGGTCCCAAAAATATGTTTACATTTTCAATGAACATTTCAATAAATGCGCACACACTGTCAGCGGCAGCAGCAAGGCTGCATGGGAAGTCTGAGCGCCGGTATCCACGGCCACTGTAGACTGGTATGTTCGCCTTTACTGCCGCCTGCGAGCCGCGAGCGGCCCCGCGCTCCCTTCTCCCATAATGCCTTGCGCCTAATCACCGGGGGTGCGGCCGTCGCTGACGGTTCGCGCGCATTTCTTGAAATTTCCATGCGGGCAGCCGAAACAGCATTACACAAAATCAAATGTACAATGATTAACTATTGGATCAACAGTTTATCAACGATCAAATACACAATTTTATTCAAATACAAAATTAAATATAAAATCAATGAAATACAATGTAATGAAATATCATATCAATTACACAATATGCAAAAAAATTGTGAAGAAAAATAATAAACATGCAAAAAATGCAACTGACTCGCGTCTCTTTAATCTTTGACTACGACAAGCGCTTGTTATTTGTTCTATACAACCCACCGTGGTTGCTTAATTAGTGGCTATGGTGCTGGGCTGCTAAACACGAGGTCGCGGGATCAAATCCCGGCCACGGCGGCCGCATTTCCATGGGAGCGAAATGCGAAAACACCCATGTACTTAGATTTAGGTGCACGTTAAAGAACCCCCAACGTGGTCCAAATTATTCCGGAGTCCCCCCACTACGGCGTGCCTCATAATCAGATCGTGGTTCTGGCGCGTAAAACACCATAATTTAATTGTTCTATATAGTGTATTTCATGGGCGCTAGCAAAATTACGTGGAATGTTCGAAACAATAGTAATGGCGTTCCAGATTTTATTACCAGAGAATTATATTAGGCGTTCACCCTGTACATTCTACAGTGGGCTGCATTTAGTAACGGTTAGTTTCCATCAATTCAGTTGTTTTCGCATTATACCTCACCGTATTCGCATGATTCAGTTGACAGATAATTCCGCCCTTCGTCATTGTTCAGTGTTCCAAACATTGACAATGCCGGGCTTCGCTTTTGAGAGCGAAGAGGAAATACACTAGCAGTACTTAATGGAACCTGCGGACATTTCGCCAAGCGTTAAACGGGTATAAACGAGCACTCCACAACTTGTTTCTGTCGTATCCATTTACCTTTTCTGCAAAAATTACAAGAGAAAACTTTGGTGCTCGTGTCTGCTGGAGATGCAAATATATGAAAATACTGTCTGAGATCTGTGTGTAGCATGTGGATTTGCTGCACAAAATTTGTTCAGGCCTTAAATACCGTTGTAACATTACAAATTGAATATTTTCCAAGGATGTGTTTGAATGAAAATATTTATGTATGAGCGCAGAAACCTATTGCCAGCTCATGTGTAGAAAATATGAATTGTCGAAAAACGTTTAACGATAAGGCGGTAATAAATTGCACCATTAGAACGTCAGAAGCCACGAGCCCGAAGATTCGACAATTGATTGTGCATGGACAGTATGCATAACCAGTATGCACTCCAACTCAATTTAATTAATGAAAATAATTCCAATATTTATGTATGGATCGCAGAAACCTATTGCCAGCTCATGTGTAGAAAATATGAATTATCAAAAAACGTTCAACAATAAGGCGGTAATAAATTGCACCATTAGACCGTCAGAAGCCACGAGCCCGAAGATTCGACAATTGATTGTGCTTGCAGTAAACGGCATGGACAGTATGCATAAACAGTATGCACTCCAACTCAATTTTATTTTTCTATATATTTCCTTCTCTTGTTCCCTTGCCAGGGTATTGAACATTATCTTTATCTTCTGCATATTATTCTTCAATCGCACTCCTACACTTTCGGTAGATATGTGTGCACGTATGCAAAGAATGAATGTATTACACGCACACGCACACGCATGCACACGCGCACGCGCGCGCGTGCGTGTGCCTGTGTGCGTGTGCGTGTGTGTGTGTGTGTGTGTGTGTGTGTGTGTGTGTGTGTGTGTGTGTGTGTGTGTGTGTGTGTGTGTGTGTGTGTGTGTGTGTGTGTGTGTGTGTGTGTGTGTGTGTGTGTGTGTGCGTGCGTGCGTGCGTGCGTGTGCGTTCGTGCGTGCGTGCGTGTGCGTGCGTGCGTGCGTGCGTGTGCGTGTGTGAGTGTGTGTGTTTGTGTGTGTTTGTGTGTGTGTAATACATTCATTCTTTGCATACGTGCACACTAACCTACCGAAAGTGTAGGAGTGGGATTGAAGAATAATATGCAGAAGACAAAGATAATGTTCAATACCCTGGCAAGGGAACAAGAGGAGGAAATATACAGAAAAATAAAATTGGGTTGGAGTGCATACTGCAGGCATTGCCAAATCCTGACTGCGAGCTTACCGCTGTATTTGAAAACAAAAGTGTACAATCATTGCATTCTACCAGCGCTAACATATGGGGCAGAAACTTGGAGGTTAACAAAGAAGCTAGAGAACAAGTTAAGGACCGCACAAAATGTTAGGCGTAACGCTAAGAGAAAGGAAGAGAGTGGTGTGGCTCAGAGAAATGGGGATAGCCGGTGTTATAATTGACATTAAGAGAAAAAAATGGAGCTAGGCAGGCCATTTAATGCGTAGGATGGATAACCGGTGGACAAATAAAGTTACAGAATGCGTACCACGAGAAGGGAAATGCACTCGAGGACGGCAGAAAACTAGGTGGGGTGATGAAGTTAGGAAATTTGCAGGCGCAAGTTGTGATCAGCTAGCGCAAGACAGGAGTAATTGGAGATCGCAGGGAGATGCCTTCGTCCTGAAGTGGACATAAATATAGATGATGATGATGATGATGATGATGATGATGATGATGATGATGATGATGATGATACATACCTACGCAGAATTAAAGGAAATGCAAATAGATTAAGTAATCAGACTGTTGCCCTCTACCTTACAGATTTCCGCGCGCGTTTGTCCATCTAGCATTTCGAGATGCCTTAAAAACTGGCCGACATGTTCGGCTGTAACATGTTCCCAAATGTAAATTTTCAAAACATTAGGACTACAAACTTGTATAAGCGATTGCTCTGTCATTTTAACATATCTACTGCATGACGTCTACCGCCGCTTTACGAGTGTTCCTGAAAAAACAAAGTGACGCCGTCATCTCCTCTACATAGCGTAGAAACATAAGTGGAACTTTTTTTCTAACAAGGCTAGAGCACCTAGGCCTATGCAACTACGTTTACGTGCATAGTACTGTACGTGCGGGGAGCAACACTGCCCAAAAGGTACGCGATGAACTCACATGAATCCTCCGTCAGCCCTACAATTATTGTGTACGACTGTTGAAGCACGACTCACCGTCACACACCACGGCGATTTTGCAAGTTGTGCAACTTGCAGGTGGCTTTGTTTCGTTCAGTACATCAAAGTAGCACTCATCCCACGCCAGTGCGTACGGCTGTAGCAATCTATACATCGAGATAAAAACAAAATTGCTCGGTTCATGACACCGCAGACAGGAATGAAGAATAATGCTGATGTTAGGCCATTTTGAGGACGTTGTGAAAACATCCTACAAGTATTCCATTAACTTTTGTCATGGTCGATAAGAGGAGACACGTACAACCTCTCACACACTCTCTGCACACGTTTAACTCAAGTAGTCATTCTGATAAACCATGCGCAACTTTTGCATTCGCTGCTTCTAACACTCGTGTATGGCTGTCGGACTTCCCCGCTGTTCGCTTGGCACAATACTCTAACGCTTCTCGTTCCAAGTTACCACAGAGACTATGCAAGTTGCGCGATTTAGTATTTTTTTCTAACACCACTTCGAGAATGCTATATGACCGACAACGTTAATTATATAAGAAAAATAAGAAAAAGTCAGCCCAACGTCCCAACGTTAAAGAAGACAAGGGTGACGTATGCATGGTGGTGTAAATGATTTCGATTATTAATTGTTGATGTATCGAGTGTGTTTTGTGAACCGAGCACGTGCTATGCGCAGACGGCGTTCAGCGCATGCTGTCACCCTTGCCACCGACATGTACTCGTATATAAGCGCACTCGAATAAAAGCAGTTGTTCGTTCTCCGACAACCCGAGGCTGTCGTGTTGCTTTATCGCATCACGCGATACAGTTGATTGCATCAATACCTAACCAACTCTCCCAAATTTTCGTAAACGTTACGAATTTGTGATAGCACGTTAAAGATCCCCTGGTGATTAAACTTAATCAGGAGTTCCCCCACTAAAGCAGGCCCAAGATCATTTTTTTTTCTGGGGTTTCAAGTGCCAAAACCAGTTCTGATTATGAGGCACGCCGTAGTTGGAGGGCTCCGGAATTATTTTGACCACCTGGGGTTCTTTAACATGCACTACAACGGAAGCACACGGGCGTTTTTGCATTTCGCCTCCATCGAAATGCGGCCGCCGCGGCCGGGATTCGATCCCGCTGATCTCGTGCCCAGCAGCGCAACGCCTTAGCTGACTAAGCCACCGCGGCGAGTAGGCCCAAAATCAAATCGCGGTTTTGGCACGCCAAACCAGCATAATTCTATTCAATTCAATTTGGGATTGCTTTAGGATCTTACGAATGCTGCGTCAAGTTTTAAGAAAAATGCTGTTCGAAAAACGTTTCACGTCGTCGGTCTCCGAACCTCCCGTTTGGAAGTGTTGCGATGGTGAAAAGGTGCAAGAGGGGCACTAGCTTCGAGCAAGTTGATACAGACAAGTTCCCGGAAGAGGGCGAATTCTGCTACATCAATGTCGCATGAAAGACTTGCTCTGATACAAAAAACAATGCATTGCTTGCCATTCTCGACTGTCCAAGCTGTCCTGCTGCTTGCGTGCTCCGTCTAAAGTTAAACCAACGTCAGTAAAGTGCATATCCCCCCAAAAAAGGCAACACTTAAATGAATCTGTTCTAACTCCTCCTTTCCATCTCTCGTGTCCGAAGGATATTTATGAATTTTAATTGTCGCAGGTTGGTAGGTATGTATACATCTCTATTTTGTCTCTTTCTTATGCCGATTATTCACTGAATCTTATATTTTATTCGTATCTCATTTCACGCGAAATTACGTCGACCTTTTCCAAAACGTATATAACAGCGCGAAAAAAATAACAAGGAAGAGATGACGATAGACACAGAGCGCAAAGTCTATCGTCGTCCCTTCCTTGTTATTTTTTCGCGCTGTTACACAAGTTGCAATGAACCAACTAGCCCAGCAATCAAACATTATTTTCCTAAATGCTCGGTCGACCTTTTTTTTTTTTTTTTTTGTAGTCAAGAGGACAGTATACGGCCCACCCCCGAGATAATGCAGTCTATGGTGGAACGTGGTAACAGGGCACACGAAAATATAAGCCTTCGGCGCTCCTAGACTTTGTACCTACCGCAGATTGTTTTCAAGACAGGGCCCGTGCGGCCGCGATCTGGCGCGCCGGATTATAACGCTCCCGGTGCATTGCGCGCCATGGTAGACGGAGCGCTTTATCCCTGCCTTCCTGCCTTGCCCGCGGGAAATCGAGCCATCATTTCGGCTCACCATCGCACGCTTTCCCTCGCACCCGCAGCAAACGGCCCGCGGCCGCGATGCTATCGCACTTGGACTTCACACCAAACATTAAGGTGACGCCGATGCCGACGGCGGAAATGCGCATGGACGTTGAATAAAGTTGGCTTCACGATGCAAAATGTCTGCGTGCAGTGCTACATGCTATTCATATAATGAAATATTGCCAGTTTGAAGCCATCGACTGTTTCTCTTTTGTGCAACTTGATGCCGCTATGTCGCATTTTACGCCCCCTTACTCCATTAGAATTTTGTGCTACCGCCAGCAGAATTTTCCCAAATCAGTTGACGTCGATGTTTTGCAAAAGCTGTTGGGACCGTGTCGTGCCGTCACCGCTTTTGAATGACTCAATCACAAGTACTGGGGCAGCTATCTTTTTTTCAATGGCGCGCCCCGTTTTTCTTTTGTCCTGTCGTTTTTTTTTTTTTTTGTTTTTTTTTTTTGTACTTCCGACAACTATGCCTGGAAACGCGGTATGCCTGCACGTTTTCTTTACATTTTTTTTGTGCAAATAGTCAACTTAGCATCGGCGCCCCGTGAAGTGACTCCACTATATATTTAAATACAACGCGCCAAGGATAACAAGCTCGCCTTCGACAAAGATAGGTCCACCTATCAAATATCCGCCAGTCTTTCTGAGGCTCATTACACTGGTTCGTACAAGTTTTATATCACCGTGTGTTTCCGTTTGTAGAGTGCCATCCTTCATTTTCAATTCCTCTAACACAAAACGGTGAGTCTCGTCCCTGCAAATCGTTTTAATTTGCATTTCGTATATTAAACTCAACATGTTTCTATATAAAACTGAACACCTATTAAAACTGAACGGTACACCTGAACGGTAATTGTCAGTGTTCCCTTATAAGTGTGGTGTAGCTAAGTGTGCTGTACTTTCTCATACATTTGGCCATGTTGTGTCTTTTGCCTTCTTTTACTCTTTAATTCACATTTCTGTAGATTGTGGCCACCGTCTTCTGAAAGTGCGAAATGTTGCTTTTAGTTCTCCGATTCTTTCGTCACTGGAAAATGTTGTGTAACTGGAAACAAGCTGCTATGTCCAAATCCCTGTCTAACAAGGAATTATTTTGTAAGATCAACACCGCTGCTGTTACGCCCAGCGCAAGCGAAACCCCGTGAGAATATTTTGCCCGTGACCCGCCACCGCGTGCCAGTCACGCTGAAATTGTTCCTTTGGGGTCAGCTTTTTGCATGTAAGCTACACGGCTCGTTTCATTGTCAAAGGCGTATGCGTTGTTCCGTAAGTTGGGTAAGACGCATATATGTGGCACTTAACGCCACTTCACTCCTTTACCATATTGTTACCCACTAAAAGTGTACGACGGTTTTTCTTGCGCAAACAGCACACGCGCTGGCCACGCGTTCTTCTGCAAGGCGTCGCTTGCATGCACTCACGTGTCCTCGACCAACAGTCTGTGATCCTCGATATGGAAGAGCCTCATGAGGTGGCACAGGCGGTACATCGGCGTGGTAGTCATTTTCACAAGGGACATCTTGATGGATTGGCACGTGTATATGGCGTCATCATACGTGACGACGCCAGTCAGGTCCAACATGTGGCAGTAGGTACGTGCAGGCCACGCCGTGAAGTTAGCTGCAAAACAATTTATACCAATCCATGCGTGTTCCTGAGAAAAGCAGGCTTTTGTTAACCCATTTTCTATTAAGAAATTAGGTGGTACAGATAACTTCTCAATGACCTTTTGTACGCTTTCGAAAGCATACGAGCGGGAAGGGCACACAAAAGTAGTCGACCTCTTCACCACACAGTCACGTAAGGCTGCTGCTGAGGTCATGCCAGCGGCGCACATTCATTGACCAGACCGGGTGATACATTCACGCGTGCTTCCTTACGACAACAACCGCTAGATTCTGTCGTCATGGTCCTCACTTAGTGGAATAAAACTTTCATAAGATATCGTTTCTTTTTGTATCAGAATTCATCGGCGTCTTTAGTGTCTTGCCTGAATGAACAGCAAACAGTGTCGCATATCGCCTGATACTTTACCGAAATGCACGATCTTCACGCATTTCTCATGGGTGACGCATATTCATTGGCGAATGCCAGCCAGAACCACGCTTCAAGTGCAACGTTTGTAATCAACCTTATGCTAAAGCGTATAACATGTAACATTTCCTCTCTTTTACGACAGACAAATCCGACCACCAACGTAAATGACGCACGACCGAAAGATGTGCTCATTTGCGATTCCTTGCGCTTCAGGTCGACAAATGCCGTACCTTTTCGCACTGAAATAAAGAGGCACATGTAACAACTTCTTGTGCACTTCGCGCCTTATCATTATTCTGCATTTGAATGTCTGGGAGCTGTTCGCTGTCATATTCGTCCACCGTGTACGTACAGGCCTACTCTTAGCGGGAACACGCATGCGCGTGTTCGTACTAAAGTGCTGATTTCCACGCTATGCCAGATATTATTGCGATAGCAATTATATGGACATTCCAAGCGAATTTCTGCCGTCGCCGTCGCTGTGAGGTTCCGTACAAAATCCAAGGGCGGTAAAATCGTCGCAGCGTGTCGTGTGCTGTATGTGCGAATGAAAGCGCGCGAAGGACGCCCGCTTTAACAACGAGCAAACGCAAGTCGGAGAACAAACGCGACGTTACCGCCGAGCGAAAGGCCGTGGGGGTATTGTAAGCCTTTGTGCTCTGGCACCTTTACTGGCACCAACTGCGTATTTGGAGACCGGGTGCAAGGTGAACTGGCGACCCAATCACGCGCGCGAGAAGAGGAAAGCGGGAAGGCCGCGCGGGATTGATGGGGTGCGGCTTCTCCTTCTACTCTACCAGCAACTGCGTGCTTGTACTTTGCGCAGCGGCGGGCGGAAGCGCGCCGTATCTTGAAAGCGATCTCCACACGGCCCTTACCGTCGTGCGCGCTGTGCTTTCGCGGCTCAGTTTCCGTTGAAGCGATAAACAATGCGAAGGTCACTTCGCTCGCTGCTGGGGCCGTACTTGCTCACGCCAGCGTTTGGAAGCGAGTGTCCGTGGTCATCGTGTGGGAAGTGTTCATGTTTGCTTGTGGGCACTAATACCGTGCTTGTTAATTCAGTTAGTAAGCGCATGTGTCCAAGTTTATAAGGCCGATAAACTACTATCCTTATTCCGTATAGCTGACTACTAATTTGCTATCACAATTGATGCTTCGCCTTTCAGGCGAAACTGCGACTTTTTTTATAATGACGCGGGTTTAAACATCCAGAAATTACACATTTGGAAGAAGTTTGAGGTTGCGCAAGACTTACCATTAACATTGACCAGCTGGACTTAATAAACGTTGCACCAGCGCTTTTTTTGCGTTTTTTTTTTTTTGCGTTCCACCTTCATCTGAATGCTGCTGGATATCGAACCAGCGACTCACCATCATGACGTCATAGCAACTGAACAAAAGCGGTGAATAGGGGCAGGTGTGCAAGCGCGTTCTTCCATATCCAGCATCACTACACTCCTTGGCGTCAACTAGGTAAGGGCAGCGGGGCCAGCCGCCCCATGCACCCATCTCCTACCCAAGGGAAATTCCTTTTCTCTCAATTCCCTCCTCTCCCGAAGCGAAAGACCAGTGGACGAAAAAGACCACACCTACACGACAACGTCAGCTCGATAACGTCTGATTCTAGAAAATAGTATCTGTGATCGCCGACGAAAGGAAGGAAGAGGAGAATCCTGCTCACCGCACCTGCTAAGACTGACCCCTGAACAACGGCCAGCAAGAGGGGTGCAGTACCGACAATCAGCGCAATTTACTCGAGACATTTACAAGGGACATCATGAGTGCGTGCGAGGAAGCTAACATTCTATGTCATTGTGCTTACATAGAGTGAGATGTGCATGGTTCTCATATGAGTTCCAGGGCCACCATGAGACACTTGTAAGGGGACACACAACATGCCCCCAACCACCCGGGCACGTAGGTCGACATGTGGTTCTCTGTGATTTCAGGCGCCGAGCCGTGCTTCCTAAATGTACAGTGTACTATGTAATCTCTAAAGGGCTTTAAAATATAGCGACTCTTCCTATCCACAATCCCTTTCTCTAGTGATCTTTCTTACACGTAAGGCGCGTACAAATCTTGGCGCCCCTCACAACTGGTGTTCTTCCGGCTGAATGGACCTTTTCTCGAAGAGACAAGCTCACGTCAAGCTTATCCAGCGACGACAGCGCTTTTCCCCTAGGCGAGGAGAGCTCACGGGCGTAAGTTCCCCTCTGATTCGCGTTCTCTATAACTGAATCGTGGTTGCGTTGCAAGGAAAAACTTCTTTCTTCGCTCTGTCGTGCTTCAGCCCCCTCTCTCTCTTTCTTCAGTTCACAAGAAATGGTCAAGCAGAGCTGGACAAGGGATGCCTATAGAACCAGCGTTTCGACAATGCGGCTTGCATTCTTGGCCACGACTTCTCGACGAAGCATCACAGATCATCAATGCTTCACTGTAGGTGGAGCAGTGATGCTTATTTTTTAACCAGCCCAATCTGTCCGCATTGCTTCCGTGGTGTACTGCGTGGTGGCCCATAGGCGCAGATATTAGCCTTCGCCATCTCTCTTGCGAATCCACGCGCTGCGAAATAAATTTATCAGCCCATGTCCCAACAAGCTGCAGCAAACGTCCGCGACCTTTTACGAACTGCGGCATCAGTTTCTCGGTGGAAGGTTGAGCTTGCGCGCTGCGGGCCACATGTCACTCAATACTGGCGTGACATTTTTTAAAGCGAATAAATTTCTTTGCCTCTTTCGCCGTTTTCCTGCTTAGATGTCAGTGGTCTGAGTTTGGTGATTGGTGGCAATTATGGCATTTAGGGCTTCGACGGGAAATGAGAATGGCGGTCGCCTTCCACGGTGTTGCTCGCGCCGCCAGAGACAACGCGCATTAGACTGAATCGGCTTATAAGTAAGGCCACCTATGCCTCCGCTACGCTTGTGCTGATTAACGACTCTATTCTCTACACAATTACGCAAATGAAACAAGGTCACTTAAATATCATCACTGCAAGAAGTTTGTCTCATTAGGCTCACCATTTCTCTAATAAAGCGAATAGCTTTTTCTAAGAAGCATTCGGGTATTCGCTCACGTTAACAATTTGTGGTCGATGGTTCCTGCACATTACTATTATTAGTAGTATTTCAAGGAGCGGCTGTTTTGATTTGGGTAGACAACTTTTCAGAGTTTCAAGAAGCCCGGTAAGGCTGCATGAACAGAGGTTCGTAGTAAAAGTGCATAGGTGAAATACGATCTAGAAATAAATATTTACACTTACAGCATTTCACCCTTGTTATTTCAAAATCCTGTGTGGTTCCTGAAATGAAAAACAACATCGCGCCAGGTTAAGTCACCGCGCTGATAGTAGTAGCAACGAAACGCTGAGAAATATCGCAGCCGTTGTTTGTAGTTCAAGCATACGTGACGACTAGCGAACCATTTTGTTTCGTGAAGTCTAGAGACTTCACACGAGTCTCAGTGGCCGAGCTGTGGCCTCTTGTGCGCTCTGCGCCACATGTCACGCCGGGTGCATCTTCAAGAGCTACAAGTCTCCACCGCACTTCAAATATTGATTGACTGATTGATCGATTGGTGATGACAATAAGACGCGGGCAAAAAAGTCTCGCAGAAACCCTCTCATGATAACTGCCGATGTTAATGCGATTAGCATGGAAGTGATGTAGCTCCACCACGTATTGTCACCGCCTAATCGCGTCATGTATGAGGCGTGTGCTGCAGCCGAAATCATCTCTCGTGCTTCCCTCTAGACACGCTGCGCCATCTGGCAGCGCCGCCGGGAAATCCTCTTGCGGCACGTGTCTCAATACACCTGACACCACATCGCTTCCTCCCAGCACAGCAGAAGTTTTTTTTTTTTTATTAAAGGGTGGCATTTCATTAATGACGCATACTCAGTGGCACATGGCCATTGACCAATGCTGGCGTGAGAAAAAATTTCACCGACGAATGCGATACTCCCTGATGCAAAATTTGAGCGCAGCTCAATACTTCTTTCTATATCGCGATATATTGGCTGCGCGGACAATCTGACTCGTGCGGCGCACGTTGCCGACGGAGCAAAGTGTGGCGCGACTGCCTCGCTAATCTGGAGATCGCGAGAGCCAGCGCGTGGGTGACTATTGGGCGCGATTCACAGCAGCCGCCGTCGACAGGCTACCCAGGCGACGCGCGCTACTCTGGCCAACGTCGCCGCAGCACGCTTTTCTTCTCAAGCTTTCGCCACACGCTCCTCCCCTTTCCGCTTTATGGTTACGCTGCATGCACCCTGCTCTCCGCTTTCCTCAGTCGCGTCTTTTATCACCGATGCGCTCCGTGTTCGCTTTCATCTTTCGCTGTGCTCGTTCGCTCGGTTACGCCGCCGCCGCCGCCACTCGCCGCAGGAACGGGTGCGTAAGAGCTGCGCTCTAAAAGGTTGATTGAAAAGCAGCGCATACGCAATGCCACATGCCCAGTAATCCAATTAGGCTGGAAAGAGGTTAAACACAGACAGACACGCACACACACCACAAACAGGGTGAAATTGCCGTAGAATGCTAATTGCATTAAAACGTTCAATGCATGTGCAGGGGCGCATTGGAATTAGACATCAGGGCGCCACAGCGATAACTGGCACCGATACTATGTCCGTCAACCACGTACCTTCTAGTTCAGAGTCAACGTTCCTCCGAAGGAAGGTTCTCGGGTGCGCATTCGCCTCGGCGGGGTCGAACAGGCATGGCGACATGACTGCGCTAAGCATGAAAGCCAAGCTAAGCGATAGTCCGCGACCTCTGAACTGCACAACGAGAGACGAAGAAAGCAGGCGGACTGAGCTGATGAGTGCATTTTGAGCATACATGTCTCCCTTGAGACGGAGCCGATTGCACAACGCACAAAAAACGCCTGACGAAAAAGTCTGTAGTCTTCTTCTTCAGTGCTCGTGGATTCTGCGATTCCTACTACATGTCATTGAAAATTTGGTGGTGACGACTTTCTAGGCTTCTGTGCTTGGACAGTTACAAACGGATGTATGCGTCGGAGAAAGAAAATGATTTGTGGATCTATTAGATTTCATTGTCAATCGTATTAATAATTTATTCTTGCATTCCCTCAGAATGAGTGTTTCATAATTCGTAGTGTATTTTACTCGCTTTAACTTATTCGTCAAAATTATTCATTTCAAAGTTTATTTCCTTATCTCATACCCAAAATCTGCCCGACTCCTGGCCTATATCCGCCTGCGTGGGTATGTGCCAATGACTATCTAGTGTCATCATCATTTTCAAAAGATGAAGCGCCAACAGTGACGGCAGAGTGAGAAGGAAAAAAGACAGGACAAGGCACCAACTAGCCCCACTACGTGTTTTACGTCATCATCATCATGAAAAGCATGCCCTTCTTGTCGTTATCCCCCTAAAATTCACACAAACCCATAGTGGTGTCAATGCGTCCTTAAGAAGATGCCTGCCGCGTGAGCCGCGAAGCTGGTTCCTGCCCCTCTCCTATTTCCTCATCTCCTCCAGGGTCGGCTGCGAGCGCTAGCCGCGGCGACCGCTCCAAATCTAAATCACGTGTCCCTGCCTCCGAGATTATAACGGCGTCTGTTGGGATCCCGGAGGCACGACCCGCGGTCTGTCGTCAAGCCATTGGTCGAACGCGCGCCAGCCTCGTAATCGTCACTTCCTCCGCAACAGGAAGTAGGGTCGACAGCGAGCGCCGCCTCTCCGCGACCACCCTGAACTACGGGAACCTCCGCTCCAATGTGAAAATGAGCGACGCGGCAGGCATCTAGTAAAGGAGGCGTTGTTGGTGCATAGGTCAAGAATTGGATTGAAGTATAGGTAACCGAAAAAAGAACAGCAAGAAGACTGCCAGAGCAGTCTCGCCATTTATGGTTGCAGAATGTCTCACCGATATAAAAAAATTCCGCTAGAAGCCATATCCCGAAGGATGTCGACGGTTATGCGATTAGCATTGAAGCAACGTGACGACGCACCGTATTGCCAAACGTTCATAGATATGTGGTATTGCCAACGCCGAAACGTGTATGCAGCCGTGCTCCTCTCTCGCGCTTCCGACTGCCACTCGCTGCGACATTTAGCAGCCTCGCAGCTAAGTCCGCACGTGGCGCGGGTTCGATTCAGCCGAGCATTGCACTAGTCGCACATACCTGGCGACCCAATTAAGTTATCGTCAAGGTGGTTCACTGAGGAGGAGAAAGAGGTGAAAACAACATCGACCACTGAAGGGCTGCACATACCAAGTGTAGGCGTCAAACGCGTTCGTTGCGGAAGAGGAAAGAACATTGTCAATTGAAGAGCGGCTCATACACAGGGACCCAAGTTCGCCTCACCATCTTGAAAAGCATCACATGCCCAGGGGCACATACTCAGTAATCCAAGTCGGCGTCAAAGGCGTTCATTGAGGAGGAGGAGCAATAGGAGTAAATAACATTGTTCATTTAGGAGCGGCACATACCCAGGGATCCAAGTTGGCCCGAGAGAAGTTCACTGAGGAGGAGGTAGAAAAGGGGTAGGAAAGAAGGTTGATCTCTGGTGGCAACCAAGTGCTGGTCAGAACAAATATTGCCTCGGCACAACAAGAACGAAGTTTGGTGGTCGCGGGCGGATCATCTCACCTTGTTTTCCTAAACATGGGTTGCGCCATTCCACTAAGAAACAAGAATAAGGATAAAAACCGTCCCCGATTCCTCCCCCTTGTGCATCGCCTCGTTTTCTCTTAATTGGTGACCCTGAATAGAGCGCGATGACGCCTCTCATGAAGACTCCAGGCCGTCTGCAACGCCGCAGCAACTCGCTCATGCTTATACCGTGTCTCTTAATACCGCCGTTTGGGGCTCAGCACCGTGATAAGTGGTTCCTGCAAGCTGAAGGAAACTTCAAGGTCAACGGCGTCACGTTGCAATAGACCCGTTTCACCCAGGTTCAATTTGGTTTACCCTGCGAAATTGCACTAGATGTCCGTGACGTTCTGATGAAACCACCAGACGTCAACTTGTAAGATGAACGTAATAGCGCCATCTTGCAACGCAAATTCCTATCTGCGAGCCGGATGCTACAGCACTTCATCGCTGATGAGCAGCTCGGTGATCTGCATTGTACTCAGCTGCTAAGCCATATGCAGAGCCTGCTCGGAGATGGAGCCGCAAGTTTCGATTAGAATCTTTTAGAACAACTTTTCTTACACCTTACAATTCTTTTCTTACAATTGCTTCCTTCCTCGGTACAATTGCTTCTCGCAACCACCTCCGTTCTTACGCTCTCAGCCCTGCCAGAGCACGCCATCACTGTCATGCACATTGTCAACCAACATCCTGCCATGCCTGCCGTATGATCCACGAGCTCCTTTGACCATGCTCTCGGAACCTCGGCATCGACTTCAGAATCACTTCGAGTGATATCGCCCAACTATGTGACTACCTGCGCAAACCTCATCAACGTATTGCCAACGCGACGCGTTCTCCATATCAGCAACGCCTGGGTCAATACCAGCACAAACCTCGTGAGCAATACGAACCTCGGCTGTCTGCCCCACATTCCCCGTCGCCCTCTGCTTGCTGTCAGTAAAGCTCACCCCGCACAACTTAATACTGCAGGTTCCATCGCCGCTTCGGTGCTTCCACCGGATGCTGCACGCCGTCCTACGGCAGGTTGGCAACCTAGAACTAGATGCGCTAATGACGTCGAGTGGTGCCAAGGGCAACAAAAGTCGCGAAAAAGTCATGGTATTCACCGCCCGCCCAAAAATGTTTTCTTGTGAACAGGAAGAGGTGTTCACAAGAAAACATTTTTGGGCGGGCGGTGAATACCACGACTTTTTCGCGACTTTTGTTGCCCATGGCACCACTCGACGTCATTAGCGATTCCCCACCACGTTCTCCGGATACCAGTGGTTACCCGGCCCTTCGGGAGGACGCGGTACCACCACGCTGGTCACTAATAAGATCACCTGCCTTGTGCGCGACCTCGACATGCCCGAAATCGAACATGTCATGGTAGAGCTTCTCCCTGGCAACGCATCCCGACAAAGCGTGTACATACTCAATATATACAGCAGCCCCGGTCACCACAAGCAACGGTTCAAACGCCTGTTCCAGAAAGCCATTCGCCTCGCCGGCTCCAACCCGATAGTGATCGCGGGCGACTTTAACGCCGCGCATCGCACCTGGGGCTACGCGTACGACACCCCCAAGGGTACCGAGCTTTGGCAGAACGCGAACGACATGAATCTTACCCTCATTACGGACAAGGCTTTCCCCACCCGCACTGGCACGTCCACGCAAAGAGACACCACCCCGGATCTCTGCTTCGTCAAGAATATCGCCGACGCCCGTTGGTCCAACCTCGCGGTAGATCTCGGTAGCAACCATTTCTTATTGGCCGTACACTTCCCCACAGTCAGCAGGAAGACCAAGATGTACACGTGGGTGGACTGGGACCTCTTCCGTAAGACTCGCGCAGAACGACCCCCTCCCTACCGCACGCCAAGTCTCGAGACGTGGATGAATCAGCTTAAGGTCGACGTCGGCAAGGCCACCAAAACCATCTGTACAGACCTGCCCACCGAGAGGATGTACAGTCGCCTAGCCCACCTGCTCGAGGCCAAACAATCCCTACTAGCCCGATGGAAGGGCCAGCGCCTCAATCGGAGGTTACGCAAACGCATATCCGAGCTGAACAAGAGCATAGCGGATCACTGCAGCACCCTTTCCAAACAGCAGTGGGACGAAGTCTGTAACTCGATTGACGGGCAGGTCCGTAATGGCAAAACATGGAACCTTCTCAAACACCTGCTCGACGACACCAACACCAACACCCGCACCAATCAGCGCCATTCTCTCGCGAAGATACTTCATCAGGCCAAAGGGACCGCACCACCCGAAGACGTCGCCAAGAGCCTCGTGCAGAAATATCTACCGCTTCCCGCGGACCCGTCGATTCGTCACCCCGAATACACTGGTACTGACAACACCCACTTGGAGGCCGACTTTTCCGTCGAAGAGGTACGCCGAGCTCTCCACGAACTCAATGGCCGCTCCACCCTTGGCCCCGATGGCATCCCCAACAAGCTCCTACGCAACTTGGATGAGCCCTCCGTCAATTACCTCACCGATACTATCAACGAAACGTGGAAGAAGGGCGAGCTACCCAACGCCTGGAAACTCGCCCACACGATCCTTATTCCCAAACCGGGAAAAGCGCCTAGCTTAGATCACCTCCGGCCCATCTCGCTCACGTCGTGCGTGGGCAAGGTGGCGGAGCACGTCGTCCTCAACAGGGTCGGTCGCTATCTCGAGGACCACGACTGCTTCCCGCACCACATGATCGGATTTCGACCTGGGCTATCTACTCAAGATGCCATGTTACTCTTAAAACATCAAATTCTCAACGGAGGAAACACTCGGGATATCCGTGCCATACTCGGCCTCGATTTAGAAAAGGCATTCGATACGATCGCCCACTCGTCCATCCTGAAGGCGATCGCAGACCTCGGGCTCGGGCGTCCGTTCTACGACTTTGTCCGCTCCTTCCTGACCCGGCACAGGGCCGTCCTCCGCGCAGGAGACCTGGTGTCGGAAGAAGTCGAGCTCGGACAGCGGGGAACTCCCCAGGGGTCCGTCCTCTCGCCGATGCTCTTCAACCTAGTGATGATCGGGCTCTCCGAACGACTCTCGAGGATCGACGGGCTAAATCACACCATCTATGCGGACGACATAACGATCTGGTGCTCCGCGGGGTCGGATGGCTTCATCGAATCCGCCCTGCAGGAGGCCATTGAAACTGCCGAGTCCTACCTTGAACACACCGGCCTAAAGTGCTCCCCCACCAAGTCGGAGCTGTTGCTGTACTTGCCCAAACGCCGTGGCGCCAAGCCTAAAGGGTGGAAACCTCCGGCCTAACGCAACATCACACTCCGCATAAGAGACGGTCGTATAGTTCCCAGGGTAGACTCCATCAGGGTCCTGGGTATGATCATCGAGTCCCGCGGAACCAACACCCTAACGGTGCAGAAACTAATGACTAAGACTGAAAATGCAATACGACTCGTACGTAGAGTGGCCAACCGGCACCACGGCCTGAAAGAAGACAACCTACTGCGTCTTGTACATGCGTTTGTTCTCTGCCACTTTACCTATGTCGCCGCCATACACAATTGGCTACGTGCGGAGCGCGACAAACTCAACGCCCTTATTCGAAAGGTTGTGAAACGAGCCCTCGGCCTCCCTATCACCACTTCCACGTATAAACTCCTCGATCTCGGCGTGCACAACACGCTAGAAGAGATCGCCGAGGCTCAGGAGCGAACGCAGATGATCCGACTCACGGCCACCAAGGCGGGCCGCCACATTCTGCGCGAGCTCGGCTTTTTCGCCTCGATGACCAGGGATCCCCCAGATTTGACGCCGGTCCCCCGCGAGATCCGAGACCTTATCACGATCGCTCCCATTCCGCGAAATATGCATCCCGACCTAAACCGAGGCAGGCGCCTTGCGCGAGCGACCGCCCTTCTCAGGCGCATAGACATGAAAACGGACGATGTCTCGTTCGTGGACGCCGCTGCCTATCGCAACAACCGAGCCTTCGCCTCGGTCGCGGTCTCATCCTCGCAGCGGATCCTCAACTCCGCCACGATCCTCACTCGAGAGCCCGAAATAGCGGAGCAAGTAGCCATAGCCCTAGCTATGCTCGACAGCAAACGGAATGTCATCTACAGCGACTCCAGACCGGCCATCAAAGCCTTCGAACGCGGTGTCGTCTCGGACCAAGCGTTACGCATCCTCCGCAGCGCGGATCAGAGTACCCTGAAGCACCACAGCGTCGTCTGGTTCCCCGCCCATCTCCGACTGGTGCCGGGTGCCCCGCCAAACCTCAACGAAATCGCCCACGACGCAGCGCGTGCGCTTACTGACCGCGCCGTCCCAGGGCAACCTCACCTCGCCGAGATAGAGACCAACCGGGATGCACCCATTACGTATAATGAAATCACCAAACACTTCTACCTTGGACGCCGCATCTTTCCGCCCCCACACCCCAACCTTAACAGACCGCAAGCGCTAACCCTACGCTTATTACAAACAGACACGTACCCAAACCCCGCCAAACTCCACGTTCTCTATCCTGACGCGTACCCCAGCGACATGTGCCCCTCGTGCGGATACACGGCGACACTCACACACATGCTCTGGGAGTGTAGAAACGCTCATCCCGACTCTACCTCGGAGAAGTGGGAGAAGTCCCTCAGAAGCTCGCTTCTCGCCGACCAGCAATGGGCCGTCCAGCAGGCCCACGAAGCGCGCGCCAGGTATTCCCTGTCGGTCCCTACGTGGGAGATGCCCACTACGCCCTAAGCGCGTCCTGCAGGACCCAAATAAAGTTTGTCCTGTCCAGTCCAGTCCAGTCCAATCCAGGAAGAGGTGATAACAAACTTCACCGTATACATGACCGAGTCTTCGAATGGTGATCGAGGCAGTACGTGCATGAGAGGTATAATGGGCAGACCATTTCAATTATGGGGAGCTAGCGCAAAGGACCTTATTGTGTTCTAATGTGGTACTGGTGAATGAGGCCCTCTGATTAAAGTTGAATGTGGGCATGTGCATTCGCATCTGTCGCTCAGGGTGTATTTTGCTCACGTACGAGGGCCTACTGCTTCGGAGTGCGGAGTTCCAGGTTCCAGAGAAAGTCACACGTTCCCCCAATTGCAACATAGTTTAATCACCGTAGGAAAACGATGCACAGAAAAGGTTGTTGATCAAGGTTCATGCAATGAGAGCGCGACCGCTGCCATCGAGAGAAGTAATGGTGAGGCCAAGGCGGACATAGGCGATTTTCGCTACAGTATATATAAACATCATGAAACAAAGCAATATTTACATGCATGCATGTGATCAAACGGAATATTTTTTTTTTCATTTGTAATAATAGAAAGAATGATAACCATTAAATGTTGTACACATTACAAAAGTTCAAAAGTCACAACTCGGCTCTTTTAGGTTTGTGAACCACCTTGAATCCGAATTCAGTATGCCTAATCCCTTCAATGCATACTGTAAAAACTTGGAGGACGCTTAAGCTTCACCTTTAAGAGTGGAACGCGATAGTCTTGCGCTAGCTGATTCCAACTTGAGCCTTGCAAATTACCTCATTTCATCCCCCCACCTAACTTTCTGCCGTCCTCGACTGTGCTTTTCTTCTATTGGCACCCACTGTGTAACTTTAATGGTCCACCGGTTATCTGCCCTACGCATTAATTAGTCTGCCTAGCTCCATTTCTTTTTACAGCGCACCTGTTTATGGCTAGGACCCCGTGATTTCTTCGTGGCGTAACGTCAACAGAAAACAATGGTGGGCCGATCCCGGCGGCCGTACTGGGCAGAGCGATCCCCGTGCGGAAAGCAGAGGTTACAAGCCGTGACTCATCGCAACAAAAAGGAGGTTGTGTGTGAGTTATGTATTATTTTTTCTCGTACTTTCAAATTAAATTCCGACGCTATCACGTTAGTAGGTTGTGTGTAAGTCATGCTTAACAAATTTTCTGCCGCATTTTACTTTGAGAAATTCAGTAGTTCAGTAACGCCTCTGCGCCACGCGGTGGAGGCCTGCTTGATTCGGGGTGCGTGGTGCGGGATGATTTTTTTCTGACGGCCAACGCCGCCGACACCTGATTTTCTCCTACACTGGTCCCTTAAAGCTATCATGTTAAAACGGTTTTGAAAAGTTGGAAACATGGAAGTTACCTTCACAAATCATTTAGGAATTTCGAGCGGCAAAGTAAGCGCCAATGATACGAATTACGTAGGAAACTCTTGACTGCTTGCTTTGTGACTCATTCGAAACCGCCCTTGTACAGGTCCTCAATGTGGTCACAGCAATTGTTCCCCTCTATAAGCGCGTGCATCGCGCAAGTCCACACACTGAACGCAAGCACATAACGGAATATATAGCTGGAAAATAGGCTAAGCGTATTAACAGCGGAGCTGTTAAAGCTCTTGGTTAGACCGCGTAGTGCAAAAAAATAGCGTAGCTTGCACTGGAGGCGCAATGCTAAAGAGACAGCGGGTCTGATGGGCACCTAGCTAGTCCTGGCTTTTGGGCTAGGCTACGCACTACCAAGTCATCCCCAGCATTTTCCGTAATTTATTGATTGATTGATTATCGTTAAGCTTGTAGGAGGGACGTGACGGCGGCTGTACGAGCCGTGCCGTCGTTCCCTACTCAGAAGGGCGAAGGCGGCGAGCCGAGCGACGGGGCTGCGACGACCAGCGTGGCTGGCTTTTGAAATGACACTGCGCGTGCCGAGCTTGCGCCCCGAGCACGCGCTGCGCTTCTTTATTTTTCTTTCTTTACAGCGCCGACCATAGCACTCCGCGCTGCGGCGTTGGTGGGCGTTACAGGGCCCCCCGCCCAGACGGAACGGCGATACATTAAATGCCAGCAAAAAGCTTCAAAATGGTCCGGGGTCAGTCCAAGTAGCGAGTCCGTTGGAGGCGAATGGAACTGGCACGTCCTTCCGGTGGACGAGGCTGCGAGTGGCGTTGCGGACGCACGGTACACAGAAGGCCGGCACGGAGAGGGTGAAGGCAGACGCCTCTGCAGCAGTTCACGCAGACCTGGCGGAATGAACGGGAACCGCGCGCAGTCATTGGTGGGCACGACAAGCCGCTAGCACGGTCGTCACGCACTCGCAGATGCGTCAACTCTGGTGGGTGTGGCTTAAGCACGCGCTTGTCAGGGTTTGCCCTACCCATCGTAGAGGTCGCAAGCTGCAAACATCTGCGCACGACACCGCCCGAGTCAAGAGAAGAGGGTCCGGGACGCGCGGGCCGGAGTCTCAGTCTTGCCACGGTCAACGGCCTTGGACGGGATTGGCGCTCGTGACAGCCAGGAAGGCGTCGTCGGACGACGCTCGATGATGGCACCGGTGCGGGTAGTCGAAAATCTGGGACAGCCGGAGCAGAAGCAGCCGAGTCATGTTGCCTGGAGATATCCAACGTGGGCACGACGCGAAGGACAGGATGAGAGGGTGGACGCGAGACTGCATCGCGGCTCGCGTCGCGGGATGATGGTGTCAGTCTAGCTGCCCTATCCTCGTCGCGCGACGATTGTGCACAGCCCCCAACGTCTGACTTGGCAGCGTGGTCGCCAGAAGGGCCCAATGACAAGTCGGTCGAATGAGAGGACGGGCAGCTCAGGGCAGGGCCGAAGGTTACAGCTGCTGCGTCGCTCTCGATGGCTTGTAGGTGCCGCGGTGTATCGACAGTTGGCAAGGTCGGGGGCAGCGGAGACGGCACAGGGCAGGGCGCTTGTGTTGACCCGGAGGCTCGCTCAACCGGCAGCGTAGACAACTCGGGTGAAGCGTTGGTCGGGGACCGAATAGCAGGAGCGACGTCGTTGGCGCCAGACCCGATGGCGTGAGGCACAGGAGCCGGCGTAGGGTCAGTGATGGCACCACTGTCGCGTATCATCGTTGGAGGTGAGCAAGGCGATGACGTGGCCGGTATCGCGGTCGTGTCGATACCCTTGGTGACGCCATTATGCGCGTACTCGTACGTAAGAGACCCCTGGAGAGAGCCGGAGGCCGGGGACTGTGCGGTAGCGCATCGGGTGGTCGCCGAGACGGTATCGGGGCAAGTCGAGGGAGGAAGGCTTGCCTGGTGGTGGCTTCCGGGCACAGGTTGAGATGCGGGTAGCGCTGGCGGTGGGAACGCAGGCAGCGATTCGCGCACCGTGCGGTCAGCCACTGGAACAGGGTGGTAGGCAGCGCCGAAGAAGTCGAGCACGCGCTGCCGCAGTTCGTCGTACGGGCGCGGGCCAGGCGGTGGAACGCCGAGGTGGAGCTGGAGAGCAAGCGGCAGTACGTCGAGGAGTACCGCGTGCTTGAACTCCTGGATCCAGATGTGGTTAAGCTCCAGAGCGGCCTCGAACTGAGCGAACCATGCGCCGACGTAGCTGGACGAGAACGGCGGCAGTGGTGGGTCGAACTGCGGCTCCGGCCAGTGAGCCATGGCAGCGTGTCGCTCGGTGGAACGCGCGTTCTCCCGGGTCACCAATGTGGGAGGGACGTGACGGCGGCTGTACGAGCCGTACCGTCGTCCCTGATCAGAAGGGCGAAGGCGGCGAGCCGAGCGACGGGGCTGCGTCGACCAGCGTGGCTGGCTTTTGGAATGACACTGCGCGTGCCGAGCTTGCGCCCCGAGCACGCGCTGCGCTTCTTTATTTTTCTTTCTTTACAGCGCCGACCATAGCGCTCCGCGCTGCGGCGTTGGTGGGCGCTAGAAGCTATTGATTTGCTATCAATTGGCTACGGTGACTGCCTAAGCTTAAGTAGTCCCAACCATGCTTAGCTTAGCAAGGATCAGCTTCGCTAGTTCACAGGGGTATGTGCCATTGCGCTTGGACCCTTTCTTCACTACTGCCAGGATCGGCCCACATTTTCTGTTCGCGAATAACGGACTAACGGCCGTAATTATAGTGGGGAACAATTCCTGTGACCACATTAAGGACTTGTACTGGCGATGACGTTACCGCGCGTTGCCTAGCAACCACCTCGCGGAGCGCCGTGTGCTTCGCCTCCTCTCCGTGCCATGCACATGTTGCCTTGACATGGGACGTTAAGGATAGGGAAGGAGAGCATCCGCGCGGCTCACGCTATGCTCGGGAGAGGGAAAGAAAATGAGAAGGGAGAGAGAAATAAATTGCAGCACCAACGAGGCAACGCGCAAAGCTGCTGCTGACGCCGTCCGCGTTTCCCGCGTTCGCGCCGAACGCGAAAACAGCGCTTGAGTGTAGCCTCCCTAGTCCGTGACTGCAGCAGGCTCCTCTGGCGGCGGCTTGGCAGGCTTGGACCAGCCACGCCCCGGCAAGTGCGAAGGCGCAGCTTGGCCGTGACGTCACCGGGGAGATAAAGCTCGGAGCCGCTGCGACGGCGGCAGAGCTCTCGTTGACTCTGTGGCGAGTACATGTAGCCTTGACATGGGACGACCAAAGAAGAGCCGGACACCCGAAGAAGGCGCTCAACTTGAAGCGCGTCGCGCGGCCAAGCGAGAATCTGCTCGTCGGCGGCGCGAGGCGATTCTTCTTCTTTCTGGGGTATCACGTGCCAAAAAAAGTTCTCATTATGAGGCGCGTCGTAGTGGAGGGCTCAGGATTAATTTTGACCACCAGGGGTTCGTTAACGTGCGCTACAACGCAACCACACTGGTGTTTTTGCATTTCGCCTCCATCTAAATGCGGCCGCCGGGGCCAGGATGTCATCTCTCGATCTCGTGCTCAGCATCGCAGCGCCTTAGCTGACTGAGCCACCGCGGCGGGTGGCGAGCCCATTCGGAATACCGTGACTAGCAGCACTTAGCATTTCCTAGCAAAACTTAGCCAAGCTTACTAAAACCAGGAAGATGCTAGGTCGATCACCAGCTCCGCTGTTTACTCCAGCCTTACACCACTAGTACAAGCTGCCCACATTTTTTTTTTCATTTTTTTTTTTGTGGCAAGCATACACCATGAAACAAATTTCCATGTCAGTTTGAACGCTACTGTCCTTTTCTGCAATGCACTTCGACCGTGAGCATTCTTTATGTGTTAAGTTTTTTTTTATTTATATTAAATCGTCATCAGTTCTGTATCGATGAACAGGGAACTCTTAAAAAAATTGTGTGAGCAAAACATAAACGCTAGTAGCAATAACAACCTTGTAGCAACAGAAAGTATTATAAAAATATGCATGCTGACCGGAAAACAAGAAAATGAAAATTAGTTGCGCAAAAAGATACTAGAGCCTACTAGAAATACTTAAATAATCTATTAATTGGCTACCCCGTTGAAAATAACCTGGCATCGTCGTCTACAGGTAGCAGCTTTATATTTGAAGTCTATTACCACAAGGCAAAAATATATGGAAAATCTACCGAGTAGCATTGCAGCAACATTGCGTCTTAACTGAACCAATAATGAATCTACGGACATCAACAAGAAACTCTAGCTGTCTCACAGAAAAAGATACTGATACTTTCTTTCTGAAAGAACCAGTTGTTCCTTGGCAAATAACTACTCACAGAGGCCATGCGACAAAAATTCCGAGAAGAGGGCAACATATTTTCTGTAGGCCCTTGACCTCGCATCCAAAATAATTAATGCATACATCTATATTTATACATGCGCAATTTTCGGTATATAATACAGGACAACTAAAATGGAGGATGACTCTACGCGGTGGAATAATTAACGGCCACTAGAGAGAGAGAAAGAGAGAGAGAAACAACTTTATTTATCCTATCTTAAAGGGAAAGGGGCTGCGCTAAGAAGGCGAGAGAGGTTGTCCTACTCGCGGTAGGCCGCCTCTACCACCTCAGCCCACCTCTGCAGGATAGCTTCCTGAAGTTCGGGGGTTATGGCTGCGCATGGCAGCCTCCCACAGCTCCCGACTACTTAAAACTCTACAAAGGTGAGGGGGTGGGGAGTGGTTCTTGCATTGCCACATAATGTGGTTTAGGTCCGCTCTGCTAGCGGGACAAAACTTGCAGGCTGAGGTAGGGTATATTCCAGGGTGAATTTTGTGACGTAAGGCAGGGGATAGAAAAGTGCGAGTCTGCAGTCTACGCCATAGCACTTCGTGTATGCGTGACGACCGACACATTAAAGGTAGGAGGGTTCGGCGACCTAGGCGGTAATGCCCGCAAATGTCGTGGTATGAAACTAACTTGTCTTTAGAGGTGAATGCTGGAGGTAGATTGTTGGCGTCTGAACCATCCCCTAGCCTAGCCTGCGCTCGGTTCGTGAAAGCTCGAGCACTTGCGTGGGCCGTTTCATTGCCGATTAGGCCTGCGTGAGCAGGTGTCCAGATTAAACTCAGAAGTTGGGATGGCGGATTATGGGATAGGATGGCTAGGGCTGTCCTGCAAAACCCTACCCGCTCCGAAGTTGTATATGGCAGTTTTTGAATCACTTACTATGACAGAGTAATTGGGTGTTGTTGCGGCGAGTGCCACCGCCGCCTCCTCCGCCTCCTTCGAAGAAGAGGCTAGAATGGATGCTGCAGTCGCAACACTGCCAGTGGAGTCAACGGCTGATATGGCAAATTTGTTTCCACACGGATACTCTGCGGCATCGACATAGACCACGTCTTTGTAGTTAGATAACTTTTTCTGTAGGGCTTTAGCTCGTTGTTGCCTTCTATGTTCGTGATGAAAAGGGTGCATATTCTTAGGGAGAGGAGGTATATGAAACTGCTCATGAATCGGGTGGGGAATATTAAATTTCTCATTGGTCATGGGTGCTGGGGTAACATTTACGGAGTTTAGGATGTGCCTACCGGTGTGGGTGTTCGATAAGCGCTGGTATTGAGCTGTCAGGTGGGCTTCTGCGAGCTCACTAAATGTATTCAAAGTACCTGTAGCCAAAAGTCTCTCAGTGGAGGCTCTACTTGGCACTCCAAAGGCAAATTTGTAGAGTCTGCGTATCAGTGCCTTAACTTCCTCGGCCCTTGTTAAGTGTAGGTAGGGAAGGGAGAATTTGATTTTACTAACTGAAAACGCCTGTACCAGTCTTAGCAGTTCTACTTCACGGTGACCTCCGTGCTTATTAGACACCCTTCCTATAAGCCGTCTGGTGTGGTCTACGCTGGCAGTAACCGTTTGAAGTGTATAAGTATTTAGTCGGTTAGCTTGAATGTTCATGCCAAGTACACGGATTTTGTCGACGACGTAAACTTGCTTCCCGTTAATATTAATCTGAATGTTGGGCGTATGAGGTTTATTTGCGGATAGAAGTAACAGCTCAGATTTAGCGGGTTCCACAGCAAAGCGATGGCTACCACTCTGGCATTCATGTGGAGCCTACAGGTCGCTGCCAGTGCTGTTTTATTGCAAGACCGCTCATGAAACGATCGTCGGAAACCATCCATATCGCTTGGCTGCTATTCTGTCACAGAAATATATTTGTCTCGCTGACAGTACCATTGGCTATATAAGTCGTGTCAGTTGCGGTATCACTGGCAGTACCATTGGCAATATCACTCGTGTCAGTGGCAATATCAGTGGCAATTTCGCTGGTGCTAGGCGCAACCGCTGGACGTCTTTCGATGTTGGTGACTGGAAAACGAAAGAGAAATCGCTTGTTTTAGAAAGCTATATCTTTACGATGCGAAGAAAGCATCGGCTCGCGTAATAGATTTATTTTAATGTAGAGCTGCAACTGGAAAAAGATTAGCACAAGTGGCCGATGACTGGAGCCGGGAAATTGCGGTACGACGCGCTCTTGTTGCCGTCCACACTGGTATCTAAAGTGCCACATGATTCATGTTTCAAAGAGGAGGTGTCTGGCTCCCTCGTTTTCGGCGTGCTCGGGAACAACGGCGTCGCGTGCAGTAATTTATCTGATCGGGTGATCAGTCACTTGTGCTATTCTTTTTCCGCTGCAGCTGTACATGTGAGCGAGCGTTTTTTTTTTCGATTTTTTTTTTGTGAAACCACAAGCACTGTTCCCAACTTCAAAGGTAATATTAACGGTTGTTGTGATTCACAAAATCAGCTGGGATCGTGTAAACGAGACGGTTGGACCGATAGGCTATACGAATGACTCATAGTACGATACAAGGTTGCGTAGCAACTGATCATAGCTTTAATGAAGCACTTCAGCAACCTTTAAACACATCAAAATATGGCAATTTAGGTAGGACGCGAAGCATCCCAAGCTACAGCAACGTTTAGCCTTGCGTTCGAGTTCCTCCCCCGATGTGGTCTAAATACGCGGACACGGGACGATTGTTGCACCGCAGGAACGGCGTCCTAGCAGTGAGGAGCGCCGCTAGGGGCCGCTGCTGCCGTCACTCCTCTAAGTCGAGCAAGACGGAAAATCATCGGCGCTTTGTCAGCGCGCAGTGTTAGAAAAGTTAGATTTAGCTTGGCGTTTCCCATCCATTGCCCCGCGGTGTGGTATGCCGTGCATATACCGCACCATGCACCGCGGTGTGGTGCGCATTCCGCAACTCAGCAGGAACATTATTGTGCGTGCTCGTACGCTTTGTAACCCTTTCTTTTTTTCTGATTTGAACATTTTCGAAATACTGATATACAGACATACAACATTTCGATAAACATTAAAATTTTTTGCAACGTTCTTCTTTTCATTCTATTTTTTTCAGCAATGGTCTTGTTCAGCGAACCTAGTATCTTACATATGCACAATCAAAATATATTTTGTTAGGACAGACAGCAATAAAGATTTGGAGAAATCGTAGGATATGAACCAAAATGTAGCATTGTTGTTAACAATTTACCGAGGGAAAGTGTAGTGCGTCGGCCGTGGATGAAGCAGGCAAAGTTCCAGCCGCATAACAGCGTTTTATTAAGCCCAGCACATACTGACGCAAGGTCCGATAAGTAATCATCACTCTCGAGCGCCGACCGCGACAATTTGAGCACTTGTTCGCACATGTGCAATGCACATGGTCTGGTTGTTCAGACGTGCTATCAGACAATACTTCATCCGTCTTTTTTATGCCACTCGCATAGTTTACGTTTCGACTGGAATATATCAGGTGGTCGACGATCACGAAGCGGATAGTGTCGATCCTGGTCATGCCATGCGCTGTATACATGCGATCTCTAAGGTAAGGTAAAGACACCAGCTGGTGGTGACGAACGCGGGCAGGCGTCGACTAGGTGAAGGTTCGTTGTAGAAGCGAAATGTAGCCGTATAGTAGTACTGAACCACGTTTCCGACAGCAACATTCGTGCTTTTTAGTAAGGTCAACTTTTGCCACCGATGCTCGTAACATCCTGCCGGAGTAGAGGCTCGGTCCCTAAAATACACTGGTTGGGATTAGACAAACAGCGTGGGAGGGGTGGGGGGACGCGTTCTACTCCGGCGGTGGCTGCTTACGGCGAGGCCGCGCGGGCGCCGTATCTGGAAAGCGATCAGCTACGTAGAAAAATGGTGCGCCCCCACGGACCTCATCTTCAAAGCCCTCCGCAATGTGGACAAAGTGCAACTAGTGCCGGTAGCTTCATATGCGCTGTGCTTTCGATGCTTAGTTCGCGTTGAAGCGAGAGACAACACGAAGGTCAGTTCGCTCGCTGCTGATGCCGCGCCTCCTCACTCCGGCGTTCTGACAGCGAGTTTCCGCGGTCATCGAGCGAGACGTGTTCATGTTTACCTGTGCATGCGTGACAGCGTGCTTGTTAACTTAGATAGTAAGCGAATGTTTACAAGTTTACACAGCCGATAACACTAATATCCTTAGCTCGTAAAGTTGTCTACTAATCTGCTATAGCAATCGATGGTTCACCTTTCGAGCGAAACTTCGACATTTTTTTTCTCCACCCACCAGATTATCTTGATGGGTCCTTAGCTAACTATTTCATTCGTTTATGTATACGCCCGGGTACTTATATTGCTTGACTATGGGCTAGACTTGCTGTTCAATTGATATGACGTGATCACTCGTCTCTTCATTAAAGGTTATTTCCGATTTGTCTGTCCTAAAGTCAAGGCCTAGATTTGTCGACGAATGTCCACGCCTATTTTCTGGTCTCTGTAAGTCCCCTGCATTGTCCACTAGCACCACTATGTCGTCTACATACATAAGCCCAGTGACCTTGTGTTGCACCCTTTGCCAACAACAGATGTAACATAAGATGAATGAAACCCTAATTCACTCAGAAGGCTTTGTGTGCGAGCTAGTTGGTACGGATCATTCATTTTAAAACAGCGCCAAAACAAAACACGGACAAGGGACAGCGCTCGACCCGTGTTCTCCCTTGTCCGCGTGTTTTTTTTTTTTTTTTTGGCGCTGTTTTAAAATGAATGAACCTAATTCACTGCTATCTAGTCGTTTTTCTTTGCCCTTAGACAAAGCGTGAACCCTTGCTTCAGTCCTCCGTCAATATCCATCACTTCATTACATTTCCGGCCTCCCTTATACGATTTGTACTCGGTTGTCCTTATATAGCTCCCTCAATAGCTCCACTAAATCATCATCTATGCCTTCGAGCTTAAGAATATCCCATAACAATTCCCTGTCTACGTTGTCATACGCTCCTTTAATATCTAGAAATGCTATCGATAAAGGTCAGTTCTGAGCTACTGAGATCTCTATCCACTGAATTAGTACAAACATATCCTCTAAGTGTCTGCCTGGCCTGAACCCATTCTGTAGTTCCCCCAGTATATCATTTTTCTTTGTAGATGAGGTTCATCTTGCTTTCACGCCATCCAACCAGAATTTTCTTCGTTCTAATCACTTGCTTTGTGGCATTACTCAGCAGTGTCTTGCTCTTTGGACCGAGGTTTTTGATTAGCTGTATTGGGATTTCATCGGGTCCTGCTGCCATGTTATTAGCAATATTTTCTTCTGCTTTATTCCAGTAAAATATTTCCATGCAAAATTTTGATCAGTCAGGCTTATCTGTTGTTGCTGGATCTGTTTCAGACTGAACTGCGCTTTCTTTCGTGCCGACGTTATACCTAATAACGTCTGTGATGTACCGGAGCGCATCGCCTCCTTCGTAGATGTTACCGTCTTCATCCCTTATAGTCGTTTGCGAATATTGAGTTGGAGCTCCGGGTGCTCTTATATGGTTCCAGAATCTTTTTGGGGCGCCTTTGTCTTTTTTCGAATGTTATGCGCCCAACGTTAACTGCGCATTTAGATTTCTCTTGCACGAGCTCACTCGCAACCCCCCCCCCCCCCTTTTTTTTTTTTTTGCTCGGTATTTGGTCAATCTAAGGAGCACCTCCTCTTCGTGTAATCCCAACATTTATTGCGATAGTAAATATATGGACACTCCAAGCGCAAATTGCTACAGTGTTTCGACAGTTTCCGCGGTCATCGATTCAGATGCGTTCATCTATGCTTGTGCGCGCATGACATCATGCTTCTTGATTTCGTTAGTGTGCCTACAGACAGACAGAAAAGGAACTTTATTATATTATTTATTAGTGTGCCTAGGTTTACCAGATTATACGGCCGATAAAACTGATGTACCTACTTCGTATAGCTGTTAACTAGCTTGCTATCGCAATCGATCCTTCGCCTTTCGGGCGAAGCTATGACTTTTTTGCTTCTCGGCGATCCCTGACGCCTGTTTACGCTTTTCTATAGAATGCAGTATTTCCTTGTTCCACCCCTTACGTCGGTTCCCTCTTTCCAATCGAACATTTTTTTTTCTGTGTCTGTCTAATTTCCTGCTGTATAACGTCTACCAGTTCCTCATAAACCCACGCTGCTGTAGTAAAAGACTCTATTTGCTTCTCTATGATTTTTGCGATCTCTCTTATTTGCTTTTCATTCATTTTTTAGAAATTCTGATGCTATCGATTCGTGTTTTGCGTTAGTATTGTTACGTGTAGCTGATGTACAAGCCTATTTCCAATATATTTACACGTGGGCTAACGGTGGCCAAGATGGCGACCCTATACAAATCGGGAACACGTCGTCTTCCTCCTCTTCAGTGCAGGCACACTGTGACGACTGTTCCGTATATCCCCTCACCCCCCCCCCTTTCCGGCGGTAGAAGCACCCTCCCGGTGCTTAAGCTACGCATCCGCGGTGAAAGGTGTGTGATAGGGCTTGAGTCTCGCTACGTGAACGATGTCACTTGCAGCTGACGACGACGCGGAGGGGTCGGCGGGGATGATTTCATATGTGACATCGGTCACTTGTCGCACCAGACGGTTTGGAACAGTGTAACGTGACAGCAGCTTTTTGGAAAAGCCCACACGTCGGATGGGTGACCAGAGAAGCATAAAAGAACCCGGAGAAAACTGCACGTCTCGATGGTCGCAATCAGAGTCGTCTTTGATGCTCCTGTGAGGCCTCGAGGCGGGTGCGGGCGACCTGCCGCGCTGGGTCGGGGCGTGCGATCACGTCGCGGGCGTATTCAGTGACTGAACTTGCGGGAGTGGCAGCAAGGCGGCCAAGGGAAACGCGGGTTCTCGCCTGCATAGGAGATGGAATGGTACATAGTCGGTGGTGTCGTGACGTGATGAATTATGCGCGAACGTCACATCTGGTAAAGGAAGGTCCTAGTCGTGGTCGTCGGCCGCAACGCACTTCGAAAGCAAGTCGATGATGGTCCGGTTGAGGCCCTCCGTGAGAACGTTGGTCTGTGGGTGGTAGGACGTAGAGCACTGCACGGGCTCGGGCTTACCCGAAAGCCCGGGCCGGGTCGGGTAGGGCAGTTATTTCACGGGCTCGGGCCGGGCTCGGGCACGTCATGTGCTTTGTGACCCGGGCCCGGGCCGGGCTCGGACTTTCTGGTGCGAGCCCGGGACGGGCTCGCACCAGAAAGTAGCACCAGAAAGATTTTTTTCGGTGTCGGGCTGGGTTCGGGCCGGTTTCGAGCCGGGCTCGGGCCGGGCTCGGGCCTAAAGTAAAGGGGTGACGGGCCGGGCCGGGCGGGTAACGTAGATTATTTCCGGGCCCAGGCCGGGCCCGGGTCTCGCCATAAAACTTTTGGTCGTGCTCGGGCGGGCAGCCCAACGTAAAAACGGGCCCGGGCCGGGCTCGGGCTGAAAAAATCGGCCCGTGCAGTGCTCTAGTAGGACGTACTGAATTTGTGCTTTGTCGAGCAGGAGCAGAGGCTGTCCTCGACGACTGCCGAGAGAAAGCTACGGCCATGGTCAGTGAGTCATTGGCGCGGAGCACCGTGCACTATAGTGATGTCGTAGAGTAGGAAGTCAGCGACGTCAGTAGCGCAACTTGTCGGGAGTACCATGTAGCGTAATCGGTATCGACGACGACCCCTTTATTTCCGGAGCCCGAGAGCGGGAACGGCCCAAAAAGGCCTAGACCAACTCGGAAAAAGGGCTCGGGCGGGACGTCGATTGGCTGGAGACATCCAGCTGGAAGCGCCGAGGGCTTATTCTGGCGCTGACCGAGCTCACAAGCCGTAAGGTAACGCCGCGCGGAACGGGCGAGGCCCGGCCAAAAGAAGCGACGATGCGCATGGTCGTATGTGCGCGAGAGGCTCAAGTGTCCAGCTAAGGGAGCATCGAGAAGTTGGTGGAGGACAGTCGAACGCAGGTGTGATGGGATGGCGAGCAGAAGGTAAGGGCCGTGATGATCAAAATTACGGCGGTATAATGTCTCCTCCTTGAGGAGAAACATCCGGAGAGAGGCCAAACAAGGCGTTGACGCCAGCCGGTCGATGAGTGCTCGTAACGAAGGATGGCGGCTTTGCTCGTTGCCGATTTGAAGCAACTGTGACATAGAGAAAACTAAAGCAATGTCGTCTGCATCTGCCAGTTCGTCCACGGGATAGCGGGGCAAACAACCTGCACCCTGTTGCAAGCGTCCCGTCTTATATACCACGGAGAAGGTGTATTCTTGCGAACGTAAAGCCCAGCGAGCGAGTCGTCCCGTGGGGTCCTTGAGCGAGGATAGCCAGCAGAGAGCGTGGTGATCAGTGATGACACAGAATGGGCGTCCGTACAAGTATGGGCGAAACTTCGCAACAGCCCACACAAGAGCGAGGCACTCGCGCTCAATTGTCAAAGTCAAAAATGTCGTAATAGTCTTCAAGAACGCGGCATAGGTCTTCAGCTCGAGCAGGTGTAAGTTCAGGTGAAAAACCATCTTCTCAATGTCGACGCCACTGCCGTGGAATGACGTCACGGTATGGGCTGAGCTGCAACAATCTTCGACTGTGAACGGCTCGACCTGATCATCCTGCAGAGCGCTAATTACAGCCAATGAGATCCCTTGTGGCAGGACTTGCGTGGTTAGCGCGAAATTGACAAGGGGGAAGGCAGGTGTCGGTTGCCAGTAATTGTCAGCACAGTTTGCAGAACGGTAACACCATGAGTAAGCATAACGGCCGGAATTGGTGCGACCATGTAATTGCCGTCAGGTACAGCAAGTGTGGAAAGCAAGTCTACGTGTGTCACAGATTTAGGCGGTAGGCGAATAAAATCCATGCAGCTTCAACGGCAATGAGGCGGGTCCACAGGGTTGGCAAGAAGAGGAAAGTCAAGGCGAAGTGAGCAGGCCGAACAGTCAATAAGGGCAGAATGAGTGGCGAGAAAATGCAGACCGAGAGTGAGTTCGTGAGGTCAATGCTCGATGGCGGTGAAGAGAACGACGTTGTGTCGCTGAGCAATGGTGAGTCGCGCAGAGCATATGCCAACAATAGCGACAGTCCCTCCGTCGACGACAAGTACAGCTCGGTTCGGGGCAGGCGTCAGAACTTTCTTGAGCCGACGACGAAGAGCAGCACTCATAATAGACACATGCGCCCCGGTGTCAATCAGAACGCACACAGCAACATTGTCCACATGAACGTCCAAAAGATTTTGGTTCGTGAATAAGGTCAAGTGAGGATTTCTTGCCAATGTCGTCAATGCAGCTCCACCTCCAGAAGGTGCACTGTCTAGTTTTCCGGTCGGCGGTGCTGCGAATAGGGCGGAGAAGGAGCACGCCGTACCAGGGGCGAACGAGATCGACGGCGGAATGGAGAAGGAGAGCGGGAGTAGCGGGGTCGTGGCAGAGGTGTCGCAGTCAGATGATGGGTCCGGCAAAGAAGGAGCGGATGAAAATGACGAAACCGAGGGAAGGGGGTGGTATAGTCCGAAGACAAGCGTGTCGCAGAAGGCCAGCGTCTGCGGCAGTGGCGAGCGATATGCCCAATGAGTCGGCAGTGAAAACAGATCGGCTGGTCGTCAACGGTGCGCCATTCGGACGGGTTGCGCTGTCCATAAGGTGAGTAAGAGGAGCGAGGAGGGAACGTCCGGGGATAAAGAGGTTCCGAGCGTACGGGACCAACAGAGTGCAGGCCGACAATTGACAACTTTAATGTTCCTAAACTTTAATGTTAAACGTCTATGATCGCTAACAAGGCTATTTTTCCATGTTCGTCTATTACCATTTGATCTAGTTGTTCGTAGACCATTTCTGAGACTAAGGCGTAGTCGATACATGGCTGCCTGTTTCCGCATTACCACGTTACCTGTCCATGACACTTATTCTTCCGGTTACCTACTATAAAACTCTGTTCGTCACACAGATCCAACACCAGAGAACCATTATAATAAGTATATCCGTCTTAGTGGTCGATGAGCGCATTCATATCTCCTACTAATATCACCTGGCTTATTTCTTTAACTCGTTAGTATCGCTTCTAATGCAATCAATCAATGTCCCGGTCAGTCTGCTGCACCCCTCCCATACAATATTGTCAATTACAGGCGGCTGCTCCAAATCTCGTAGATGCGTTTCGGTGAAGGCGTACACGCTAACAGCTTCTTCCTTCAGCTGAGTTTGGATTTCCAGCCATTTATCTTGCTTGCGACCACCCTGCATGTATACGGACCAATTTTACCATCTCTGTATTTAACTTTGTGCGCCTTTACTTAACTCCTTTTGCTATAATTCTGCACCTTGCTGGTGTGTCGCTGCATTCAATACCTAATCTAGCTTCCCGGTTGCCTGGAGCCGGTCTGAAAAGGCTACTGCGCGTGTCCGCAAAATGACGTCCAACCCGTATTGCTACACTTTCGGTAAAATGTGTACCGTCACGCACAAAGCGCTTTCGTGGCCTTTTCGGTGCAATTCTTGGTTGATGTCAAAGACTGTAAAATTCATTGCCTTATCTAACATCCAAATCTCCGTTTACTGCAAGCACTGCCCTTTCAAGTTCACACCTCTGATTTTAAACATGTGGTCTGCATGTTCGCACAATGGCATTTGCACTTCCTTTGAAACATTCCGCAGAGCAGTAACCCCTTTGGCTGTTTGCTTCGCGATCCCTGCCCCCCGTCCTTGCCCTCCGTCCCTGCCGTACGTCAATCAATCCTCCCATTATCACCACTATGTGTCTCTCTTTCAGTGTGTACCACATATGTTGCTTGGCCTTCGCTATCACTTCCTTGAACAACTTCCCCGGAAGCGCATTAATCTGCACTCGCTCGCCTTCACCACTATCTCACCAGCTCTACTATACCGATGTTTGCATCTCCCAGGAATACAAGTCAGCACTTTTCCACCTGCTCGCCGCCGGAAGCTGCAACTGGAGCCGCAATGCATCCGCCCCCCCCCCCAAACCGCCCTCCTCCTTATCCTCACCCTCCGCTTTGTTGTCATCATCCGCGGCCGGCACTTCAGCGGCAGCCCCTCCGTGGCCATAACTGACCTTTCCATCACAGATTTCCGGCGTGGTGGTTTTACCAATCTTACCTGTTATCGGTTCGCGGTGTTCGCATCGAAGCGTTCACCATTACATTTCGGAAAGGTGGCCCTCAGTTTCATTTCGGTGTTGGCTAATTTATATTCTACCACCTTCCTCTACTTCTGCTCGCCCTTGAGTTCCTTTTCTAACTTCAGGACCCGCTTTGCTACTTCATCCTTCATCTGTCCTAGACGGTCTAGTCGCAACTGAGCACACATATCCTACACATAAAATCTGTCCCGTTTGCCTCGGCTTCCAACGCGAACCGCGTTTCTTCCAACGCATAGGGACGCTCGCACTCAGATCAACGTACGTCAGTTTCTCTAACAAGGCGTCCTACAAAAGCAGACCTAGTTGCAGAAAAAAGATAATAAAAAAAGTCGCAACTTCGCACGAAAGACGAAGCATCGATTGCGATCGCAAATTATGGGATACCTATACGAAGTAAGGCTAGTAGTTTTATCGACCGGATAAATTTGTAAACATAGGCATACTGACTAAATTAACAAGCATGCTGCCATGCGCGCACAAGCAAACCTGAACACATCTCACTTGATGACCGCGGAAACTCGCTGTCAAAACGCTGGAATGAGGAAGCGTGGCAGCAGCAACAATCTATAATCTATAGATTGCTCCCGTTTAACCTAACACTTCTACCATCCAAATCAGCGAAAAATGAAATCAAGAACGTGGATCTTGCGTGAGGCACTTGCAGTGGGCACGTGTTATCCCCTTGGCGTCACTCGAGAGAGCTAAGGTCATAATAGTGATGATTTAACGGCATCCCCTTTGAAACGGGGCAGTAACAAATAGTCTGCTAGCCTGCTTGATTACGCTAAGCATGTTTTTATCTAGCCTTTTTGTATACATTTCAATAATATTTTCCCCCTCAATATCTACCTTGTACCGCTACCTATGACTGTAAGCGATCAGGTCGTATCAATATCTTTCCTACTTTTTTTTCCACCAACACTCTAAACGTCTGTGGCTTATCTTGACTGCTGACCGGTTTATGCTTCCGTCCACTTTAAACCCAAGAGCTTCTGGAACGTGTACGTTACCTACGTTTCGCACTGGGTGAATCCCTTCGCATTCAATGAGGATGTGCGGAGTGGTCTCCGGATCATTGCTGCAGCATACACATGCCTCATCTAGTTCTGAATACTTCCTCCGGTATGTTTTGGTCCTTAGGCAACCGGCTCGAGCCTCAAATAGCAAGGCACTGCCCTTTGTGTTATCGTACGCATTTTCCTTTATAATTTATTCTCATTCTTGTAAATCTCCATGGTCCTTTTTGTTTCCATTCTTTCAATCCAATTCACTGTCTCTATTTCTCTCACTTTCTTTCTGACGACTCATGGTTGTCTATTTGCAGTTTCAATGATCCTGTACTTGGTTGCCAACATTCTTGAACTCTTCCTCCATTCTGTGTACGCGCTTTTCAGGTACAGACACTTGTGCACTTTAGCCACCCATTTATTGTCATCCATGTTCCTGAGTATTTCTTCAAAACTAATTTTGCTCTGTGCTTCTCTGACTTCAAAAGAGGCCCACCCCACTTCACCCTACACAGCCTCTATTGTGGTTCACTTTGGGCTCCCAAAGCCAACCGGCCCACTGATCTTTGGTTAACTTCATCCCCGACAAGATATCAGATTTTAAGCATAATATGGCATTTGCGAGCGTTAGCGCTGGCACCATTACTCCTTTCCAGATTCCACGTACCACCTCATACTTATCTGGTGCATGACAAAAGCGCCACCACGTGTTGCCTCGTGGAAGCTTATGTGGCATTGGCTGACACGGTCAGCTGCCGTATCTGAATGCTCACGGTGGGCGTATATGCGAGAAACTACAATCTCCTAATCAGTGAAAGGTTTCCAGGAGCATAAGCTCAGACGACTCATGTACTGTTTTGAAGTTTAAATGCACCACAAGCAAGAGCGACACATTAGGCTGTGAAGTAAAGAAAAGAAAGAGGCAGGTACTCACAAGCACATAGTGAAAGCAGAGGACTGTTGCAGCTGATTCCAGAGACCGCAACTGCGGCGCTGCCGTCGTAACGGGCTGCAGTGCACTCGTGGCTGCTGATACTGAGGAGAAAAAGACAACTGAATTCTTCGCGATCTATACTGTAAGGTCAAATGGATACAGATACGAAAGTTTTTTTTTTCACATTGTCACATTGAAGTATTTATATATACAAGAGAGCTAGAAGAAAAGTGGTGAAACAGTGCTATAAATTAAGAGTCGGAATAGGTGCGCCTGAAAAACGCTGGTTGCAATTGAAATTGTTGGCGGAGCTATCAGAGAAATAGTTTTCTAGAATAGATTCATTCTAGTTGCACTGGGCGCTACGTGCAGAAATTGTGAACATCTGGCACGTATAGGAACTCATATCTACATCAACGATAGCATTTAAAACAACAAATCTGA
Organism: Dermacentor silvarum; assembly: GCF_013339745.2. Classification (NCBI taxonomy): domain Eukaryota; kingdom Metazoa; phylum Arthropoda; class Arachnida; order Ixodida; family Ixodidae; genus Dermacentor; species Dermacentor silvarum. The sequence continues at coordinate 164,859,807 of NC_051155.1, read as the reverse complement.
GTTTGTCATGCCCTCCATCAACCACGCGGGATTCAAAGGAACTGATATGGATCACTTCAAGGTGATATCAGCATGCGCACGAAAGCGGGGCAAATACCTCTTTCTCGCGTGAGTCGACTAACACTTGATAGGCTCGAAATTTCCCAACCACGCCACGATGGGGCCGCCTAACCCGCAATATTTGTCTCGTGCCACTCATAAAGTGCGCTACTGCACTGTACTGTGGAATTCAAGTAGATCAGCGATGTAAATCTATAGTGAAATGATTCTCCTACCTCACAAAATAATTCAGTAGTGCATACAGAACAGAATTTGTAGCGCTTTGAGGTAAGCCGCCATTTATATATCGGGGACTGTGGAAACCGGCGGAACGAATTGCCATGAAAGGCGCTCATTGTGTTCCGCTAGTATGCTAGCTGACTCTGCTTGCTGGCTTGACATATTTCGTTAGCTGCCCCGTTATCAAAACCACCGTCCTCTCGAGGGCCACGCGGGCAGATGGCGACTTCGGGTTAAGGTAGGTATGTTTACTCAAAATGGGGTTGCTAAAGCAACAAAACAAATCTGGTTTATAGCAGGCTGACGTTGAACGCAGGTTTCTGCGGTCCTCTCCTAGCGCGTTATGATTCATTTCTGATGCTGCTCTACCATTACGCCGATATCTACTTCACATGGTACCTCATAAGTCAGCCGCCTGCCCGGACGACATTTCACATAAGATTAAAGTACATCATCGGCTGCATTCGCCGCTAACAGTTGATCAAAACCGAGGCAGCTGAACTTCGAAATTTTGTGAAAATATTCTAGAGTACATCCATAAAACACAGTTTCTCTGTAAGGGCGCGTCCCGGAGGCGTATGCTCGCGCTATGTCTCGACGGCAGAAGGAAGACGTAGGGTTTGTGTAGGAAATAAGCTACGGCGCGCTGGCCGCGTCCACTATGTTGCGACTGTGGCGGCGGTTCCCGGATATCGAGCTAAGGGAAACGCGCGAGCAGGAAGTCGAGGCGCGGGAAGGCTCCTCGAACCCCACACCCTGCCTCCTTGCGGCCTCTTTAGGGTACATTGTAGGTATATAACAGAACATGGCGCGGATGAGTAATAAGTGTGCACTAAATACATGTACAGTGAGATAAACTTTATGTCACGGCAGCCATTGAACTAAGCTCACTGAGCAGATCCGTGAGAGAGAAGAAGTCACATACTATGAAATGCGGGGATGTCGCTAGTAGACTATAATGCAGTCGTAATTTCTTGAGTATTATTGCACTCGTGGCGCTAAACGAATCGCGAAGTGAAAAAAAAAAGTAAAAGGCAAACGTTCCGCAGCTTGGACATTCGAGTTGCCGAAACCGTGCACCCATTTCTTCCTGCGCATTATTCAACACGTTCTTCGGCATTGTTGAAGATTCGCATCATTAATATTGGTGGTGACGGCAAAATACTTAAGAATACTTGCCGGACGTCGTAACTCCGCAAAAACAAGTAAGAAAAGGCCACGAAGATAGCGTGCTCATTGTGACGTCTCGACAGCTGCGCGCGCACCCGTCATGCCCGACCTTGCACATTCTGATGTAATAAAGTGACGTTTCTTTACTTCGTATTTTGCCCACTGTGGCGCGTTCGCGTACGCTTAACATACATCGAATTGTATTTGATTCGCCCTCAGAATGGTTGAATTCTACCATAGCGTTATAAAGAAATGCGCGACCAATCGAACTTCTCGTTGCCAGCACAAAATTCCAGTGATGTCACCATCAGGTCATGATCACGCGCATGCTTATATCACGCCTGAGTCACTCTTTGAAACCTCTGGTGTGGGCCTCACGGGCCAGTTTCTCGTATTATTTCCTCGTGACAGAGCTTTCAAAGGCTGTGTTGGACCGCACTATCTTCGAGATCCGCCGACGTTTTTATAGCCCACTGCCCTAGGGATCCGCCCACATTCGTAGCAAAGCTGATATACACAAAGTTCGTGAGTACTGCCTCTAATGCGATCGCATTAAAACGTATTCAGTATTAATGCAACAAACCCACGTATGCACACCTAAGGTTGAGGAACATCGAGCCAGTAATGTCTAGCTCTCCCTCGATGCGTGTAGTCTTCGTAGTACTTTATAATGTTCGTTATATATTTGTTGTCCACAGCACCCGGCAGAAGGCCCATGCCAAGTACGTCGCATTCCCTGGCGGCTTCATGGTAGGGTTTTTTCAGGATCAATCTGCAAACTGGGCGACGGCCCCTATAAGCCAAGCTTGTATTTTCTGTTTACACGAAGAAGAAATCAGAAGATACCATGATTACCACAAATACCGCATATTTACTAGAATAGCACGAATAGGTACTACAGATACAACGCGATGTATACTTGCCGCAGGTAAAGCCATGAGTCTTCGGTGGATTGCTTTTCCTGCCTGAAAAAAAAATGTAAGAAAAGACGGAACTAATTTAACTAAACGTTTCAAGCTACAAGCAATGTTGATGATGTAGCTCGCTGATCAAACAATTTATAGTCGCTAAGTACTTTCCTTAACTGGGTTTATTATGAGAAATACTATACTCCATATTGCGAAGGTAGGCCTCGGAGGGAAAGAACACATGTGCTTGCTTCGCAATCCCAAAGGGTCTCTGAAGGTCGAAGTCCAGTTCGCTATGCCCAAACTGGCACAAACATACGCAAAGGCGCTCGAGGGTGGTCGACACGTGCACTTAAGTTGCATACGGTGGTGTTAGGGACTACTTCCTCTTAGAACTGTGAGTCTTGGATTCGTCCGTCTGCTGATTGTTGTGTGGTGAAGTCATAACTGGTTCATAACTGGTTGATCGCTGATTATATATTATTTCCCAATCAATACGGAGAAGTAAATGCCACTGTTTTCTTTCAATCTTAGTATTTCCCGAAGCAGTTTGGTAAACTTCTTCGGATGATAATCGAAATGTTCATTAATAGCGAGCCACATAATCCGGAAAATAAATCGAGACTTCAGGGTGCTGTTTAGAATGGCCCGTCATTCGGCTCACTATCATACTTAACGCGAGACGTTTTAAAATCGGAGCTTGTGTAATTCTAGTCAATATTGTAACAATAAAGAAGCCCGAGTACTGCGCGCGTCTTAGGAAAAAAGAATAGCAGTACTAGAGGTTCACTTAAGCACTCTCGTCAGATTAGAAAGGCATTAAGCCGCTATGTAATCAGGCGGACCTTGATAAGTGCAACTATCACAACTTCCGCGAATCTCATGCAACTTCCGGGAATCTCACATCAGTGCAGCTCATAGTATTTTTCAGCGTTTTGATCACCCATTTAAAGTTCAACCCTATTTTGCTCGCACTAATCTGTATCGTCATTCACCATTACTGTTGGCAATATATCATAATAAACTACCGAGGGACATTCTATCGGCCATTAACCATGATGTTTTTGTTAACGAGTTGAAGATTTTCCTAAATTGTTGAGTGCTTACTTGCGTATGTTATTCCTTCTGTATATAATTATATCACTGTATCTTACCAATGTTCTTTTTTACACGTTTGTAATTCTAACTGACTCCCCCTATGTAATGCCTTTAGGGTATTAGCATACATAAATAATCTAGCATAACGCAATCTAACCTTATCTAAAAATACTGGTTGCATGTTGCGGAGTACACCTAACCTAACTCTACCAAACTGAACCGAACCCATTAAACATAAGCTATCTTAATCCAAGCAAGCTTAACGCAACCAAATCTAACAACATGTGATAAATCACGAGAACCGATGTTGCCTTTGGCGGGGATTTTTCGGCTGTCCAGCCTGAGTGAGAAAATTAAAGCGTTCACAAAATAAACAAAAAAAAATGTCCGATCCGCCGAAACTTAAGAAGCACCACTCCAGGAACACGAGCAGCAAACGCGTGAAACGAGAACATTTCAAGCATGTGACGCATAACAGTTAGTTAACCAACCCACGTGTTCAAGATCATGTCTTATCGCTGATAGCACTTGTAACACACAACCTTTTAACTCGTACTGTGATAACTGTGCACATATTAAGCGCTAATTACGCGTGGAGTAGACGCAAGAGGGCACATGCTCACCAGTACTTCTGGATCCTGAGCCAATCCTATAAGTATTGTAGTGTGATTCTCGGGTGGAACCACTGTGGTATTGAAAATATGTGCAACATGTTGCTGCAAGGAACTGTGAAGGTTATCAGAAGTGGTACTTTGAACGGTCACTTTCTAGGGTACTTTTACTGGCGATGACCGTTACATGGCGGCGCTGAGATGAGACGGCTTTTGACAGTCTCTTCGAACGTTACATAATGTTTCTTCGAGGTTAGGTTAAACGGGTAGTCTGTATTATCATTGTTCTAAACATCCATAGTGTGATTAGTATACCGGAAGCTCTGAAATTACTCGTTTCGCATATGCCACAGATGCCACTTACTTAAAAGATGGAATAAAGGTCCTGTTGTTGTCGTTGTTGTTGTTGTTGTTGTTGTTGTTGTTGTTCCTTTCTTTCTCCTTATTATCTGGTAGAACTAAGAGAACATTTTTCCTTCTAGTAGTGTTATTTTATACGATGGTCTTTAAAAAAGATGATGGATGAGAAGAGGAGCCCTAGCGAACGTTGCACTGAGTGCGACGTATCCGTTAGAAGAAATCAGTTAGAAGAAACGCGATTGAAATGAGTAGGCGAGAAAGATTGGGTGTATTTTGGTATAAAAGCTGTGCAAGCATCGATACTAGACCATCTAGAGCACGAGAGGAATAACAACTAGCGACACAGGTCGAGAAACTAGAGAAAAAAAAGCCGACAGATCCAATGCCCTGTGGGAATCGATGTTATGCGAAGCAGTGTGCGGGGAGCCTATGAAGTTAACGAAACGACCATAAGGGCACCAAGAAGTAGGCGGCTCTTTCATGACCTACATGACACGCATGTCATGACATTCATGTCATGAGTCATCAGGAGCTCCTTTAGCTATACCTAAGAGAGCTTAAGGCTAAAGCCTTAGTCATGTTCATGACTATGACTTCGACCATCAACCTTTAGCCTTTTCCTTCCCTTAGTACCACATCCGAACCCATTCCATTGGTTTTAGAGTGATATTTTTTTTTCGCTCAGTCATGGTCATGGCTATGACTCCTAATATCATCATTTAGTGTTTCCTTCACTTAGTGCCCACGTCCGACCCATTCCAGTGGTTTTTGAGTGTTATTCTTTTTCGCTAAATTATTGTCTTTTTGGCTCAGTCATGGTCATGACTATGACTTCTACCATCATCATTTAGTGTTTCCTTCAATTAGTACCGAGGTCAGAACCCATTCCAGTGGTTTTTGAGTGTTAATCTTTTTTCGCTGAGTCATTGTCATTTTTGCTGAGTCATGCTCATGAATATAATTTTTGCCATAATCATTTAGTGTTTCCTTCATTTAGTGCCCACGTCCCGAACCCATTCGAGTGGTTTTTAAGTGTTAATCTTTTCTCGCTGAGTCATTGTCATTTTTGCTGAGTCATACTCATGACTATGACCTTTACCAACATCCTTTAGCGTTTCCTTTACTTATTAGCCCACGTCCGAACCCATTTCAGTGGTTTCTTAGTGTTGATCTTTTTTGATTGGTCATTCTCATGACCTAGATGATACGCATGTCATGACATTTATGTCATGACCTATCTCTTATGTTCCTCATACACTCCTGTCATACTATGCCAATTTTGGTACCTACCAAGTTAACGAAACGCCCATGAGAGCACCAAGACGTAGGCGGCTAGATAGATAGATACTGTCAAAGTAGCAAATGTTTGCCAAGAAATGCTTCGCATTTAAAAAGCCGGCAGATCCCACGCCCTGTCGGAATCGATGTTATGCGAAGCAGTGTGCGGGGAGCCTACGAAGTTAACGAAACGACCAGGAGAGCACCGAGGCGTAGGTGGCTGTTTCATGACCTACATGACATGCATGTCATGATATTCATCTCATGACCTATCATTTATGTCCGAACCCATGTCAGTGGTTTTTGTGTGCTAATCTTTTTCTGTTGAATCATTGTCATTTTTGCTGAGTCAGGCCCTTGACTATGACTTCTACCGTCATCCTTTAGTGTTTCCTTCACTTAGTACCCATTCCACAAGTTTTTGAGTGTTAATCTTTTTTCGCTAAGTCGTTGTCATTTTTGCTGAGTCATGGTGATGACTATGACTTCTCCCATCAGTCCTTGAGTGTTTCCTTCACTTAGTACCAACGTCAGAACCTATTCCATTGATTTTTGAGTGTTAATATTTTTTCGCTGAGTCACTGTCATTTTTACTGAGTCATGCCCTGATCTAAAGGTTAAAGGTTAAAGGTCAAAGGCTAAAGGTTGAGGTCGAAGTCATAGTCATGAACATGAATAAGGCGTTCGCCATAAGGTGTCTTAGGTGTAGCTAAAGGGACTCCAGGACTCATGACATGACTGTCATGACATGCGTGTCATGTAGGTCATGAAAGAGCGCCTACTTCTTGGTGCCCTTATGGTCGTTTCGTTAACTTCGTAGGCTCCCCGCACACTGCTTCGCATAACATCGATTCCCGCAGGGCGTGGGATCTGCCGGCTTCTTTTTTAGAGGGTTTTCCGATTGCTAATTCTGACGACGGTAGGCCGCATCATAAACAAATGAAACACTTTGATGGCAAATTAAAAAGTCTGCTTCCGTGACGAGAAATATCCAAGGCAAGCAGAAAAAAAACGCATAATTGTCAGGAGTGGGGATCGAACCCACGCCCTCTTACGAGGACCAGAGCTTAAATCTGGCGCCTTCGACCACTCGGCCATCCTGACAACGACGACGTCGCCATTCGTAACGTCAACTTCAGCTGGAGTACGGAATGCCGGGCTCTGAGGTGAGTCTAACAAAACATTGATTGTTCGCGCATGTGTTTGTTCTTCGTCACCGTGAATTCTGAAATCACGTCAAAGGTCGTTCAGCGTCTCTGTTAAATAAGAACAAGTTAAAAGGCATTATTTCGCATTGATTGCATTGCTATGTGACTAGTTTAGCATACAAGACGCAACGTCAGTTGTATCTTTTGTGATCCTGTCAGCTCTAGCCTATCGTTTTTTTATATGGTTGATGTAAGAGACAAATAAATATTGCTTATACGAAATGATTTTTTTTTTGCTTTCTTGCCGACCACGATTTAGTAACTTACTGAGCTCCCATGATATGGGACAAACTTTGCCTAAATGTTTGTGTTTAGTTTGTAACTCGTGTACAGGTATCTTGAGTACATGCCTGCTTAGAAAAAGACGTCACAGTTTCGCCTGAAAGGCGGAGCATCGTTTGCGATAGCAAATTATTCGGCAGCAATACAAAGTAAGGATAGTAGATTAATGACCCGTATAAACTTGTACACATTGCATACTAACTAAATTAACAAGCTTGGTGTCACGCGCGCACAAGCAAACATGAACGCAGCTCACTAGATGACCGCAGAAACTGGCTGTCAAAACGCTGGAGTGAGTCAGCGCGGCCGCGAGCGAATTGAGCTTCGTGCCCGCGCTCGCACCACCGCGATCTCCGCCGCGAAAGTGCGGGGAGGGCGGACTGTGCCCAGCCGCAGATGGCCTTCAAGATACATGGTATATTTTAACTGCGCTAATCCACACGGACAAGGACGGGGCAGACAAGACGTGCGCAGATTCGCAACTGAATGTTTAATGGGTGAAAATGACATATATACAGAGAAAAATGAACACATCTGATTGGCGATTTTTATCTTAAATGCCCTAGTACTACGGTCCCTATGACGGTACAAAATTCTAGTTTGTTTAAGAAGTGGGAGGCAAGTTTCCTTGTTTAGTTTTTTACAGTCATTACAATGCCTAGCCACGTGGGAATAACCATGTGAAGTGCTATTTTTTTTTATGTTCTTTGAGCCGAACAGAACATGTACGACCTATGACTAAAGCATCAAGCCAAAGACACCCTAATCGACCTTAATTCACCCTAGTCCTCCTTAATCCATCTTACCCCTCCTTAGCCCTCCTTAACCCTTCTTAAGACCGCCAAGTCGTAACGCAGTGATGGAACCGTCTGTGATGGTAATGAAAAGGGGGAAACCACTGAAATGGTGGCATCGCAAGCCGACAACCAAGCCAAGCGTGATGCCCGGACAGAGGGGAAAGCATCGCGACTGCATGCACATACAGCTTCTGAGGGCGAGGAGGAGAAAAGACGTCGAGTTTTCTTTGTTGGGAATTGAAACAAGCGCAGAGTGGAGCCGGTGATAAAAGGGAATGTAGTCCAGATTAGTGCCCTTCCGGGGAAAACGGGTGGGGATAGTGATAGCGGATACCATGGAACTCGTGTCACAACATTGGCGCGATGACGAACTTGCAGCAGCGTTACCGGCGTCGCGCCTCGATCATACTTGAGATGAGACCGATATAAAGGCATCGCCGTTAATCAGCGCCCAATTAAAATCTTTAGTGCCTGTTCTGCTTATACCATGTGTATGATCATGGCGTGATTGCACACAGCTGTCCTACAGAAACTCTATCGTGCATGCGCACGGCGATCATACCAGCAGCGGAAGCCAGAACGCTTCCCTAGGTCCGGCACAGCTGATAGAGCGGAGCCTAGCCACTCGACCACTTCGCTTCGTCGCTTTTGCAGCCAAATGCACTAGGCGTATCTGGTGACGTTCTAGTCCTCCAGGCGCGGGCCGAACCTACGCGTCGGCACCGTGCCATCGCCATGATAGACAAGCGAGCTTCGAGTATCCGTATAGATGCTACCGCAATAAAAAGGTCACAGGCCTGCGCGGCACACCCAGCACAGTCACAGCGTAAGCTGGTGGAGCGGCTAGCTCCAATTTCGGCACCACGCATACGAGGGTCTTCGCGACAAAGTCTTTTCGCCTCGTTTTGGCAAGAACGATCTGAACTGTCCGCCCGGCGTCGATGGCGAGCTGTGCACGATGCGTTTGCAAGCACGTTAACTAGATGGCGCCACCATACTGGCGGAGACTGGAGATCGCGTTTCTTTTGCGCTCCTCGTCTGAATGGCATCTCGTCGTCTGCACCTTAACTAGATGGCGCCACCATGCTGGCGGAGGCTCGGATCGTCTGCGTCTGCGTTTATAGGTTTTTTTTTTTCCGCTGCCCAATACCAAGCGCTTTGCGTGGCTCAGTGGTAAAGTATGCGACTCTTGGTTCAATCCCGGCGGTGACCGGGTACTTTTCTTCGCATTTCCGGCGATAGCGGTTACGCGACGGCGGCGGCATCATCGCGACCCGAAATGGCTATTGGAATGAGCCCATAACAGCTTACGCTGTAAAACAATCGTTTCGATGCCGATACACGCACGACCATGCTCGAACGCAGCAGCAACGCAACATGCGGTTGCGCTCGAGCGGGGCCGTCATACATGCTAGTGTGCCGATGCAGACGCCAGCAAACCTGTTACAGCCAACGGTGGCAAATGTATCAGTGCCGGTGCTGGCAAGAGTGTCAACAAAACTATGTGCAATCACGCAGACACTTACAGGCGTTTCGACACCACAAAACATCAACATCGCAATGCACTCTGTTAAACATTCCCTGGGTGCTTAAACTTTTGATTCGCAAACCAAGCACCATCATACCCAACTAATATTACAGCGAGCTGTTAAAGTCGAACTTGGTACGTGCGCAGCGATGTTCGCAGCATAGCCAAGTCGGGAGAGGTGCAAGTGTATGCGAGAGGCAAAGCTCTCGAGAGGGAAGAGAGTGTGGTGAGAGGGGATGAGCGAGGACAGTGGAGGGGAGGACCGGTGGCACAAGTGGTAGGTCAGAGTTGAGCGGGAGCGGAGGCAATGTCCACCCGCGCAGAATGCACGTGGTATGACGTTAGTAATGATCTCAGCGTCCCTTATCGTAGCAGGCGTGCTCTGACATCGCCGGGCCACTTTCTCGCCCTGGACTTTCTCGACATAGCGCAATGGCGAAGCTGACCGCTGGAACTCCCGAAGAAGAAGTCGCTCGATTGGAACGCCGTAGAGAAGCGGCTCGTGGGCGTCCTAGGAAACGGAGAGCCGATCCCGAGCAACGGGCAAAGGAAATTGAAGCAAATCGTCGCCGAAGAGAAGGCCAATCAGGACGCATCCCGGTGACGTGTTCTCGTGCGGCAACCCAATCCCGGGAGGGAGAAACATGGTTTTAGCAGGAAATTAGCTCAGGCGTGCTAGCCGTGTCCGCCATGTTGCCGTTACGGCAGCGGTTCCCGGAGATCGAGCTAAGCGCAACGCGCGAGCTCGGGAACGAGGCGCGGAAAGGCACCTCGATGTTAAACTACACGATGCGTAGATAAACGCTGGCTTGCCGTGAGGATCAGTACCTTTATTGCCTAGACACACACTTGACAAGCTACCTCAACCCTGCACCCCTATTACATCGCCGCGTCCCTCTTCAATCCGCTTGTTGGTGCGGCCGACAACATACCAAGAGCGGTAGAGTTCTTGTGCAAAAAAAAAAAGTTAATTCCGGAGGATGCACCAATGAGGAGTAAAGCTTGACGATGACTCCTACCATTGAGCAACCATTGCTAAGCCAACTAACATTCAGGTCACCGTGAGATCAACATACAAAAGTACAAGCTACAGGGCCCTACTTCAGCTAGTCGATGAAAACATGGTAGACGAAAGAAAGTAGTCAGCAGAAATACGCGTTGCCTACTCATAGCGATGCTGCAACAACAATAAAATCAGTTGCTAGGCTGTGTTTTGTATATATATATATATATATATATATATATATATATATATATATATACAGGGTGTTTCAGCGAACACTTTCAGAATTTAATTAAGGTTGCCTGTGGCAGATAGCCCAATTCTAGGTAATGAGCTGGTCTACTCGAAGAGGCGGACATTACTTGCACAAAAAATTGGCATACATAATCGACTAATTAACAACAATTCACTAATTAACTTTTAAACTAATTATCTGATGGCCCATATTGCAATTTACAAATTACAGCAGTGGAGTTCGCAAGGTGGATACACTTGGAATTAATTCTCAGCATGACACCAGTTTCAAGATATTAATTCCCGAACGTTGCTGAGAAATGCATAGGCGTTCCAGTTAATTTTGTGCTTCAATACATAAAGCGACATTTTTTAAAGAATTTAACTGGAACTCCAATTCATTTCTCCGCAAAGTTCGGGAAATAATATCTCGATACTGGTAAGAGTCCACCTAGTGGACAGTCCATTTCGGCTGTCGCTCCAGGTGCACGAGCGAGAAGGAGAGCCTCCTTCTCGCTCGTGCGCCTGGAGCCAATCGCAACAGCCGAAAGAAATGGAGACTGGCTCCTTCTCGCTCGTGCACCTGGAGCCAATCGCGACAGCCGAAATGGACAGTCCACTAGGTGGACTCTTACAGAATGCTCCCCCTCCTGATGACTCGACCGACGCCACGAAACACACCCGTGTCCTTTAGTTTATAAAAATGTCGCAGTTTCGCCCGAAAGGCGAAGCACCGATTGCGATAGCAAATTAGTAGAGAGCTATTCGGAGTAGGGATAGTAGTTTTATGGGCTGCATAAACTTGGACACATTGGCTTACTAACTGAATTAACAATCGTGGTGTCCGCGCGCACAAGCAAATACGAATAGATCGCACTGAATGACCGCAGACAACGACTGGCAAAACGCTGGCAGCAAGCGCAGGTTCGCGCGGTCTATCGCTTCAACGGAAACTGAGTGGCGAATGCACAGCGCATACAAAGGTCGGAGCCGTGTGGAGATAAGAGACGGGGCGGGCGACCGGCACCGCCGGGCAAAGGGCAGGGGAGGAAGTTGTTGGCAGAGGAGAAGCTGCCCCCCCCCCCCCCCCCCCCCCTATCTTCCCGTTCCTTGCTTTCGCGTGGGAGATTGAGTGGCAAGATACGCCTTTGGTGCCGGAGCACAGCGCCGCCCCGCCTCCCTCCCTCCCATACTTTCCTACGTGCGTTCGCCCTCCGTGATAGCGCGCGCCCCCGCGCGCTTTCGCTCGCGCATACGGCGCGCGGCGACGATTTTATCGCCCTTGGAATCTATACGGAACCTCACGGTGACGGCGACGCCGACGGCAGAAATCCGGTTGAAGTGTCCATATAATTGCTATCGCAATAAAACAGGGAATGCCAAACCGGCTCGTCGCACGCCGGTTCTACAGCCAACCAAGGTTGAAAATATACTTCCACGATAAATAACTGTGGTACGTGCGATATGGATGACACCATATCTTTCCAAGCCGGCTTTCATTCAATACGCTGCTAACATCGCAGCTGTCTTTTGGAAATCCAAGTTGCAATGGTGCGTCTTGCAACGTGAAACACCCCAATTTTTTTATAGGTTTCGGCTTCCTTCTCTCAAAGTATGACATAAACCGACTAGCGTTGGAACAATTACGTTCACGGCATATGAAGCCTAATGCAGCTAACCCTGCTGAGGAGTGGCCTACAACATTGAGCCCACTGTTATTGAAGAAACGTTGTTACGCTCACATTCGTATGGAAGGTCATTCATTGTCCAGCATATAGGAAATATGGCTAAGGACACTTCAGTGAAGCCCAACAGTCATCAACCAACGAATTTTGTGGGATAGGTGCAAATAAACATAACCATCTAAAAAGACTAACATCACTCAATACCTACAAGTCAACTACACCATGCCAGTATGAAACACAGCCGACACTTCGATCCCTTCAACCAGTAAATTAGAACGTTGCCGTCTTAAACTACCTGGCTATTTGTCGACGCGAAATTATGACACACAACAACCGCCTCAGCGGTCAGTAATCATGACCAGACAAACTGAGCACCCCCAAGTGGCGCTTGCGAAGGTCGCAGACAACAGCGGATCCAAAAAGGATGAAGTCTGGGTTTTCCAGTGCATGCTATTTTCGGTGCTCCGCCACATGCCAAGTAAAATAATTGTGTTCTTACTGCGGCAGTCCTAAAGTATTAGCGAGTGCCCTCCCGCCCCCCTTTTCAAAAAATTTGCATCAATTTCACGTCTACGATCCACTCCCACATTTTGCCGCAGATAATCGGCTTCGGTCAAAGCAAGAGGAATGGAAGGACGCCACAGAATAAATGCTGGGCCACGGTCTTGGCGGGCAAAGGCATCTCATGGAGCCATACAGAAACCTCTGATTTTTATATGGAGCTCCAAGGTGTTAGTTCAATGCACAGGCAAGCTAGGAGGACAACATGTTACATCAGTATTGGTCACCATGCGACCAGCAGCGCGGGACTCCAGACGGATTTTGCCAATACCGCGGAAGAAATAACGAGTACATGACGACATACCGTGCACGTGCGCACTCAGCGATGGGATAAGAAGAAAATGATGAGTGAATGACGTGTCTACTGAGGTTTTGCGAAGGACCATCACGTGTGCGTTGTTACTTTTACTCCGAGTACAAGAGGCAAAATGCACGCAAGAGAAAAAAAAAAGGTCTTGCTTCGTTCTTCAAGTATACATGTCGCTGGATCTATATTCTCTCCTCTACCCTAAGTGCTCAGCAATTGTAAGTAAAGTTGACAAAAAATCTCGCACAGAAAACCGCATTTTTTTTCTTAATGTACTTACCTTGCCTTAGAAATATCAGGTAATATTTATTTACAACTTACTGCAAATCCCGATAGGGATTATTGCAGGAAGGGCACATACATGGACAATACACAGCAATGCACATACACGCACAATACGTACATACATGATTAATACACGGGCTAGTGCATACTCAAGCACGTAATGTATCGTTAAAGTTATGTAGTACAGCTATGAACACACAAATACAAATAAGAAGAAAAAAGCACAAAGGACAAATAAGGGTAGCCTGCACAAACTAACAAAAGAGTCTACTAATTCGCATTATTAACAAAGCGAAAAAAAAAGAAAATTCATTGCTTTGCCCACAGCTGCTCCTCGTACAAGCGTAAGAAATTAGCCAATGACAAAGTGCTAGTTAAGTATGCATGCAATTTATTCCATTCTCTAAGTGATAATGGAAAGAATAAGTACCTAAAACAGTGTTAAACGGATCCTCTTTAAGTGTGTGAAGTAGTTTATGTCGAGTGCGTCTAGGTAATAGTCTACACAGATACGTGGTGCTGTCTATATTAAAGATGGTAATAAACAGTTGGTAGATCATTTTTTGTCCTGCGAGATCAGCGCAGTATTGTAGCGTAAGTACGCCTGCTGATCTAATGAGTTCTGGTGGTGAATCAGTAATTTTCTACTTGTTAAAGATTAACCTTATTCCTTTAATTTGAATTCCCTCTGTGTGTTAGTGAATATCTTAGTATACGGGAACCATACAACATCAGCACATTCAAATACAGGTTTACCGAATCTATTATAAGCTAACAATTGTACATCTGGTGTAGCTGCTGCGACGCGCCTTCTGAGAACGAACAGCCGTTTTGAAGCAGCAGATATTATGTACGCGTAATTCACGTCAGAATGTCATCTGTGGTTCTCTGATAGTATCAACCCAAGTTATTTATGCTTATTAACTGTTATCAGTAGAATGTTATTTACGGTGTGCAAGAATTCCCATACAGGTTGCTTCATAATGACATGCATGAGGACTGATTTATAAGCGTTAAAGCTCATCTGCCAGATGCTACAAATGGAAGGCGGTCAAACGGATCTCGTTTTCACAGCACATTATTGTAACAGGACGGTATATGCCATTTCAAATAGGGAAAACGAGACTAAGCGGTCAAGAGGTCAACTGCTTGCCGTAACATGTGAAAATTGGCTTTGTGGGACTGGGCGCTTTAGCCCCTGAGGCCCTTGGGCCAACTTACATATGTAGCCGAGTTCTTCAGAGCAGTTATATGGGATCCTTTGCTGCGCTGAAAAAGGATCTATGTTGACTGCGAGACAGGTGTTGCTGCCATGTTGCCTGAAACAAAAAAGTTATTGGGCTGTTGAACTGAGACAAACAACGTACTCGTAGTTTTAAGCACAAAAATATGATTTGCATGCTAAGACAGTCTTCCTCTAATAGCACCAGACTGTGTGCTCAAAGGATGCCATATATACGAGTATTTCAGATCATGATTGATTGATTGAATAATTGATTGATTCATTCATTCATTCACTCATTCACTCATTCATTCATTCATTCATTCATTCATTCATTCATTCATTCATTCATTCATTCATTCATTCATTCATTCATTCATAGGAAGCTCTAGATTTCTTTTGTTTATATCGTGTTTTAAGTATGTGTCCTCGTTAGCGAATGTGGTGGGTGCCCCTTACGGACCTGATCTCTGTTTTTACGTCAGCTAGATGAGATACTTTCGCTGTTTCCTACTTGAGAATGTTAGAATGTTTCAGGTGCATGACTAGGCCATAAAGAGTAAGAAACGGTAATTGTTGCTTCTCATAATGAATAATAGGATTTCGAAAACTTCCGCGGGGCTGTTGCGTTGCTAGGCTGCAGTACATAATAAATATTATGCAGAAAGCCTGTTTGCCTGTCACCCCAGTATGAAACCTGTCGACATGAATATTAATCAAATCAGTGACCTCGATTTCAGCCACCCTGCAATGACCAGCACTTCTAATTTCGAAATCGCGCGCTTGCTTGACAACAAGAGCAATAACATTTCGCACACCTGCATATAGAAGAATCCTTCCCGTCATTCCTAATCACCAACATCGGTAAACGATGTTCCAAGTTGCTCCCGCTCTTAATGGTTATCATCAGAACAATCTTCTGAATCAGTTTTTGTAGCTGACCAATCGGAGAATAAGGGTTACGCGGTTGTCGCAGTTGGACGCAGTTGGACCGCCCGATCAACCTTCAACGTCCATAACCGAAACGTTGCATCAATGTGCTAGCAGTGGTGCTTGCTAGTAAGAACTCCAGGCAGTGTACTACATACGGAATCCTAAGATAGTAGTAGCGCTGTTTCGATACACAACATTCACGTCTTGTTTGATACATCCGAAACTGCAATGTCAAAAACGAAGTGGTCCAGTGACTTTTGTGATCTAACCACCTTAGGTATTGCAATGTGAAACGGCTATAATAGGTTGTTCGCGAAAAAATGCAGACACATCAAAGTTACTGGAAGAACTCCTAAGCCAACGGACTCCAGGGAAACTTATCCCTGGCTCTTCACTTTTGTCTATTTTATGAATTATGCCACACGTTAGACAACGTTCGAAAAAAATTCTAGGCGTGCCTTATGCCACAACTAAGACGACTTCATGGCGAAAGCCCGAGCGCTGCTAACTCAATGAGCGACGACCACTTTTTAGGCTTTGTGAACTTTCTTTTGAAGTTGTCTTTATTTTCTTTATTCACATTTTTTACACTACGCATCATAACTACGACTACACATTTTTCGAAGTCATTTTTCCAAGCCATCCTTATTTCACCGAATTCGGACTGTGATTCAGCACTTTTTTGCTGAGTCATCGTCACTCCGAATCCATATTTTGCAGCCATATTCATATCGCACCCTTAATTGCACCCATATTCATCTTCTCTGAACCCATATTAAAATCGCACATATTTTTGCAGTGACTCCCCCACTCCATAACCCCTTGATTCCCTCTTAATTCACACTTGATTCATTCTTGATTAACCCTTCATTGCTTGCTTCGCCTTAATTGACTCTTTCACTTCCGTCACACTTGCTTTACTCTGTTACTCCTAATTTCCAATTTTCATCCCTCTTGATTCTCGCTTTCACCACTTGATTCACCTTCATTCCCTCTTAATTCACTCTCATTTACTCTTCATTATGTTAGCTCATTCTATCTCATCAATACCTTTCGTTTGACTTCTATCACCAAACTAAACCTTTAATTCACCATCAATTCACTCTTGATTCGCCTTATTCACATCTCTGTATACCCATTATCACTTCAGTTCACTTGCTTAATCATTCTTCACCCTTAATCGCGGTTTTGTGCGCAATATCGCCTCTTATCCTAAGAGGACCATTTCGTGCCGACGACGCGGTTTGACGACATCGACGACACAGACGCTCTTGTGGCAGCCAGTTTCGGTTTCAAGGAGCCTGCCAAGGGGAACTAATTGTTCGCGTAGCTCCCACATGAACTCCGCTATTCAAAATTTGATCGCTGGGATAGGTAGTGTCGAGGACGGGTCCCAAAGTACTCATTTACTGTAGCCACCTACTGTTGATAATTACAAATTAATTATCATAACTTCGCTAATTACGCACGTAAGTGGGGAAATTGCTCTGTATCTAGAGGCCGCCCATCTGTACACTCGTATGCTTAACATGATGGGACCAAGATATATATTTTTATAATTTTAAAAATTTGGTGCAGCTAAAAAAAACACCCTGTATAAGGCGTTTGCCTTAAAAACGCAGAGAGTGCGTCTGCTTCTCTAAGTGTGAAACAATGATTTTACAGCGAAGCTGTTAAGGGCTAGGTTCCTCAGGATCGTGTACGCGTGTAGAAAAAAAAAACTAACATCATCAGCATTGGCTCGAGCGTCGTCTTCTTCTGCACCTGGATCGTTGGCGCTTCTCGGTTGGCGCTCGTGCTACTGGATGCCGGCCGTGCCGAGCGCCAGCGCGCTTGTGCTCAGCATGGCATCCAACGACACGTAGATCAATAATACGACGTGTATAAAAACAATTTCGGCTCCATGTGCGTGGTGGTTTGGCGCCAGTTGAGCCTTAGTGCAGGTGTCAAAACGGATGATGGATGGCCAATTGCTATACCCCTCGCCACCACCTATGCCTCTTTCACAAATGTCGCGATACTCGGCGGCGGCACGTCCCACCAATCGTTGTACCCCTTTGTCTCGTGACGTAAGATCGCGCTAGCGCTGTTATCAGCAGTTGCCCTTGGGACTCGCTATGGGACGGACGCTCGTTTAACCACATCTTCCCGGATCCTGACGTCAGGATGCTGATGGTGCCGTGCATGCAGTGTGGCGCGGCTATGAAGGCTGTGGCTCGTACGCTAGTCTATGACGATGAGGCGGACTTGGCGCAGCAAACACACTACTTGGCCATCACGCCGGGCGAAAACAAGACGCCGTGTTGTCCTTGCTCTTCGACGAACATGCCGAAGACGCTCAATATAGTCAATAATGATAATATAGATTCGCTATAGCAATATTCACTATAGCAGTACCACCATAGTCACAGCTTCGCTGGCTTTCATCTTCACAGCAGCGGAAGGGCTCTGAATTGTTTTTTTTTTTTTTTTTATTCCCATGGCTTACATTTTTAATGCCAAGCAATGTCTTGCTCATCAGAGGTATCTTACAGTAAGCAGAGAAGTCGTTAGGCTCCTGTCGCGAATGCTTCTTTGACAAAAAAAAAAGAATTCAAGTGTCCGATGTTGGGATCTCACCTCTGTCTCCCAACATAGCAGTCCAACGTTCTAACCATTAGCCCACACTGGCACGCACACTTTTCTCAGGCCTCCCCTAGTTGCTCGCATCCTGCCAATTCAAAGCCACGCCACACACCTCGCCCTCGGGAGCTTGATGATTGCTGGTATACATAAAATGGTGATGCGGATAAATAAATGTTTTCATCTTGTCTTCTTAGTGCCAAGTCCAACTAGCTCCGAGAGGGTTTTGTCGTGTGCATCGCGTGTCACTTTCTGGAATTTTTTCCTCACGGCAGCTAACACATTGAGTCGCCGTGTCCGGCTGTAGAGTCTTCTGGATCGGCCCATTCTTACCAGTGGTTCCTTCGTACCCGCTAACGCTACGTAGAAAGCGTTTGAGTACCCGAAGCATGAATACATTGCGACGACCGTTGACAACGTTCTCAGTATCTGTTTTCATGATACTTGATCTGTGTACAGTTACAAGCGTTAGTGGTTGTATGACATTACATTCCAAAAGCTCTCACTATACGTTCATCCTACATTGTTCCTACAGAACTATCATGTAACGGCTCCTCAGGTGGCACGCCATCCTGAGACGCCCAGCACTTAAACTCTGTATCTCAGCTACGCTATGTTCTAATAAATACAGTTTAGGTGCAGGAAATGAAGAGAAACTATGATTCTTACCGGCTGCTTGTGCTGCGTGCGTCCCAAATTACTGACTGCGAATCGGACTGCGATTTATGCAACTTGTCCGAATGATAGCTAAGGGTTAAGTGTCGATGAAGCGCCTTTGCATTCAGTAAAGAGAACGTGAAGTTTGCGCAGAATTCTGATCCGGTCGTTTTGTTGAACGTAGTGCCCTCCGATAGGCAGTATACAATAGGCCTTGAGTACGATGAATGGTTTGCTGCAGATGAAAAGCAAAGAAGAAATACACTTCTGTACAAACTACGAAACAGTATAGGAATACTTTACAACACGAAAAAGTATGAAAAACGCTGCGCATATTGCAGTTCCTTGCATTGACAGTGTCTGTATCACTGTCTCTCTCTCTCTCTGTCCATCTGTCTGTCTGTCTGTCTTTCTGTGCGTGCGTGCGTGCGTGCGTGCGTGCGTGCGGCGTGCGAGCGCGTGCGCGCGTGGTGACGCTGTTAGTGCGACCTAGACGTGCTCAAGGACGCCCCATAGATCCCTCCCGAAGTCTCTACTTTTGGAAAATGTGGCAAACGCTAGGTGTGATATGCACATAAGCTTTTAAGATTAGGGGTAATTAGGTTAAATCAAAATTACTTAACCCTCGTTTATGGCCCATTTGAGGAGTTATATGCAATTCTGTAATTACAAATTTCCTCACTTCCCTGCAAGGCCCGAAACGACAGACATTCCACATGGGTGACGTTTAGCGAAAGTTCGAAGTATGCAGGTCAATTTATTTTTCTGCGGGTTTTACGTGCCAAAACCACGATTTTATGATGGGAAGTCAAAAAGTAAAGGGACTTTTGAGAAAAGGTGCATGTATTCTAATGATAGAAAACTGAAACGTACATTATTTTTCTACATAACCTCCCTGCACTACAACGCACTTTGCTCAACGTTCCACAAGTTTTTTCATTCGGTTGGAAAACAAGTTTTTTGGTTGCACCTGTAACTAATTCTGCACCGCATCAATGACTTCTGCATCGGTTGCAAATATTCTTCCCCTGAGCGCTTCCTTCAATGGTCCAACCATATGAAAATCGCTTAGAGCCAGGTCTGGACTGTATGTCGGATGTTCCAGCAATTAGAATCCCAACTCATCTGTTGTTTCGGTCGTCCGTTTGGCAGAATGTGGCCGAGCGTTATCTTTTTATCGACCTTTTCACAGTTTTCTATGACGTTTAGATCTGATTGCACGTTTCAGTTTAGTTCGCAACACATCACAATAGTTCACACTGTTCACAGTTTCGCCTCTTGGGGTGAAATGGGAAGTCTTCTTCATCTTTATGGGGTTTTACGTGCCAAAACCAGTTCTGATTATGAGGCACGCCGTAGTTGAGGGCTCCGGATAATTTTGACCACCTGGGGTTCTTTACCGTGCACTACAACGCAAGCACACGGGCGTTTTTGCACTTTACCTCCATCGAAATGCGGCCGCCGCGGCCGGGATTCGATCCCGCGACCTCGTGCTCAGCAGCGCAACACCATAGCCGCTAAGTCACCGCGACCGGCGTGTACGTCAATTGTGTCCTTTTTTTATCTTTCCCAGTTTTTATGTCGTCTATACGAGGCGTGCATGCTTGGTTTTCCCGGTCTCTAAACAGTGAACTAAGCGGCGCACGTCGCTTATGTTGCGTTTTTCTAGGAAGCATTTTGCGGGTGAAGTACAACGAATTTCAAACCTCTGCAAGGTAAATACAGCCTTTCTAGAAAGCGTTTTTTTTTTCAGTAGTTGCACAATGTTACGCAGCCGTTCGCAATGTTCCATAGGGTCCCGAAAAAAAAAGTGTAAGTGACACCGAGCTCGCATTCAGCGCAATTGAGGGACGGCATTATGAGTGCAAATTGTGATGAAAATTTCCTAGACAGTTCGGAGCTTTGCAAATAATTGCTGAAACCACGTTTTCTGTTTTTTTTTCTATATTCACCTGTTGTACACGGCTCGATTTACGTCCTTGATGAGCCTGTGGGCGGCCCGATGATGTGGGCCGCCTACTTTTATTCTGTGCCGCGACAACTATAGCAGTGGCGGCTGGCCAGCGGTTCAAGCCAGCGTCGTTCGGGTCCGGCAGCCTGGAGCATAGCCTTGTACGATATATCACGGACTGTCACGTAGTAGTGACGCTGAAGAAAACAGTCGTAAAACTGTGTACAACGAAACTGGTTGTTTATTGGGCGAACCTGTGCCCACAAAAGCAAGGTACACTCAAAGCACAACGATAGCGGCGAACACAGTCGGCGATCGTCGAAAATCTGATCAGCGGCGAAACGCGTCGGCTTTTATACCTGAGTCATCGAAGGTTCTAGATTAATTCCTGATGCCCGCGTGTCTTCCAGAAAGTTCTAGACAATTCGCGTCAGTCATGCAATCAGATAACATAAGCGTCGGTGAAAACAGGCAATGGAAACAAGCATCGATAACGTTCTAGAAACTTCCGATACAGGCGCGTCCTGCGCCGAGCGATAACGTTTAACATTTGTTAGCCGGTGGAAAGCGGCCACCGGTGAAAGATAGGCGTGATAGGCTACAACAACAACAACAAACATCTATACGTGTCAATACCCTCCCCTTAAAAAGCATCGTCCCGATGCTACAAACAAATGTGAAAGCGAAAACAAAACCATGCGTAATAAAGAGAAAAAAAATAAAGTAACAAAGTACCTAAGTTCGTCAGCGGGCGTAGAAAGGCTTAAGACGCACCACATGGACGACTTCGGGTCGTGCGCGGCGCCGCTGTGATTGCGAAATGCCGTCTGGCACGACCTCATAGTCCAGTGCGCCAATACGTCGGATGATCTTATATGGTCCGAAATAGCGACGTAAGAGTTTTTCGCTAAGTCCTCGTCGGCGTATCGGAGTCCAGACCCAAACACGGTCTCCGGGCTGGTACTCGACGTAGCGTCGTCGAAGATTGTAGTGTCGGCTGTCGTTCCTCTGCTAGTTCTTGATGCGCAGGCGGGCGAGCTGTCGACCTTCTTCGGCAC
Organism: Dermacentor silvarum; assembly: GCF_013339745.2. Classification (NCBI taxonomy): domain Eukaryota; kingdom Metazoa; phylum Arthropoda; class Arachnida; order Ixodida; family Ixodidae; genus Dermacentor; species Dermacentor silvarum. The sequence continues at coordinate 164,837,770 of NC_051155.1, read as the reverse complement.
GCTGCAAATAGGTGGCAGCGTCTAGATTTTCCTCATCGGTGACGTCCGGTAGCATGGCGTCAAGTGTCGCTGCCGGGTTCCTTCCGTAGACCAGGTTGAACGGCGCCATGTGCGTCGTTTCTTGCATGGCCGTGTTGTATGCGAAGGTCACGTACGGAAGGATGGCATCCCACGTCTTGTGTTCGACGTCGACGTACATTGCCAGCATGTCGGCGATGGTCTTATTTAGGCGCTCGGTGAGGCCATTCGTCTGCGGGTGGTAGGCGGTAGTCCGGCGATGGCTTGTCTGGCTGTATCGCAGGATGGCTTGAGTTAGTTCTGCCGTAAAGGCCGTGCCTCTGTCGGTGATGAGGACTTCTGGAGCACCGTGACGCAGGAGAATGTTCTCAACGAAGAATCGGGCTACCTCGGCGGCACTGCCTTTGGGCAAGGCTTTTGTTTCGGCGTAGCGGGTGAGGTAGTCCGTAGCTACGACGATCCATTTATTCCCGGACGTCGACAACGGAAAAGGCCCAAGTAAGTCCATCCCGATCTGCTGGAATGGTCGGCGAGGTGGTTCGATCGGCTGTAGAAGTCCGGCTGGCCTTGTCGGCGGTGTTTTGCGTCGCTGACAGTCTCGGCATGTCCTTACGTAATGGGCGACGTCGGCAGAGAGGCGAGGCCAGTAGTATTTTTCTTGTATCCTCGCGAGCGTGCGGGAAAAACCGAGATGTCCAGCCGTTGGGTCGTCATGGAGAGCTTGCAGAACTTCTGGACGCAACGCTGAGGGTACCACGAGGAGGTAGTTGGCTCGGAGAGGCGAAAAGTTCTTCTTTAGGAGAATGTCGTTTTGCAAGAAAAACGACGCCAATCCTCGCCTGAACACCTTCGGCACAGTGACGGTCTTGCCTTCTAGGTAGTCTACAAGGCTCCTTAGTTCTGGGTCGGCTCGCTGTTGTTCAGCGAATTCGTCGGCACTGATGGGTCCCAAGAAAGTGTCGTCATCCTGGTCGTCCTGTGGCGGCGGTTCGACGGGGGCGCGAGACAAGCAGTCGGCGTCAGAGTGCTTTCGGCCGGACTTGTAGACGACGGTGATGTCGAATGCTTGAAGTCTGAGACTCCATCGTGCGAGGCGACCTGAAGGATCCTTCAAGTTAGCTAGCCAACACAAGGCGTGGTGGTCGCTTACAACTTTGAAGGGCCTGCCATAGAGGTAGGGGCGAAACTTTGATGTAGCCCAGATGATGGCGAGGCACTCCTTTTCTGTTGTGGAATAATTTGATTCCGCCTTCGATAGCGACCGGCTAGCGTAACTTACAACCCTTTCTAGTCCGTCAGTCCTCTGCACAAGCACGGCGCCGAGTCCTACGCTGCTTGCGTCGGTGTGGACTTCGGTATCGGCGTTTTCGTCGAAATGTGCAAGAATGGGCGGCGATTGCGGGCGTCCGCTGCATGGACACAAAAGCACCTCCACCAGATGTCACGTAGTAGTGACGCTGAAGAAAACAGTCGTAAAACTGTGTACAACGAAACTGGTTGTTTATTGGGCGAACCTGTGCCCACAAAAGCAAGGTACACTCAAAGCACAACGATAGCGGCGAACACAGTCGGCGATCGTCGAAAATCTGATCAGCGGCGAAACGCGTCGGCTTTTATACCTGAGTCATCGAAGGTTCTAGATTAATCCCTGATGCCCGCGTGTCTTCCAGAAAGTTCTAGACAATTTGCGTCAGTCATGCAATCAGATAACATAAGCGTCGGTGAAAACAGGCAATGGAAAGAAGCATCGATAACGTTCTAGAAACTTCCGATACAGGCGCGTCCTGCGCCGAGCGATAACGTTTAACATTTGTTAGCCGGTGGAAAGCGGCCACCGGTGAAAGATAAACATCTATACGTGTCAATATATACACTTAGAAGTGTATATAGGAGACTATGCATCAGCGTTTCCTTCCTAGCTCGCGCCTGGCCAATCGTTCTCTGTAGTGGCGGCCATCGCAAGCGTCCGCTACCAATACCGCTACAAGAAATCAATCAAGGCACGTTGTTTATAATTAAGTAATATAATGGACAGCTACAGCTTATGGGTGATGTGCGGGCGAACCTCAAATTTGATGGTTAATTACGGTCTTTGTAATAAATAAGAATGCGAAGGTTCTGGTGCGTTATGGATGTATTTCGCGATGAGGCAAGATTCATCCCACTGCCCTGTAAGAAGTACAAGTGTCACCTAAATCAAATTCCAACAATAGCATAATAGTACTACGTAAGATCAGTAGTCAAATTTGTGTAACAATATACTCCATGCCTTTGTAGAAATAGTTGCTCGAAAGCGTTATAGGGCCATTTTACGCTATGTTCCCTCCTCTTCCGAGAGAACTTTACGTGACACCAAGCTCACCTTTGGCAAAAATCAAGGAACTATGAGGTGCAATGTATGGCGGAATTATAACATTGCTGGCCTAATTAGCAACGTTGCAAACAATTACAGAAATCTCTTCTTTTTTCAGAGGTGGTCATAGCGCTAGAAGACACGGACAAGAACGAGAGAACAGAACGTCCTGTTCTCTCATTCTTGTCCGTATCTTCTAGCACTATGACCACCTCCGATGTATCTAACCAACTAGCCCAAAAAGCCAGACTTTTATACTCTTTTTCCTATCGTTAAGCATTATATGAGGCCTTCCCGGTGCATTAGGTGAAATAAATTTGGCACGTTGTTTATATTTAGTGAAAATAAGAATATGATATGAGTAACTTGTTGGCATAGTTCAGAATACGTGGATCAATTGTGGTCACAGTATAAATTACGTATGCCGGCCCTTGTGGGCGTTATAGGTTTCCTCAATGCCTCCTATACTATATAGGTGCCTGGCGCGTCGCTCGTTTTCCCATTGGAGCGGAGGTTCCCGTAGTTCAGGGTAGTCGCGGAGAGACGGCACTCGCTACCGACCCTACTTTCTGTTACGGAGGAAGTGACGATTACGAGGCTGGCACACGCTCGACCAATTGGTTGACGAGAGACCGCGGGTCCTGCCTCCGGGATCGCAACAGACGCCGCTGTAATCTCGGAGGCAAGGTCACGTGATTTAGGTTTGGAGCGGCCGCCGTAGCTAGTGCTCTCAGCTGACCCCGGTGGAGAGGAGGAAAGAGGAGAGGGGCAGGAACCAGATTCTCGGCTCACGCGGCAGGCATCTTCTTAAGGAGGCGTTGGTTTCCTTTAGGATACGTACAGAATTTAACCCGATGAGCTGTGGATCATAAGTGCCTCCAAGAGTAAAGTTTTAGTGAAAATTGGGGAACGTAATAACGTTTAAAATAATATGTGTGTGGAAGAATTAGTTACCTCATCCATAAGTTCAAGACATTTCAACCAATAGGCAGGAACGTTTCAAAGGGAGCTTTAGAATCTATTGGCTATGCTAAACTTCAAAGCATAGGCAACCGCACTTAGTTATTTTTCATTGAGTTGTTTTCTTCTTGTTTTTTTTTTTCGTTATTCAATTGTCAATAATATTCCAACCTCCCTCTGCTTTCACTCATGCCTTTCCTTCTTTTATTTACATAATTACTCCCCCCCCCCCCCGTTTTTTTTTCGTTTTTTCCACGAGCACCATTTTTCTGCGGCTACTTTTATTCTCTCTGTCAGACACGATAGTTCACTGACCTCCAGCGTAGCAGATACTAGAGCACTGCACGGGCTCGGGCTTACCCGAAAGCCCGGGCCGGGCCGGGTAGAACAGTTTTCTTCACGGGCTCGGGCCGGGCTCGGGCACGGCGTGTGCTTTTTCACCCGGGCACGGGCCAGGCTCGGGTTCTTTGATGCGGGTCCGGGCCGGGCTCGGGCTTTCTGGTGGTGTGCATGTAACGTGGAGCGAGTTATTCTCGGGCATCTCAACTCTGAAAAACATTATTTTTCGGTCTCGGGCCGGGTTCGGGCCGGTTTCGAGTCGGGCTCGGGCCGGGCTCGGGCCTAAGGTAAAGGGGTGGCGGACCGGGCCGGGCGGGTAACGTAGATTATTTCCGTGCCCGGGCCGGGCCCGGGTCTCGCCATAAACGTTTTGATCGGGCTCGGGCGGGCAGCCCAACGTAAAAACGGGCCCGGGCCGGGCTCGGGCTGAAAAAATCGGCCCGTGCAGTGCTCTAGCAGATTCCACCCCCCCCCCCCCCTTCCTATCGTCTAGGCCCCTTCCACGAAAAGCGGAACCTACAATGACACGCCAACCGGCTAACACACGGTGCTGCCTCAAATTCCTCCGCCGACTATCAGTAGCGCATGAGCTTTCTTTTCAATTCTACACCCTCGCCACTAACACACCCTCACTCGTTACCTCACCCACCCGCCTTACCTTCTCTCCCCGTTAGAAGAACCCTACCTATATATTCTGTGCTAAGGAGAGCATGTGTCGCCTTGTAGAAGACAAGTCCACTTGTCGAAACGTTGGCTCCTGCTCTCACCATGTTCTCGTTTTGCTCATCGTCTTGATTAAATCAAGAGCGCAGGTTCTTCAAGGCTATTCATTGAGTTGTGATTCTTCAGCAGCACAAATCTGCTGTCTGTGCCTTTTGCCAGTACATCCGCCCCAGCAACGCCGCCCTCCTTTATTTATTCATTCATACATACTCTTAGTTATTTATGTATTTATATATTTTTTATTGTATTTAGCTTTCGCTTCATTTCTCGCTGTACAACGTAGCGTGATGTGCCTTGCAATGGATTCCCGGAGTTCTCTTGCTGCTCGCTATTCGCACGCTCCAAGCGGCATGCCCGTGAAACGACGCGACACACGCGTGACGTCATCTCAATCGCGGACCGAATGGCTCCCGCGATGAGAACAACGCCAATGCCTTTGTGTGAATTTGCCGCCGTTTTCGCCGCTTAAAACACTGTGACACTTTTCACGGCCTTTTACACACATTAACTTTTACACACACCCTCGTGCTTGGTATATCGAGAATATTAACAGAAATAAGAACTTTGTTCCTTCTGAGTTTATCATTCTTTAGGATAGTCACACAAAACACTTCAATAAATAAGAATAAATAAATCAGTAATGAACAATGGCAAACGCATACCTTCTGCAGGACGAATCTGTGCGCGTGCGTAACTTCAAAGAGAGATGTTTTATTTTTATTTATTTATTTTCTAGAAAAAGAAGCAGAATGATCAGTTGTACTCACCGCAGTAACCTCGAATGCGAATATAGGCATCTTTACGATCTGAAGCAAATATACAGACGCCATGTGACATATACAATTCTGCAAATCTCAATCACGCTCCCTATACTTGCTCGCTGTTTCAACTTACTCTGAGCAAATGTGATGTTCTCGCATATCACTGGATATAACTGGCTGCAGTTGCGCTTATAAAACCACGGTACTTCGCGGCCGAACCACACCGTGACACATTGCACATTCCAGTCAATATCATCCAGGTTGAATGCAACCACGCCGCTGAGTTCTCTGTTGCAGGGAGAGAAACAACCCATGTCATCATAAATTACTAGAGACGTTGCGAAAGGGATTTAAAATTAGGAAAAATTCAGAGCCCTTCCACTGCTGCATGTGAAGATGGAAACCAGCGAAGCTGTGACTATGGTGGGTCTGCTATAGTGAATATTGCTATAGTGAATTTGTATATTATCATTTTTGACTATATTGAGCGTCTTCGGCGTGTTCGTCAAAGAGCAAGGAGACCGGCGTCTTGTTTTCGCCCGGCGCGATGGCCAAGTAGTGCGTTCGCTGCGCCAAGTCCGCCCCATCGTCATAGACTAGCGCATGAGCCACAGCGTTCATAGCCGCCGCACACTGCACGGCATCGTCAAGATCCTGACGTCAGGATCCTGGAAGGATGTGGTTAAACGAGCGCCCGTCCCATAGCGAGTCGAAAGGGCAACTGCTAATAACAGCGTTACCGCGATCTCTACGTAACGTGACAAAGGGGCGCAACGATTCGTGGGACGTGCCGCCGCCGAGTATCGCGACACTTCTGAAAGAGGCATCGGCGGTGACGAAGGGGTATAACAATGGGCCACCCATCATTCGTTTTGACACCCGTGCTAGAGCACAGCTCGCGGGAAACCGCCACGGACATGGAGCCAAACCACCCCGCACATGGAGCCGAAATTTGTTCAACTTCCGGTCTATCTACCTACTTCCGCTGTCGGACGCGATCTCCTGGAACCTAGCTTATAACCGCTTCGCTGCAAAATGAAGTCGCCAGATCTGCGCATACCTTTACCGAATTCCATATCTCAAATAGCGAACATCGCAGTTGTAAAACCGCGCTTCGTCCTTTTCCGGATCTCTTGAATTTAAGAACCCATCACTATATAAGAGCGTCAACGGCGGCGAGCATGTCTTGAACACCATGTTGCCAAGCCACCTGACAAGTGCCATTGCTTTGGCATTAATCGAGCGCCACGTGACTTACTTACAAGTTGTTGTGGTCCTTCGAAATCTCTCCTCTGTGTCAAACCACCAAGTGTGGTGCGCGAGGTTTTGGAGGTCATGTCACACTTAGCTATGCCACCTTCTGCCGCGCTTTACGAGCCGCGGTTTTATTTATTTATTATATTGCTGCGTTACACTCGAAGAAGAGAGTGGCCACCGCAGGAACAGAAGAAGATGGTGACGCGTCTTTCCCCGACGTGCGCTGGCCTTCATTTTAGCCAGTGCAAGCCGTTTCCAAACTTTAAAATGTACAGCTTGCATTTCCATCTACTTCCACGTCACATATTTACTGCAGATACGAGGAAACTACGGACGACGAGCTCCACAGCGTGCGCCACCTCCAGTCTACTTCCAAGCCTCCAAGTGAAGACACGTCGCCGCCAACTATGTCTGCGACCCACCCAGTTTATCACCCTCTCCCATCCCCGCGTTCTTGTTGCCCTTTCAGGCACAGATGGCGTTCAAGTGGAGAGGCTCAGAATGCACGAGCGTATCATCGAACACAACCGCTGGTATCTAACCGTCGTGCTAGTGAACGTCATCATATACTTCGGCGGAACCCTTCGCGTCTTGGTTCACACCGCAGGGACGAGCTCACCAGCTGGGACGTCTTCAAGCAGCAGCTCCACGACTTTTACAGCGAAGCTGTTAAGGGATAGTTCATCCAGGATCGTGTCCTTGTGTAGAAAAAAACTATCATCATCAGCATTGGCACGAGCGTCGTCGTCGTCTTCCACAGCTGGCTGGCGTGGCGCTCGTGCCGTTGGATGCCGTGCCCAGCACGAGCGCGTGCGCGGCACGCGCTCGTGCCACTGCTCCCGCGTTCGTCGTCGTCATCGTCGTCTGCTTCCACAGTTTGCTGCGTTGCCGCTAATCATTCCAGCATAGAATTTCACTTCTCTTCTGTCGTCGCAACTGGGAGGCCACGCTTACGTGGGTATGAGTAAAGTCACTGAAACCAGTGACTTCAGGTATGAGCCACTGCTTAAGGGGGTATGAGTCATTCATGGGCAACTCACGACTGTATCCTAACGCTTTTGAGCAACGCCGCCGCGAACGCGCTGGGGAAAGGGCTTGTCGTCGACGTGCTGAAGCCCACGCGAAACGTCAGTGAAGAGCCGCCGACTCCGAGTTGCGGGAGCGCTATGTTGAGAACAAACGTCAGCGTCACCGCCTGCGTTAATTTCTGACGACTGAGCTTAAGTGCTGCAACGGCAATTTCTCGACTCCGACAGAAATGAAAGTATGCTAACGCAAAGTACGGGTTCACTTCTGGGAACGAGGGTCATTTTTTTACCAAGGTCCAGTGCTTGCTGACCGTACAATTCTGAACGTACCATGTAGGCAGCTTCTCGCCTTCTTTACTTCTACGTAACCATGCGCATCGTTGTGCACTCCTTCTTATTCCGGGACATTCCAGGTTAGGTCAATACAGGTACGCGCAGGATAACGTAATGGCCTAAGGAAGAAACCTTATAAATCAAAATATAAGTATACTTTAATAAATATACAACAATCTTCTTCTTTTCTGGGGTTTTACGTGCCAAAACCAGTCCTGATTATGAGGCACGCCGTAGTGGAGGGCTCCGGATAAGTTTTGACCACCTCAAATTCTTTTAACGTGCACTACAACGCAAGCACACGGGTATTTTTGCATTTTGCCTCCAACGAAATGCGGCCAAATATGTAAGAATCGTAAAAGCGACGTAAACAGAATACGATAAGAACACTATTACAAAAACCAAACCAAAGAATGGTTTGAAACCTGGACCAGGATCCGTACGGCTTTCCTTTGTAGCTTCGTCCTACAAGACGGGTGATTATCAATTTTTACAGCGTAAGCTGTTATGGGCTCATCCAATAACCGTTTCGGTTCGCGATAGTGTCCGCCGCCGCCGCAACCGGTGTCCGGTGACCGTAACCGCTAGCGCCGGAAATGAGAAAAAAAGCGCCCGGTTCCCGCCGGGATCGAGCCCGGGCCCGCTGCGCGGAAGTCGGATACTCTACCACTGAGTCACGTAAGCGCTTATCAGGCATCGGAAAAATGCCCTATAATCGCGTCCTGGGCAGACGCGCAGGCACAGACGACGAGATGCGATTTAGACGAGGCGCGCAATCAACGCGATCCCGAGCTTCCGCCACTTAGTTAAGGCGCTTGCAAACGCAGCGTGCCCGACATGTAAGTTGCATATTGACCCTTTTCGCGGCGATCCCGTAGGCGCTGCCATGTTTGACCACGTGGTGAAGCCTGCAGACGGTGACTGAGTGGATGACACGAAGCTTTGGCCGCAGTTTCAGAAAACATGCAAAAGAGCTTTCGGAGATATTAAGCTATGTCCGAACGGCGCGAGCAGCGTATATGGTGCTTGCTCTAAAAGCGGGGCTAAATATGTATTCGAAGCTATCCAAACTTTCCGCTCATGAATAGAATCAGGATTATAGTGTTTTGGTCTTCGTTCTTTATTTGGGGCAAATATTTTGAAGCAGCGGCTTGTCACGTTTCTGAGTCAGTAAGGTTCCTCGGTGCGGTCACTATCTGATTATTTTCTGCCTAATCGCTCGTAGGTGTGCTCAGTTCTGTTAGATTTGTTTTTGCTGCGCACAAGGCTTGAAACGTAGCTGTTCTGCAGATTGTAATTCCTTGTAGCAAAGACGTATTATCGCTAGTAACTAACTAACTCTTGTGGACCGTCACGAAACATTCAGCTTCAACCATTCATGCGCTATCAGTGTAGTACCGTCCTTTATTGTGCGTATATAGTGGGCATATATTCAAGTGTGCGCCCATTCACTTATTCTTGGCACGTTGGTGAAAGAGTGGGGCGTAAGCTTCCGTGCCAGTTGGGGTAGATGTGTGTAGACACTGTACGTGAAACCTACTATGACAGTAAGTGGCGCTACTCTCTTTATCAGTGTTTAATGAGCGGTACTCACTCTTGCCAACGTACCGGGGCTGAAGCCCTTTCTTTGTAGGTTAGCGATACAATGCTGGCGAATGAGCAAATTTCTGTATCCTCGAGGAAAGCCGTACATCTCGAAATGCCGGAAACACGTACGGACAGTTGCAGCAGCGGTCCGCGAACTTGGCCCGATAGATTCATTACATTCCTTAATATGCCAGTCACTAGATATTTGCAGCCAACTACTGCACACGTTCGAACTAAGTTCTATTTTCGACAGTGATCGCACAGAAGCAAGGTAGAAGCGGTAATGGTTTCGTATTCGTGCGTGGTGGCTGAGGCGACGTATGGCGCGCCGCTGTAAGCGCCTTCTCGTTTCTCTAGAACAAACTGCTCCGCGAAACGGGTCAATAGCAGTTGCATGCTGCATGTAACTGGACCTGGTTAACTCAAGCAAGCTAGGTGACTATTTGTCACCAGCCCGTTTTGAAGATTCCAATATACATCATCATCATCATCAACAACAACGTACCATGTCACGGGTCAAGGGATGTGAGATGTGCGCCACGTATTATGGATACCTATTCGGTACAGGTTATGGCGTCTCCTCGCAAGGCACGAACCGCTGCTGAAGAAGCGAATCGTAGAGTTACGTGCGCGGCTACAACCAGGCAACATCGGACTCAGCAGACTTCTGTGCAGAGAGCATCACAAGCTGCAGCTCGCCGTCGACGCCGAGTGGACAGTTCAAATGGTTCTCGTCAAAACGAGGCGAAGAGACTTTGCCGCGAAGACCCTGTTGTGCGTGGTGCCGAAATTGGAGCTGCTCTTGAGCCGCTATATACAGCAGCTAACGCTGTGACTGTGCTGTGTGTGCCGCGCAGGCCTGTGACTTTTTTTTTTTTCTTTCATGAAATTTCCTCTGCCTTACGGGTTTCCACAGAGCTGGGACGGAGTTCACTAAGCGAACTTGAGCATAAATTTGGCGTAAGAAAAATCTTACGAAAAAATGTGTATTCACAAAGCTAAAACTGTTCGTAAGATCAGCAAGCTTGCGAGGCCCGCCGCTGCAAAGACTAGCGCTGTAGTCAAAAAATGCGTATACGTAAGGGTGGCACAGGTGCGAATTTCACTACTTCCGCCAATGGCAAGCAATGGGACGGCCGAAGAAGTGCAAGACGCTTGAAGAAGCAGCTCAGCCGGTAGCTCGTCGTGCCGCCAGCCGAGGACGAATGCGGCGATTGTGTGATAATCCGGAGTATAGCAAAACTTAGCCAAGCCTGGCAAAACTTAGTCGAACCTAGCAAAACTTAGCTGAGCCTACACTCTAATCTTGGTAACCTATAAGTATACCTATAAACACGAGTAACGAATAAAATAACGGTTACATCGTCTGTCCTTTTGATGTTTTGATTATATTGCTCATGTTAAGGGTTACAATGACAAAACTGAGTGCGACGGGAGCTGTTTATTAGTTACTTTGATCTGCTGCCAGCATGTAACCTCTATATTGTAACCTATAGAATTTGAAGTAACCTTTACCCGAGACATGCCGGCGCATGCCGGGGCGCGGGCGCCGGCGTGTCTCGGTTACAAGGACCGACCACCGTACTGGAGGGAGAGAGAGAGAAAATCCGAGGGTAGGGGAGCGAGTTCGCGGCTCACGTTCCAGACAGTTTTTTTAGGAGGCGTTTGCTGTGCATGTGTGTTTGGTTGCTGGTTTCGCGCCAATTTTGTCAGTGGCAATGGCAGTGACGAACCGGGACTTGTTTGAGATAGCGTGTGGCCGCTGGAAGGGTTCATTTTGCGACTGCGAGAGCTACAGTGTCCTCAGTTCGACAAACATTCGCTGCGAATACTGTGACCACAGCCCCGGACTGCATGAAAGAACAGACGAACTTGGTAAGTGTTCTTGCATTGTGCTGGTTTGTCTGTGTTCAGTATATAACTAGGCTGCAGCTTTTCTTTCATCAGAGGAGAGGCAATTAAGTGGTAAAAAAGTAAGCAAAGGGGTAAGCAGCGATTCTCGCGGAAACGCATCGGTGTTTCTGCCACGCTCAAAAAGGAAGCTTTAAGGCCCGTTCACGTTACCGGCAACTCGCTGCGCGAGTTGTCGGCACATTTGCTTCTATATATCTTGCGATTCTTTGAGGAATCGGCCAATTGTACTTGCTGAATGTTGTCTTGTGTAGAGCGCGTTCATGAGGAGGCTGTTATTTTCAAGAAAGGTCAGGAAGCACCGGGCAAGAAAAAGTGCAGATTTAGTTGTGACGCCGACACCCCGCGCCACTATTACAAATGAGAACGCTGCTTTTGAACTACAGGTTTGTTCCTTAACGTCTTTATACAGCGTTAGAAGCAACATCATGCCAAGTCTATTTCTCTGAGCATGAAACCGTGCGAAACAACGGGACAATACGATAATTCGGGCACATGGTGCTGTTTCTTTGTGTTGTCATCTGGCTGTCCCGTTTTGCGCTGTTTCACGCTCAGATACGTACCAACTGGCCCGCCTACAATCTATGTTGCAGTCTATTTCTCTGTATACATTCTGGCCAGAGAGGGGCGCTGCCATTTATGCAAATAATTAAATTCTTTCCAGGCCCTAAGCTCCTCAAGTATGACTGGTGCATCACTTGACATGGAAAAAATAAGAACCCTGCTCACGCTGACGCTCCCAGACCGCCGCAATATACACATTTTTGCTGGAAGCCAAGCCGAAGTGATCACTGTCTCCACATCTGGATTCCAACGGTTGCTTATTTTTTGCCTTTTGACATATTATGTTAAGAACCTAGAATATCCATTTGCGTTTTACCAAATGCTTGCTCTCGTGCATAAAGTTGTGCTTCCACGAGACAAGCTAGTGAAAGGACTGCCTGTCTGAAGCGTCTCTGTGCGCTCCTAAGCAAGAAAAATGTCATTTAGGAAGAAGTTCTGTTCTCGCTGCTTTCCATGTTTTTCAGTAACTGTGAAGTGAAAGATAAAACAACATATGTGATTTACTTCAATGCTGTTAGCTCCAAAGGTAGGAGAGGCTTATCCCATAAGCAGCTGTTTTTTTCACGTCATACATTGTTTACTTCTAGTCACTTGCTCTAGTCATTTGTTCCCCTCAGTTGTGGTGAAGGCTGATTAATTTTGTTTTACTTGTGTATTTAGAGGCCTCAGAATTTCTTATGATCATAGGTTAAGCATTTAATTCACCCACGTAGATGGCTCTGTTTTTCAAAAAAGTAATGCACTCTATTTCCTTTCATTGCTCAGTGCTAGCAGATCGGTATATATCTCTGCGCCTGTGCAGAAATCTAGTATTGCAGTTATTAAATAGCATAAATTGTGATATGTTTGTCATTTCACACAGTTGTGGTTCGATGACTGTATATGGGAGGTTTCATGGATTGCATTTTTTGTGTTAGATCTTGTTGAACAAAATACTTGTAATAAAGAATTTCGTACCTACGAGTACTCCAACTTATTTCTCGAGAACATTCACAGAATATTAAACGGAACAACTTATTACAAAGGCTCAGGCGCATAGTTAGGAAATGAAATAATGACATTGCCTTCAAGTACATTTAAACAACTCATTGTCACCACATTATTGCCAGCAGCGCTTTGTAGTATGCTTTTGCTCGCCTGAACTAAATTACGTATTATAGCCAACCTACAATACTCATGAATATGTTGCTTCCCCAAGTGTTTTTCTTCATTGAGTGTGTACTTAAAGTAATTTTGTGCCTTTGGAAGATGGATTTTTTATAAATAGTGGCTTTTGTCCAAAGTAATACTCTAGGAACTGGAGGTATTTTTGGCTTCCACATATTTTGGAGGGACACTAACTCCGACGCAGTATATGTTTGAAACCTACAGCTGAGTTATAAGGGCAGTCAAGCAGGGACTGTACCCCAAAGGCTATGTTAAATTTAGTTGTTACTTCAGCTATTTATTCAGACGTCTTTATTGTGATTTCGCTATATTTTTATAGCTAACCTATAAATATATCACCACGTCATGATTTAAAATGTTCTGCATCTCGAATGGGGCCATTATTGTGGTGCCTGTCAGTTGCCTCTGATTCCTTTTCACCACAGATTGTCATGTAGAAGTTTGAATTATGGAACTGAAAGAAAAATGTTTGCGTCAATAACAATTTGAGCGAATTACGTGCTCTCTTCGAAGCTTTAATGAAATGCATTGACAGTGCAAGTCTCTTCTTTAGTTCCACAATTTAAACACCAGCATAACAATCTGAGGTGAAACATATCAGTCAACTGGCAGGCATGACAATATCGGCGCAGTTCGAGATGCAAATATTTTGTACTGGAACATTAGAAATTTTCTAGGTTGGCTATAAAAATAGAATGCAATCAAAAAGAAAAATATCCCTATAAGTTGCTGAAGTAGCCCTTAACTTCAACACGTCCTTTAGAGGCTACATTTGCTTTAGAAAATAGAAGACTACAACGTAACCTCTAAAGCTACGTCTTTTTCAAGGGTAAGAATGTACCTTTTATTTCTATTGGTTACAATGTACCTTATACTATATTGGTTATAATGTACCTTATATATTGTATTAGTTACAATGTACCTTATAATATATTAGTTACAATGTACCTTATAAATGTGAATTTGTGCACCTATACTAAGGGTTACCCAGCTAAGGGTGTAGCGAAACTGGAAGAAGGTAGGTGATCACCAGCTTAGCTGTTTCTCCAGCCTTGAACAACACCAGCTGCGCTAATTTTTTTTTATTGCGATAGCAATTGTATGGACACTCAAAAGCAGATTTCTGCCGTTGGCGTCGCCGTCGCCGTCGCCGTGAGGTTCCGTATGACGTCATTTGGAGAAGAAATCGTCGCCGCGGACAGACGCGGATGGCGCCGAGCTGGACGGACGCGTCGCGTCGAGCTCCCGCTTTTTGCTCAAATTGAGTGCGACTTTTGCGAAACCAGTGCCATCGCGCCGCGGCATCACGTTTATGAAGTTATATGCTTCATTTCAAGACCATTTTCGACCCTGTGAGTTCTTTTTGTGTACTTTCGCGAGAACTTTTGTGCCCGGGGCGGCCGCCACGTCGGCTAACCCTAACGTCGAGTAGGGCCCCGCTAACCCTAACGCCGTACCCGCCGACGAGTTCGCCGCTTGAACAAACGGCGGGGCTCCCGCCGGCACAGAGACTTCTACCCAAGTCTTGCCAACCGCACTACAATGCCTTACGAAGTCACCGGCCATGAAATCGCCCCATCGGAGGTTTCCGTCAGCAACGGGTGGTGCGACATTGCCCCACGAAGAACGACCAAGCCTAACCTCAACGTCGCCACCAACGTGGCAGCCTACGGCACCACAACGAAAGCATCCAAGCCCGTGTCGGCCCGTAAAGAAATCATCAAGGCAAGTAGGATGCCCTTACTCCCGCAAAACGAGACCAAAGTAGTAATTCGCATCCGCGGCGGACTGAATATCGCCAAAACCGGACACGTGGAAATTGTGCAGGCCATTCAAGAAGCAGCCGGACTCGAAACGACGCAGTGCGATGGGGACACGATTTGCCCAAACCTCAAACAGAACATCATGGTCGTGAGTTCCCCGCTACCCGAGAATGTCCACGGATATTTGAAAATTCAGAGCATCACCATCGCCGGACAGACGTACGAGGCATCCTCCTACCAGACTGCACCGGACGACACGTGCAAGGGAGTCATTCGCAACATTCCGCTCCACCACACGCAAGAAACGATAACCAGGTCTGTCGTCAACCCGAGAAACCCACTCGCACTGGCGGCGAAGCGCATTAAGGAAACCGGGACGGTGATTGTGGTCTTCGAAGGATACAAAGTTCCCAACCACGTGATGTACGGATGTGCATGGGTAGAGTGCTCGCTCTACAGGAAGCAGATCGCAATATGTCAGGCTTGCGGAAAACTGGGGCACCGAGCAGACGTATGCCCCGCACCTGAAAAGCAGACTTGCAGGGGCTGCGGCATTGCAGACCCCGGAGCTGATCACGTTTGCGAAGAGGTCTCTTGCGCGTTGTGCGGCGAGAAACACCCCACGGCCAGCAAGGAATGCAAGAACAGATACCAGGTCCCGTACGTGGTACGCAAGCGAAGAATCGAGAACAAGCAGGCAGCCATTGCGGCCAAGAAAATTCGAGATAAGGCGACTAGTCTCTTAAGGCACAACGGCGCAGATGCGGCGCAGTTGCCAGATGGACAGCGTGAGCACAGAGGACGCTCCAGATCCAGAGGGAGCTCGGGATCCCGATCGGCCAGCAGAGGTCGCAGGAGCCGCTCCCGCACACCCGGGAGCCGAGACCGCTCCACCTCGGGGGTGCGCTTCGCACCCCCGGCCGGAGCCAACAGCTGGGCCCAGCGAGTCAAGGCGACAACGGGATGCCAGGCCTCCGCAACGGCGGGGACGCTGCCCACAAACCGCGGGCCGCTGAGGGACCAATCTCAGGTGAGCTTGCAAGCACGGCCAGAGAATAATGTACACAAAGACATCTTAGAAAGAATCAAAGCACTCGAGCACGAGAACCCTCAACTCAGACGCACAATGACAGAACTGGCTAACGAGAATAGATTGCTTAAAACGCAAACCAGCAAACCAAGCGCACCGACACAGGATACGCACATGGACACTTCACCCAGTCCGACTCCCCCCAGCGTAGCGGAATCAGAAACGGCTAGTCAAACCCCACCCGCGGGCACACCAGCCACCAAGAAACGCAAGGCCAAGACTACGGAAGGTGACACGCCTGCCAATGACATAGATCCTTAGTACCCTAGGTCAACTCCAATTCAATGTCGAGTCGCTCAAGAAGGGTCACGACAGACTAGTAGAGGCGGTCGACGGCCTAACGAGCAGGGTACAAGTGATGGAGAAGGGCTTCGGCGCCAGGATCGTGGCTCTCGAGAGAACCGTCTTTACTCACTCCACGACACCTGTCAACCCCCCCGCCTACCCCATGGTCAGATGGAACAGTGCAACAAGCGATATCGTTACACCCAAAACGGCGGTAAAGTCCGCAACCAAAGTGGAAAGCAAAAATGGAGAAGGCAAATAAGGGAGAATCAGCCGAAAGGCACCAAGCGCAAATTACCAATCAAGGGAAGCTAATAATCTGGCAATGGAATTGTCGCGGTTTTCGCAGCAAGAAATCGGTCCTGCAACAACACATCAGACACACTACAGACAAGCCTGACATCATACTCATTCAAGAGACCAACACCGACACACCCACCCTTCCGGGATATGAAGCAATTGCTGTTCCACCCACAAAAGCCTGCAGCGGTGTAGCGACGTTTGTTAGTAACAGGCTCGCATGGGCCGAGATTGACAGAAGTAATCCGGACAGCAAATGTGAGCACTTGCTCATTGAAGTGTTTCCCAAAGGCAAAAAGGCCAAGAGCATACTAGCACTCAACACATACAGTAGCCCGAACCACAAAACGCAAAGTTTCAGACGAATTTTGAAGAAGGCCAGGGACAAAGCCGGAGACAACCCGCTGATTACTGCCGGAGATTTCAACGCCCCAAACGTAGAATGGGGATATGGCGTCACCAGCGCCAAAGGCAGAAATCTTGCCACTGATACGGAAGAGATGGGCCTCACCCTGATCACGTCCGCGCTCTACCCCACCAGGATGGGCAACTCTGTTTCGAGGGACACCACCCCAGACCTTACGTTCGTCCTCAACGTCGAGAGGGCCACCTGGCATAACACCGGTGAGGACCTCGGCAGCGACCATTACATTGTAGAAACGTCAATAGCAATCGCATCGAAACCACTCCGAAAGTGGAGATACACGGATTGGGATGCGTTTAGACAGGTACGAAAGGAACGTACCGAAAAGCCCGCTACACTAGAACAGTGGACGCGCGAACTCAAGGAGGACGCCCTCAAGGCGACCAAAGAAATCGAAACGGACGTCCAGACAATCGGGATGGATGCTAAGCTCGCTCACATGCTGGAAGCAAAAAGATCCATATTGCAGAGATGGCGTACTCAGAGACTCAATAGAAGACTCAGGAAAAAAATCGCACTGCTGAACAAGGACATTGAGAATCACTGTGCGGTACTCTCCAACAAACAATGGGACGAAGTATGTGCAAGGGCCGATGGCAGCATGACATCGGGCAAAACCTGGAACCTGCTCAAACACCTTCTTAACAAGGGTCAAACCAAGAGGTCCCAGACCAAGGCGGCTGACAAGATAGCGAAACGCGACCTCAAAAACTCGAACGAGCAGGAATTTATGGCAAGACTTGCCGAAAGATACATGCCACTCTCGAGCAGCCACGAAAGCGACGCCGAAGCACCCGGTTCCCCGTACACGGGAGCGGACAACCCCGACCTCGACGAACCTTTCAACCTGGAAGAAATCAGGACCGTCCTTCAAAACCTTAACGGCACATCGGCCCCAGGTCCCGACGGTATTAGTAACAAGGCCCTTCGTAACTTGGACGAAGACTCCATCCGGTTCCTAGCGGATCGAATCAATCAGGTCTGGGATTCAGGCATGGTCCCGCCGGAATGGAAGCACGCCACTACGGTTCTCATCCCAAAGCCCAACAAGCCCTCGGGCGTCGAGAACCTTAGACCCATATCGCTCACGTCGTGCGTGGGTAAGGCGGCGGAACACGCCGTTCACAACAGAATCTCCAGATTCCTTGAAAACAAGGGACCGTTACCACACACCCTCATAGGATTTAGACCCGGTCTATCAACTCAAGACACCATGATTTTAATCAAGCACCAAATCATTGATGACCCCATTAGAAACGCCAAAGCCATTCTCGGGTTGGATCTCGAGAAAGCGTTTCATAACCTATCTCACCAATACATTGTGGACACCATTTCCGAACTCAACCTCGGAGCTAGATTCCACGCGTACGTCAAGTCATTCTTGGATAATAGGACGGCTACGCTCCGATTTGCCGACCTCTCCACGGACACACTCTCGTTGGGGAGCAAGGGCACCCCCCAAGGCTCGGTCATCTCCCCTATGCTTTTCAACCTTGCCATGGCGGGACTTGCCGAGAAACTCGGACAGATCCATGGGCTCGAGCACACCATATACGCAGACGACATCACCATGTGGGTCTCCAAAGGAACCCCTGGTATGGTGCAGTACATCTTGCAAGAAGCAGTGAACACCGTAGAAGAATTTCTAATTCCCACAGGACTCAGATGCTCGCCTACCAAGTCGGAGCTGCTTGTACGCAGACCCACGCAGAAGGGCCGAAGGCCATATTCAACAGACTTCGATTACAATCAGGAAATTACCGTACGAACCAATTCGGGACACGCCATCCCGTGCGTCGACAAAATCAGAGTCTTGGGTATGATAGTAGAGACTAAATACGTCAATGCCTCTACGGTTCAGAAGCTCATCACCAAGACTAACAACGCTATCGGGCTCATCAGAAGAATTGCCAATAGACACAGGGGCCTCAAGGAACATAATCTCGTCAAACTCATACACGCGTTCGTCACCTGTCACTTCGCATACGTTGGGGCAATGCTCAATTGGTCAAGATCCGAAAGAGACAGACTCAATGCGCAAATCAGAAAGGTCACCAAGCAAGCCCTCGGCATTCCGACCAGCACTAGCAACGAGAAGCTGGGGCACCTGGGTATGCACAACACCCTGGAAGAAATTGCCGAGGCCCAGCAGCGCGCCCAGCTTGCTAGGCTTTCGACGACGCCTCCGGGGCGCACGATCCTAGCGAAGCTGGGCTTTGCTCAAGGAAACATAGAAAAAGACTTTGCGGACCTCCCACGGGACATCCGCGCTAAGATCACGGTCCGACCTATACCCAGAAACGTACACCCCGAAAACAACAGGGGCAGACGACAAGCGAGAGGACAATTCCTCCTTAACCAAGCCTTGGCAAACCGCGAAAGCTCAGCTTTTGTGGACGCGGTGGCATACGCGGGAAACAAAGCTTTCGCAGTGGCGATGGTGGACGGCTGCGGATCCACAAGACATGCAGCCACGGTAATCGCAAGGAAGCCTGAACAGGCTGAACAGGTTGCGATCGCCGTTGCGCTGACCAATGACAATATTTCTCACATCTACAGTGACTCCATAGCCGCAATTAGAGCTTTTCAAAAGGGCACGGTCTGCGCACAGGCTCTAAGAATTGTCACAAAGAAAGAGATTAAGCACCACGTCATATACACTCTAATCTTGGTAACCTATAAGTATACCTATAAACACGAGTAACGAATAAAATAACGGTTACATCGTCTGTCCTTTTGATGTTTTGATTATATTGCTCATGTTAAGGGTTACAATGACAAAACTGAGTGCGACGGGAGCTGTTTATTAGTTACTTTGATCTGCTGCCAGCATGTAACCTCTATATTGTAACCTATAGAATTTGAAGTAACCTTTACCCGAGACATGCCGGCGCATGCCGGGGCGCGGGCGCCGGCGTGTCTCGGTTACAAGGACCGACCACCGTACTGGAGGGAGAGAGAGAGAAAATCCGAGGGTAGGGGAGCGAGTTCGCGGCTCACGTTCCAGACAGTTTTTTTAGGAGGCGTTTGCTGTGCATGTGTGTTTGGTTGCTGGTTTCGCGCCAATTTTGTCAGTGGCAATGGCAGTGACGAACCGGGACTTGTTTGAGATAGCGTGTGGCCGCTGGAAGGGTTCATTTTGCGACTGCGAGAGCTACAGTGTCCTCAGTTCGACAAACATTCGCTGCGAATACTGTGACCACAGCCCCGGACTGCATGAAAGAACAGACGAACTTGGTAAGTGGTCCTGCATTGTGCTGGTTTGTCTGTGTTCAGTATATAACAAGGCTGCAGCTTTTCTTTCATCAGAGGAGAGGCAATTAAGTGGTAAAAAAGTAAGCAAAGGGGTAAGCAGCGATTCTCGCGGAAACGCATCGGTGTTTCTGCCACGCTCAAAAAGGAAGCTTTAAGGCCCGTTCACGTTACCGGCAACTCGCTGCGCGAGTTGTCGGCACATTTGCTTCTATATATCTTGCGATTCTTTGAGGAATCGGCCAATTGTACTTGCTGAATGTTGTCTTGTGTAGAGCGCGTTCATGAGGAGGCTGTTATTTTCAAGAAAGGTCAGGAAGCACCGGGCAAGAAAAAGTGCAGATTTAGTTGTGACGCCGACACCCCGCGCCACTATTACAAATGAGAACGCTGCTTTTGAACTACAGGTTTGTTCCTTAACGTCTTTATACAGCGTTAGAAGCAACATCATGCCAAGTCTATTTCTCTGAGCATGAAACCGTGCGAAACAACGGGACAATACGATAATTCGGGCACATGGTGCTGTTTCTTTGTGTTGTCATCTGGCTGTCCCGTTTTGCGCTGTTTCACGCTCAGATACGTACCAACTGGCCCGCCTACAATCTATGTTGCAGTCTATTTCTCTGTATACATTCTGGCCAGAGAGGGGCGCTGCCATTTATGCAAATAATTAAATTCTTTCCAGGCCCTAAGCTCCTCAAGTATGACTGGTGCATCACTTGACATGGAAAAAATAAGAACCCTGCTCACGCTGACGCTCCCATACCGCCGCAATATACACATTTTTGCTGGAAGCCAAGCCGAAGTGATCACTGTCTCCACATCTGGATTCCAACGGTTGCTTATTTTTTGCCTTTTGACATATTATGTTAAGAACCTAGAATATCCATTTGCGTTTTACCAAATGCTTGCTCTCGTGCATAAAGTTGTGCTTCCAGGAGACAAGCTAGTGAAAGGACTGCCTGTCTGAAGCGTCTCTGTGCGCTCCTAAGCAAGAAAAATGTCATTTAGGAAGAAGTTCTGTTCTCGCTGCTTTCCATGTTTTTCAGTAACTGTGAAGTGAAAGATAAAACAACATATGTGATTTACTTCAATGCTGTTAGCTCCAAAGGTGGGAGAGGCTTATCCCATAAGCAGCTGTTTTTTTCACGTCATACATTGTTTACTTCTAGTCACTTGCTCTAGTCATTTGTTCCCCTCAGTTGTGGTGAAGGCTGGTTAATTTTGTTTTACTTGTGTATTTAGAGGCCTCAGAATTTCTTATGATCATAGGTTAAGCATTTAATTCACCCACGTAGATGGCTCTGTTTTTCAAAAAAGTAATGCACTCTATTTCCCTTCATTGCTCAGTGCTAGCAGATCGGTATATATCTCTGCGCCTGTGCAGAAATCTAGTATTGCAGTTATTAAATAGCATAAATTGTGATATGTTTGTCATTTCACACAGTTGTGGTTCGATGACTGTATATGGGAGGTTTCATGGATCGTATTTTTTGTATTAGATCTTGTTGAACAAAATACTTGTAATAAAGAATTTCGTACCTAAGAGTACTCCAACTTATTTCTCGAGAACATTCACAGAATATTAAACGGAACAACTTATTACAAAGGCTCAGGCGCATAGTTAGGAAATGAAATAATGACATTGCCTTCAAGTACATTTAAACAACTCATTGTCACCACATTATTGCCAGCAGCGCTTTGTAGTATGCTTTTGCTCGCCTGAACTAAATTACGTATTATAGCCAACCTACAATACTCATGAATATGTTGCTTCCCCAAGTGTTTTTCTTCATTGAGTGTGTACTTAAAGTAATTTTGTGCCTTTGGAAGATGGATTTTTAATAAATAGTGGCTTTTGTGCAAAAGTAATACTCTAGGAACTGGAGGTATTTTTGGCTTCCACATATTTTGGAGGGACACTAACTCCGACGCAGTATATGTTTGAAACCTACAGCTGAGTTATAAGGGCGGTCAAGCAGGGGACTGTACCCCAAAGGCTATGTTAAATTTAGGGGTTACTTCAGCTATTTATTCAGACGTCTTTATTGTGATTGCGCTATATTTTTATAGCTAACCTATAAATATATCACCACGTCATGATTTAAAATGTTCTGCATCTCGAATGGGGCCATTATTGTGATGCCTGTCAGTTGCCTCTGATTCCTTTTCACCACAGATTGTCATGTAGAAGTTTGAATTATGGAACTGAAAGAAAAATGTTTGCGTCAATAACAATTTGAGCGAATTACGTGCTCTCTTCGAAGCTTTAATGAAATGCATTGACAGTGCACGTCTCTTCTTTAGTTCCACAATTTAAACACCAGCATAACAATCTGAGGTGAAACATATCAGTCAACTGGCAGGCATGACAATATCGGCGCAGTTCGAGATGCAAATATTTTGTACTGGAACATTAGAAATTTTCTAGGTTGGCTATAAAAATAGAATGCAATCAAAAAGAAAAATATCCCTATAAGTTGCTGAAGTAGCCCTTAACTTCAACACGTCCTTTAGAGGCTACATTTGCTTTAGAAAATAGAAGACTACAACGTAACCTCTAAAGCTACGTCTTTTTCAAGGGTAAGAATGTACCTTTTATTTCTATTGGTTACAATGTACCTTATACTATATTGGTTATAATGTACCTTATATATTGTATTAGTTACAATGTACCTTATAATATATTAGTTACAATGTACCTTATAAATGTGAATTTGTGCACCTATACTAAGGGTTACCCAGCTAAGGGTGTACTGGTTCCCGGCACACTTAGGACCAAAGATCGGCGACGTCCCCAACCTTAACGAGGCGGCTAACGAGGCTGCGCGCGCGCTTACAGACCGCGCGGCTTCACCCGACCACTCGGAGAACAAGGACGCCCCCACTACATACAATGAAATCACTAAACACTACTACCTACAACGTAGAGAGTTTAGCACGCCACACCGCATGCTCACTCGAGCTCAAGCGGTTACTCTCAGAATGCTACAAACAGACACATACCCCACGCAAAACAGACTACACCACTACATGCCAGAGCTCTACGACAAGTCTTATTGCACCAATTGTAATACATCCCTTAACGTCTATCATTTACTCTGGCCGTGCTCGCAAGCTCACATATATTCCGAACCGGACAAGCGCAAGTTTAAAGAAGCAATCCGGAGCGAAGAACTCGCTCCCCAACTCTGGGCCGTCCAGCAGGTCCACGACGCCGCCAGGAAGCTCAACCTCCCGGTTCCGTCGTCGGAGACGCCCGCTCCATGAGAGCCCCAAAGCTCTCGTGGCCTGCAGGACCTTTAATAAAGTTGATGTCCTTCCTTCCTTCGTCGCCGATGATGATGATGATAAGTGGTTCTTGAGGGAAAGGGAAAGGTTGGCGCTATCTTCTGCAGCCCTTCAGGGAGCACGGCTCAGCGCCAAAGGCAACTTCGTCGCCGATGATAAGTGGTTCTTGTGGGAAAGGGAAAGGTTGGCGCTATCTTCTGCAGCCCTTGAGGGAGCACGGCTCAGCGCCAACGGGGAGGGGTAAGTGGGAGCGAAAGAAGGGATAGAGTGGAGTCGCCATGGCTGGGCAAAGCAAAACCGGCAGGCATAGGCGGCACGTATCAGGCCGAGATGGAAGGCCTTGGTGTGCTGCAGAGTCTGCAGGGGTGTTGTGCCAGGCCGGTCAGGCCCGGGGTGGGGTGGGAGGCCGTGAGGCCTTCCCGCTTGTAGAAATGTCCTTAGAGGCGTGCGGAGAGCCCTGACGAGTCAAGGAACTCCACGACGCCTCGAAGTGCAGAAAGGTGGTGTCGGCCGGGGAAGAGGAGATCTTCCTCCTTGCCAGAAGGGAGGCCCAGGCGGCGGAACTCCTGCAGGAGTGGGCCCCGCTGCTGGAGGTACGCCGGGCAGGCCAGCAGGAGATGTTCGATCGTCTCCGGCTCCCCGCAGGAGCTGCAGGCCGGGGACGTCGCTCGTCCCAGTCGGTAGCTGCGTGCTGCCGTCCAGCTGCAGCCGATGCGGAGCCGGAGAAGGAGCGAGGTCTCCCTGCGAGCCAGGCCTCGCTGGGGGAGTGGTCGTGGGGGGCATCCCAGTGCCACACGTTTGTCTGGGTGGTGGGTCGCCAGGTGTCGCCGCAGCCTCAGTCCAGTGAAGTCGCCCTCCGTCACGGCCCGACTGAGGGGCAAATCGAACGCTGTATGTGCGAGTGAAAGGGCGCGAGGGGCGCGTCTTTCACGGGGAGTGAACGCACGGCGGAGAACAAACGCGCGTTCTGCGCCGTTCTCGCTTAAGGGCTGCAGAAGTAGGCGTCTCTGTTCTCCTTTACAATCACCATGTATGTAGAGCAAACGCGCCTTCTTCCGACGCGCGAGAGGCCGTGGGGGAGGGGGAGGGAAGGGAGGCGACGTTTAGCTGTGGCACGCATTGCCTATTTATATCAGAGGCTCCGGCAACAGTCGCCAACGCCGCACGCATTTTGAGCGAACGCGGGCAAAACGCCGATGGCGTCGACAACAGTTCTGCGTGTTGCCGATGCTGCTGCATGTCCAAGTTTATACAGCTGATAAAGCTAATATCATTACTCCGTATAGCTCTCTACAAGTTTGCTATCGCAATTGATACTTCGCCTTTCAGGTGAAACTGCGACAACTTTTTTCTTGAAACACGAAGCTCTCTTTCTGAGAAACACGTATGGTGGATGTTAAACAAGATGGTGGATGTCATTTTTTTCCTTTCATCAACTTTCCCCCACCTTGCAGGCTTCCACAAAACTGTTTTGTCACATTCTGTGTCTCAGTGCTTTGAGTTCCCGATAATTTCGCCCTCGCTCTGCGATCTCTTAACCTACTGGTTAGCTCAAAAGACTTACTACCCCGGCAAGGCGTTGTCCCGGGTTCGAATCTCGGACAAGGACGACTCTTTCTTCAAACGCAAAGCTCTCTTTCTGAGAAGGGATTTCCCTTGTAGCTTCATGCAACGAGAAGGTGGACGTCAATTTCGCCCTTTCATGCTAGCTCTATAACAGCTTAGCGCGTACTGTCTGCCACGCGTAGCGGTAAGTGCATCCACATAAATATTGAGAGTACATCATTGCTAAGCACAGTACAAAGGCACAAAGCTGAAACTCTGAATGAATGGCACGTACCTCACGTCTTCTTTTTTCAGGTCTACCCAGAACTCCAGGTTGCGCAAAATAGCCTCCCGAAGCACTCTTGACTCGCCCACTTTCTCCCACTCTACAAGCGCTGACGACTGCTCTGTGCACCGTTTGCTGGCCTCCGTAGCGTTGACCTTATCATTAACATAGCAATACTCGACATCCATATCGCCTTCTGGTGTCCCGACTGCCAACGAAAGAAGTGGTGGCAAAAGAGGTTCTTAGCAATGCCCTCTTAACTTGCTTCCCGACAACGTTGCAAATACACTCGCGATATTTACATTGTGGACATCCTTAAGTGTTTCATCTATACAATAATCCTCATGAATTTTCCCAAGCCATGCATAGAAAAGAGATAAACACATACACCGAAGCGTTATTCCACTTTAGTGTAGCCTTTAGTGTAACCTCGCTTTATTGATTTGGTGGAACTCTAATAATTCATCCGATTTTAGTAATGAGAAACGAAGTTTACCTAACAAGTGGGAAGGCGACAGCAACAACTATTAATAAAGGCGAGAAAGAGAACTGTTAAATTAATAAGGAATAGAAGACTCAACAACTGAAACGCAACATTGGTCGGTTTTCTTGTTAATTTATTTAATATAAAGAATGAAGAAAGAATCATTATCTGTTTCTGCACTGTTGTTTCCCTTTCTACAGCCTAACAATTCACCTCTGCTGCTCGCAGTAAGCCTGCGAAGAAAAGTAGCTGCTGCAGTAATGAAGACGAATGCCATGGTCAATAACCCTGCAAAGGATATAATAATAATAGCCCTGCAAAAGTATAGCTGTTGCCTTGATCAACACGAGATTTATTGTCAGTAAGAGTGCCAATGAATGTAGCTTTGCCCTCACGAAGACGACTGTTTTTGCCGATTGCCCTGCCAAGGAAAGTATCAGCCACCCTAACGAAGCGAGTCCCCTTTCTGATAACCGCGCCAATGAAACTAATTGCTGCACGGACGATCCGTTTTCTTGTAGATAACTCTTCCAAATAAAGAACCTGCGGCCCTGAAGAAGACGACTCCTGCGCTCAATAATCCTGCAATGAAAGCAGCTTTCACTCAAACAAGGTTTGGTCCTCTTTTTGCTAACCTGCCAAAGAAAGTTCATGTTCCCACGACAAACACGTGACCAGTTACCGATAAACCTGCTAAGCAGAAGTTGCCGCACTGAAGTCACGTCCCCTTTCTTTAAACGCTGGCTACGAGCTGAGGCTTCGCTTCTTGGCCCACTGTTGAATAAGTCCAGAAAGTGAACTATTATTCAATCTGCATTTTCTTGTAAACTGCTGTCTCGTTTGGACACCGATATTTCAAACATTATTACAATAACAAGCAACCCAACACGAACGGGCAATAACTTCCGAGACAATTGATTTTACCAATATCTTCCCTATTTTTCACCCCGTTGACCAGCAAGAAAAGTACGCACGCCGTAAGTAGCACTTCAGCAATGGTCAGGTGTCGCGTTTTTCAATAAACGAATATTGAATACATCAGCAGCTGTAAGCATTCATTCACTCACCACAGTTTGGTCCATTCGAGAAGTGGCGCGCATCTGCAACACAAGTGTAGCACCGTTCAGTTTATGAGTGTTTGTGTCGCCATGGATGGGGAGCAAGGATTATAGCACTGCAGTAGAGCTTACAGAAAACAAGTTGGAATTCGGAACAGTCGATAAATACGATAGATTTGATTGATATATTGATCGATTGATTGATTTACCTTTATTTATTTATTTATTTATTTATTTATTTATTTATTTATTTATTTATTTATTTATTTATTTACTTCAAGTTTACAAACACTGAGTGCCCCCTTAGCCGTGGGAAAGTTTGGGTCCCAAAAATATGTTGACATTCTCAATGGACCTTTCCATAAAGGCGCGCACGCCCTCAGCGGCAGCAACAAGGCACTGTCGCAAGTCGGAGCGCCGGCCGCCACGGCCACTGCAGACTCGCCTATTCGCCTTTACTGCCTACTACTAAGTGGTTCGTTTGGAAAAAGGAAAGGTTGGCGCTATCTTCTGCAGCCCTTGAGGGAGCACGGCTCAGCGCCTGCGACCCGCGAACGGCCCAGCGCTCCCTTCTGCCATAATGCCTTGCGCCGAATCAACAGAGGTGTGACCGTCACAGACGGTGAACGCGCATTTTTTTTAAAGGTTCATGGGGACAACCTAAATGACACTGCACAAAATCAAGTACGCCGTAATTAACTATTGCATCAACAGTTCATCACCGATCAACTATACAATTTTATTCAAATACAAAGTCAATATAGAAAAAATGAAATGTAATCAAATGAAACATAAAATCAATTACACAATATCGAAAAGAATTTTGTGAAGGAAAAATAATAAACATGGCAAAAATGCAACTAGTCACGTCTCTTTAACATTTGATTACGTCGAGCACTTGTTTGCTGTTCTCTATATTGTATTCCTTGTGCGTTAGCAAAATGAGGTGAAATTTTCAATACGATATAGTAATAGGGTTCCAGATTTTATTACCAGAGAATACTATTAGGCGTTCACCCTGTACACTCTACAGGGATCTGCATTTAGTAATGGTTAGTTTCCATCAATTCAGTTGTTTTCGCATTATACGTCACCGTATTCGCATGATTCAGTTGACAGATAGTTCCGCGCTTCGTCATTGTTTGGTGTTCCAAATATTGACAATGCGGGGCTTCGCTTTTGAGATCGAGGAGGAAATGCACTGGCAGTGACTTAATGGAACCTGCGGGCCTTTCGTCAAACGCTAAATGTGTATAAACGAGCACTCCACAACTTGTTTCTGTCTTATTCATTTATCATTTCTACAAAAATTACGAGAGGAAATGTTGGCGCTCGTGTCTGCTGTAGCTGCAAATATCGAATTTTAGTTTGAGAACTGTGCATCCTATGTGGATTTGGCTAAATAATTTCGTTCAGGCCTGAAATACCTTTGTGACATTGCAAATTGAATATTTCCAAATGATGTGTTTGAAAGAAACAAATAGTAATATTTATGCATGCGCGCAGAAATCTATTTCTAGCTGATGTGTAGAAAATATGAATCATCCAAAACGTTCAGCGATAAGGCGGTAATAAATTGCACAAGAAATGACTACCCTCGTTTGCTCTCTAATGCACAACGCCGTTTTCCTGTCGCCTAACCGCACGCCTAACATGTTTCGTTCCATCACTTGTTGCGTGGTCGTTAACCTCTTATCAAGCTTCTTTGCTAACCCCGAAGTTTCTGTCTCACATATAGTACCAATTACGCAATGATTCTACTATATTTTTCTTAATTAAGACGGTAAGATGCCGGTCATGATTCGGCAATACCTGCCATATATACCCTCCAACCCATTTTTATTCTTTTGTGAATTTTGCTTTCATGGCCAGGGTCTCCTGTTTCGACCACCTTGGGTTCTCTAATGTGCACCGACACTGCGCGGCCGCATTCCAATGGAGGCGAAACGCTAGAGGCCATGTACCGCGCGATGTCAGTGCACGTTAGAGAACCCAAGGTGGTCGAAATTTCCCAAGCCCTTTACGGCGGTGCACCTTTACTGTGGCGCGCCAGCAACATTTCAGCGGCTAATGGACACCGTTATATCAGGCCTCAAGTGGCAAACAGGCTTAGTATGTCTGGACGATGTGATTGTATACATTTGATGAGCGCTTGAGACGACTACGTGCTGTTTTTCAAGCCATAGAGACTCGCGTGTCCGCTGTTCTCGCACTTAAGCCGGAAAAAAATGCCATTTTGGCTTCGAAGAGCTTTTTTTCTAGGCAATTTTGTCAGTAATGCGGGGGTACGGCCTGATCCTGAAACGATAGCTGCCGTTGAACCTGTGCCGTCCGGCAAAAAGGCAGCGAGACGATTTTTAGGCTTATGCGCATATTACCGGCATCTTATTCAGAATTTTTCACGCATTGTGTCGCCGTTGACACGCCTCACCATAGAAGACGTAGCATTCATATGGGATGAAGATCAGCAGAAAGCATTCGATGAGCTATGGCAACGCCTTCAAAATCCACCGGTCCTGGGACACTTCGATAAAGACGCCCCGCGACAGTAGTTCACACCGACGCCAGCAATATCGGCTTAGGAGCTGTACTTGTACAGCGGCAAGACGGCGCTGAAAAAGTAATAGCCTATGCAAGTAGAAGCCTTTTCCGCACAGAAGAAAATTATTCCCCCTGAGAAAAACAGTGTCTTGCGGTGGTTTGAGCGGTGATCAAATTTCGCCCATATATATTTGTACGGCCGCTCGTTTGATGTCAGTGACCACCCCTCACTTTGTTGGCTGACGAACTTAAAAGACCCATCAGGGCGATTGGCGCGCTGGAGCCTTAAACTTCAAAAATTCGACATGGCTATCGTGTACAAGTCGGGCAAGCGGCATACGGACGCCGACTGCCTTTCTGGTCATTCGAACCTGCAAGTGCAGAAGATTACGACGCTACAGCGTTTGTTGCAGTTGTCAACACGACTAAGCTCGCACAGCAGCAACGCGACGACCTAGAATTGGAGCCCATTATTAGCTTCCTGGAGGGTCACACTTCTACTGTGCCAGAACGTTTTGAAAGAGGACTTCCATCATATTGCTTACGCAACGACGTCCTCTAAAAGATAAACTTTTCTCCGAACGGACGTGCTTATTTGCTCGTCGCCCCACCATCTCTCATGCATTCATGATGCAATTGCAATATGGCAGGCATTCCATGATGAAGCAACATCCGGCCATTTGGGATTCACACGAACGCTCTACATGTCGAGACAAAGGTATTACTGGCCAAGATTGACGGCGACCGTACAACAGTAGGTCCGGCCGGACATGCCTTGATTGCCAGCGGCGGAAAGTGCCAGCCGCCAAACCAGCAGGCTTCCTCCATCCTATCGAAGTACCAAGAACTCCATTTGCACAAGTCGAAATGCATCTGCTAGGCGCATTTCCATCATCTGCTACGGGACACCAAGGGATTATCGTAGCCAAGGACTACATCACTCGCTACGCTGAAACCAAAGCTCTACCGCGGGGAACGGCCAGTGAAGCAGCTCGATTTTTATAGAAAATGTCATACTGAGACATGGCGCCCCCACAGTAATAACAACTGACAGAGGAACTACATTCACAGCCGAGCTATTGGGCACAGTTTTAAGACTTAGTGGCACATCTCACCGGCAAGCAACGGCGTACCATCCACAAACGAATGGACCCACGGAGCGCCTCAATAAGACTGTTGCGGATATGGTTTGCATGTATGTTGATGTGGAGCATAAAAATTGAGACGAGATATTGCCGTATGTCACCTTTGCATACAATACGGCTCAGCAAGAGACAACGAGGATGACACCGTTCCGCCTTCTCCGTGGTCGTGATGTCACAACCATGCTGGACGCAATGTTGGGCGCTATGGCGTCGAAACTGATGCTGACTGCATTACTCAGCGTGCTGAAGAAGCCCAACTGCACGTACACGTATTCGTCGGCAGCAGGAGTACGATGCAGGGCGCTATAACCTTCGCCATCGAAAAGTCTCCTACGAGCCTGGAGAGAGAGTTTGGGTCTGGACTCCTGTTCACCATCGTGGCCTTTCTGAGAAACAACTGAGGCGATACTTTGGCCCATATAAAGTCATCCGACGTCTCCCTGACGTCAACTTTTAAGTCGTTTCCGATAGCCCACATTCCTCAAGGCGTCGACGGCATACACCAGAGATTGTGCACATCTTCCGGATGAAGCCTTATTTGTCCAAATGAAATCACTGCAACATAAGCGTGGACAGATCCTGGCGTCGTCACGATAAAGCATCGGGAAGATGCTTTCTTGGAAGGCAGGCTGTCACGACTACATAAGCTAACAGCCACAGAAAACAACGAAGTGAGGGAAACGAGGGCAAGCATTTCTATCTCCGAAGAGGACATAGTTGGCGTGGCCAATTATTCTTAAGCCTCTGAATATAGAGCTTGTGTTTGTTGTCGCACCGTCGTCCTGTGTGCTGTTCTTCGCGTCTTCCGACAATATGGTGGTTTTCGCACGTAAAACCACGCATTAGCATATGTTGTTTCTGCATGAACATGGTATAAAAGAGGTTAAAAAATTCTTTTAAAAATTTTCTGTTCACTGTTTGGAAAGGAACGTTACAGAAAAAGCTTGTTTTACGTTTCTTGGAACGAAATGCAAGAAACGCAGTGGCATATATTATCGCTGCATGTTTACGATTACGCCTTCATTACGCGTTCCGTACCCGCCGGCGCATTACGTCCAACCTACGCATATGTTGATGGTTTCCTCTACTACTTGCAGCGTCGCGCGTGAAAAGTAGTTAAGATGCAGCATTCGAGACATCCGTGTTAGTTGCTGGATGTGCAGAACACAGTCGGCCTCAAACCCCTCGGTGTGCTTTCCATAGTGGCAGTGTGACGTGCGGAACACGGTTCTCTTTAGCGCGCGCCAACATCTTATGTACAATCGAGTGCAAAATCCTAGAGGCCACTGGGGCGGCGACTAAACTAAAGTCACTGGAACCTGGAAAGTACCGCAGCCGCCGGATAGCGCGCAAGCAACACTGCACTGTTGTTACCGGATTTGGCACAACGCGTCTCCCGGGCGGCAGCAGCTCAGCTATGTAGCTTCGCTTTCAGTGGTTTATATTATCCCAAATCGATAGCTTTCATCGTCCTTAACATAAAAGATGAGATGGTGCATCTTCTATGCGTGCGAAACAGTGCAGATAAGTATGATGGGAGGATTTTTACAGGCACCAAATTGCATGCAACGAGACTAGCGACAGGACGGGAGCCCGAGCGCCAGCCTTTCGTTTGTTCTCCTTCCCGATAAGTTTTGTGCTCGTTGGCAAGCTATCCAAGGAATATACTAAATTGCTTAATTACATAATTACGCCGCATTGCTCATGTTTTGAGCATGTTAAACGTCGCAAGCCTACATGAATCTTGGGTTTGTCTACATTGACTGTTTTATCCTCGTAGCTAACTCGTAGCTATTCGACACGCTGCAAAAAAAAAAAACGCGAGCGGCTCTTTTTCGGGTGGTCTAGGCTTGCTACAGTGAAGACTGGCACGATGTTTGTCGTAGTGGGCCCTGTTAAATTAATCAAACAAAACCGTGTTTAGCTTAGCTAGATACGATATATATTACATGTACTCGGAATTAGTGAAGCATTCAACTACGCGCCCCCGTTCTAAATGCAAAACGAACCCGATGCTCGTGCGTCACACATAATTTTTTAGGCTGACTATATAGGTATCAAGCGTTGCCACGCATCGTTTATAAGCATGGATGTAATAGATTTCGAACATGGCTACTGATTTACCCACGCTCGAAACGACTGATACAGATCGACTTCGACGAAGATAAACTGTTCTTCACTGCAGTACAAGGAAATGGATGGTAAAACAGAGTTATCCAGGCACGTTCCCGTTGTTTCAAGGAGTAATACACAACAACACACGAGAAAATGTATATTTTAATATTAGACTTTGACAGGTAGATAGATATTTATTGCAGTGGCTTTCTCACTACATTACGTTATTTTTTACACAGCCGCCCACATTCCCAAGCTCTTCGAGTGGCATTTTGCTCGGTTCTGCATATTTCTGAGCATCTCCTCTCATTGTTTGCGCAAGGCAAACCGCAGTCTACAAAGCAAACGCGCGAAGGAGCGTTAGGGCATTTACGCAGTTCAATGACACTGCAAACCTTCGCAGCTTTGTGAAATTATCAAGTTCACCTAGTGGGAGTGAAATTGTCGCGCTTTATTCGGTGCAGCCAGATAGCTGGGCGCTTGCTGTCGCTCTTTCCGCTTAATTGGTATCGCGAAACGCGCTTTCCTGGACTCCCGAAAGACTGCAACCGAAAGCGCTGCACCCGGACATTTCCTGTCGTTTTATTTAAGTCTACGAGAGTTACATATGGCCTAAATTGCACAAAACGAGAACTCCGACCGCGTCGATGGCTCATATACGCACGGCGTGTGCGAGCGATGCCTTCGTCTGCTTGCCCGCTCCGGCGCGGCGTGGACCATCTATGGCGGAAAGTGATCACCTGACTGCAACTGACCAATCGGCGGCGCGGCGTCAAAGAGAAAAGGGATGCGGTACTTTCCAGGTTGCAGTAACTTTAGACTAAAGTCCCTATATAGAAAAAGTACCGCCATCTACTCTTTCCTCCACCGTCCCCTCTCCTAAAGCGATTGTATTGTTTTTTTTTTTTTTTGTACTTTTTGCTTGCAAAAGCAAGTCGACGGTGGCGCCCCTAGAAAGCCCACGTTGAAGCTTTCAGGCCGGGCGCTCTACGCAGCCGCCGCCGTCGACTGCGGCTGCGCAGAGTGACTTTCAACATGGCTCTGAGGTGGACAAAAAAAATCACCGCATATCCACGAAGTGATTGATGATAAGTGGGCAAAGCACCGGGAGATCCTTCGGGTAACCGTGAATCCCCCGTATATATATATATATATATATATATATATATATATATATATGTGTGTGTGTGTGTGTGTGTGTGTGTGTGTGTGTGTGTGCGTGCGTGCGTGCGTGCGTGCGTGCGTGCGTGCGTGCGTGCGTGTGCGCGTGCGTGCGTGCGTGCGTGCGTGTGTGTGCGTGCGTGCGTGTGCGTGTGTGTGTGTGTGTTTAACATTGCAAAAGCAATCGTGCGCAACACGAGACATGAATCGCGGTGGGGCTGTACTATGGTGGCTAGAAGGGCCACCATAGCTGTCTTGACACGGCCGTGTGTGCCACCCGTGGTCCTGCTACAAGGCATAGGCCTGATATTGAACTGTTCAATGTTCAAAAAAATTGAATTCAATTCAATGTTCAATGACTGTATTCCATGAATGTATTGAATTCAATGTTCAAAAGGACATGCGCAGATGCTTACAAAACAAACGCCCAAGGGCAGCTCTGAAGCGTTTATGTAAAGAGCACAGGAGCAGACTTTCTCATTTTTTTAAGTCACAATTAGCTTGCATGCGCGGTTCTAATCATGACTGAAACCGAAAAATAACAGTTCAGTTATTTATACGTTTATCAAAATTTTTGAAGATCGGGTCATGTCGAAGTAACCAGAACAATACTCCACTGAAACCGAAATAAATCGGTGCCAGGGGAACTCTGAACCGGTAACCATAACAATGATAACCCGATCTTCAAAAAGGCGAATCAAGATAAATCAATTATCTAGTGTAGTGCACTTACCGCAACAGAAAACAAGTCGTTCTGTCGCGCTGAGTAACTGGTTAAAAGTACTACTGCGTTTTTCAGTGATAAATCTACGCGCAGAGCGACACATTAAGAAGCAACCCGCCGTGGTTGCTCAGTGGCTATGGTGTTGGGCTGCTGAGCACGAGGTCGCGGGATCGAATCCCGGCCACGGCGGCCGCATTTCGATGGGGGCGAAATGCGAAAACACCCGTGTACTTAGATTTAGGTGCACGTTAAAGAACCCCAGGTGGTCCAAATTTCCGGAGTCCCCCATTACGGCGTGCCTCATAATCAGATCGTGGTTTTGGCACGTAAAACCCCATAATTTCGTTGACGTTAACCTCTCGTTGACGGCATCCAAGGGCCTCTCGAAAAACTTAAGCTCATCGTCTGGCTTCAGGTAGCCATGGGAGTAGCCGTCTTCATGATGATGTAACCCTTAGAGGTACTTTTCAATCACCTTCTGTCGGTCAGGAGGGTCGCTCATCGTTGCATTCCGCGCTTTCACAAGCAAAACAAAACAACGCAGGCCGCGAATATTATACGTGCGCCAACTTCTCGCTCACGTGGAATGAGCTGATCCGAACTGAGGCGCCGCACACCGACCGCGCCGCCAAACAGAGAGTTAAAAAAAAGAAACTGGTGGTACGTCATCGAGGCGAGGCCACGTCATCGAGGCGAGGCCCCGCCCCTGCACGGATTTGTTGTGAAAACAGCCGCACCCCCGGTTCTCGAGCGGTTGAAACGACCGAACGAGCAGGCTGGCAGGTAAAAAACGACGCGCGTCTGCAGTACGCGCTCTCGAACTTAGGCGCGCAGCCGTCAGAAGGCGCTGCGATGCAGTTTAGTCGCCACTCCCGTGGTCTCTAGAATTTTGCACTCGATTGTACATAAGATGTTGGCGCGCGCTAAAGAGAACCGTGTTCCGCACGTCACACTGCCACTATGGAAAGCACACCGAGGGGTTTGAGGCCGACTGTGTTGTGCACATCCAGCAACTAACACGGATGTCTCGAATGCTGCATCTTAACTACTTTTCACGCGCGACGCTGCAAGTAGTAGAGGAAACCATCAACATATCCGTAGGTTGGACGTAATGCGCCGGCGGGTACGGAACGCGTAATGAAGGCGTAATCGTAAACATGCAGCGATAATATATGCCACTGCGTTTCTTGCATTTCGTTCCAAGAAACGTAAAACAAGCTTTTTCTGTAACGTTCCTTTCCAAACAGTGAACAGAAAATTTTTAAAAGAATTTTTAACCTCTTTTATACCATGTTCATACAGAAACAACATATGCTAATGCGTGGTTTTACGTGCGAAAACCACCATATTGTCGGAAGACGCGAAGAACAGCACACAGGACGACGGTGCGACAACAAACACAAGCTCTATATTCAGAGGCTTAAGAATAATTGGCCACGCCAACTTTGTCCTCTTCGGAGATAGAAATGCTTGCCCTCGTTTCCCTCACTTCGTTGTTTTCTGTGGCTGTTAGCTTATGTAGTCGTGACAGCCTGCCTAATATATGCCACTGCGTTTCTTGCATTTCGTTCCAAGAAACGTAAAACAAGCTTTTTCTGTAACGTTCCACGATCCACTCGCAGCCGACTAAAGCTTCCTATTCAACGAGCACTTTATCTACTACATATCGCTACTTAGTATCATATTATCAATGAACGTAGATCACTTACTGCCTGCTGGCTGTTATCCGTGTTGCTTTCGCACACCTCTTCTATCAGCAAAGTTTGAAGCAAGGACACAAAAATGTCACAGTTTCGCCCTAAGGGCGAAGCAATGAATGCGATAGCAACACAGCAATGTCATACGAAGTAAGGTGAGCGGCTTTGGTAGCAATATGAATTGTAGTAAACATGAGCTGATTAAGTAAGCAGGTTTGCTGTGGCGTAAGTAGACCGACATGAAGAGAGACTCGATGACCACGAGGAGGCGCGTGTGAAACGGTGGTGTTGATGAGAAGCGCTTCCCGTGGGCACCGCGTGCGAACCGTGGACACCTGTAGCGCTGCACTGCCGACCCGGGCAGCATTGCATGTGTAGCGTGCGTTGGAAAATGTGGCCCGACTATTACTAACTGATTGAACAAGCGTGGTGTGAGCGCGCACAAACAAACATGAATAGATCACACTGAATGACTGCAGACAACGACTGTCAAAACGCTGGCAGCAAGCGCATATATACGCCGCAGCAGCGGGCGAATGCACGTGCGGTCTATCGCTGCAACGGAAACTGAGCGGCGAATGCACGGCGAATAAAGGTCAGAGCCGTGTGGAGATAAGAGACGGTGCGGACGAGCGACGAGCGCGGTTGTTGGCAGCGTAGAAGTGCCCCCCCCCCCCCCCCCCCCGCGCTCCCTCCGGCGCTGGCTTCCCGCTTCCTTGCTTGCGCGTGGGAGAGATAAGAGACTGTGCGGACGAGCGACGAGCGCGGTTGTTGGCAGAGAAGTGCCCTCCCCCCGCCCCCTGCTCCCTCCGGCGCTGGCTTTTCGCTTCCTTGCTTGCGCGTGGGAGATTGAGTGCGTTCGCTCTCCTAGCGCGCGTCCCCGCACGCTTCCGCTCGGGCATACGGCGCGCGGCGAAGGTTTTATCTATAGGGAACCTCACGGCGACGGCGACGGCGACGGCGACGGCGGCGACGACGACGGCGACGGCAGAAATCCGGTAGAAGTGTCCATATAATTGCTATCGCAATAAAAAGCGCTGTTCCTTCAATATTACTGCACTCGTCGGCCCGCACGCCCGCGAGCTGCAAACGAGGCGAGCAGACGACACACCAGCGGCGCTCCGGCTTCCCACAGTGCCTTGCGCCCGCCACAGAGGGCGCGCGTGAATTTCTGGAGAGGTCCATTATCGTGTATGACTGTTGAAGCAGGACTCACCATCACAAATCATGGAGGTATAGCAACTGGTGCAATTTGCAGGTGGCTTCGTTTCATTCAGTACATCAAAGTAGCAATCATCCCACGTCAGTGTGTACGGCTGTAGCAATCTATGCAACAAGATAAAAACCATGTTACTCGGTTTTTGACACTGCTGACAAGAATGAAGAATAATGATGATGTTAGTCAAGCCATTTCGAGGACGTTGGGGAAACATCCTACAAGTGTTCCATAATATTTTGTCATGGTCGATAAGAGAAGACATGTACAACCTCTCACACACTCTCTGCACACGTTAACCAAAGTCGTCATTCTGAAAACGATGCGCAACTTCTGCATTCGCTGCTTCTAACGCTCGTGGTTGGTTGTCGAACTTCCCCGCTGCTCGCTTGGCGCAATACTCAGACGCTTCTCGTTTCAAGTTACCACAGACACTAGGGAAGTTGCGCGATTTAGTGTTTTCTTCTAAAACCACTCCGACGATGCTATATGACCGACAACGCTAATTATGGCGTAAAAACAGAAAGAGTCAACCAAATGTCGACGTTAAAGAAGACAAGATTGACGTGTGCATGGTGGTTTGAAATGATTTCGGTGATTCAATGTTGATTACATCAATGCCTAACCAACTCTAGCAACTTATTCGTAAACTTTCCGAACTTGGCATAGCACGTTAAAGATCCCCTGGTGGTCAAAATCAATCCGGAGTTGCTCCACTACGGCGTGCCCCATATTCAAATCGCAGTTGTGGCACGGAAAAACCTGGAATTCAATTCAATTCAATTTGAGATCGCTTTAGAATTTTAGGAATGCTGCGTCACGTTTTAAGAAAAATGCTGTTCAAAAAGAAAAAAACGTTTAACTCGTCGGTCCCCGAACCTCCTGTTTGAAAGTTTTGCGATGGTGAAAGAATGAATGCAAGAGGGGCACTTGTTTCGAGCAAGTTGATACAGACACGTTCCCGGAAGAGGGCGAAATCCGCTGCAGCAATTTCGTTGAAAGACTTGCTCTGATATAAAAAACTATACATTGTTTGTGATTCTCTACTGTTCAAGCTGTGCTGCTGGTGGTTGCGTGCTACGTCTAAAGTTAAACCATCGTTAGCAAGGTGCAATATCTCACAAATGGCACGATTTAAATGAATCCGTCCTACCACCCCCCCCCCCCCCACCTTTTCCATCTCTAGTGTCCAAAAGCTTTTTATGAATTTTAATTTTCGCTGGTTGCTAGGTTTGTATATCTCTCTATTCTGTCTCTTTCTGTCTCTTTTTCCCTGTCGATATTCCCTCATTGTATATCTTAATCGTATCTCATTTCACGCGAAGTTACATTGATCTTGTCCTACACACTTGGTTGACCAATTGTTGTGTGTGCGTGTTTTTTTTTTGCGATAGAAATTATATTTACACTCTAAGCGCATTGCTGGAATCACCGTCGCCGTCGCTATGAGGTTCCGTATGAAGTCCAAACACGGTAACATCGTCGCCATGCGCAGTACGCTGTATGTACGAGTGAAAGCTAAGAAAACTGTCTTCAAAAGGCACATCGTTATGCCCTGCGTGGGGATATAGCAACATCTCACAAACGGCTCTCGCTTCAACGCAGACTAAAGCCCCAACCAGACGAACGCGTTGGAAAGCGTCCGCACGCGCCGCGCTCACTCGACGTCACGTCGCGTCCGATAGAGGAAGAGGGCGCGCACCCAGACGATGCACGAGTTGCCGCACGTCCCTGCGCGTTTCGTCGCGGCTGCCATGTTCACCTACCAAACGCGCGGAACGACGAACACAAAGCACACAGCTTGCCCGACCTTGCCTGCACGCATAGAGTTTCTCACTATAACACCATATATAGTGAGAAACTCTATGCCTGCACGCCGCGCGCAGAGTCGTTCCGGAAGTCACGCTGGTTCGCCGTGGTCACGTCATAGGCGTTCTGTGGTCACGTGAGGAGCGTCGCGTGGGCGACACGGTGGCAGCTTCCGGCGCGGGCGTAAAAATCCTAGCAGTGGTAGGTGTCCCCGCCGCAACGCCTCCACACGCGCCCAGGCGCGATGCGGCGCGTGCGGACGCTTTCCAACGCGTACGTCTGGTTGGAGCTTGCGGTGAGAAGGCAGCTCATACGAAGCAATTGGCACTAGGCGTGCATAGACTTTGCACCTACCGTATAGATCGCTTTCAATATAGGGCCAGCGAGCCACACGCAGCCGCCGACGGTGTATAACGTTCAGTAAGGTAGTGCGTTGGGCGAGTTGGTGCATAGCTGAACAAATGAGTTGTGGCGCAAGGAAAGAAGAAGGAAAAACCAAGGGGAGACAGGATAGGGCGCCAATGCGCCCTATCCTGTCTCCCCTTGGTTTTTCCTTCTTCTTTCCTTGCGCCACAACTCATTTGTTCAGGTATAACGTTCACGGTGCCTAGCGTGTCATGGTACACGGCGCGCTTCCTTCCCGCCTTCGTCCTTTGCCCGCGGGAGATCAAGCCACCATATCGACTCACCACTCGAACCCACACCTTACAGCGCACGGCCGCTATGCAATCGGAAGATCAAAGTGACGGTGACGCCAACGCCGACGGCGGAAATGCGCCTGGAGTTTCCATATAACTGCTATCTCTATATAACAAGGTTGGCAAAAAAATGCGTTCACGATGCACAATGTCTGCGTGTAGTGCTACGTGGTCGTCGTATAATTAAATGCCGTCAATTTGAACCATAGATTTTTTGTTTTGCGCAACCGGACGCCGCTGTGTCGCATGCTGCGCTCCATTATTACTCCATAGTATTGTTGTGCCACCACCAGCAGAATTTTCCCAAATCAGTTGGCGTCGATATTGTACAAATGTTGTTGGTACGTATCGTCCCGCCACCGCTTTTCATGACTGAAGCACAAACACTGCGGCCGCTTCTTTTTCTTTCTCTTGCCCGCACCCCCCCCCCCCCCCCCCTGTACTTTTCTCATGTGCGTGCGCCAACTTCCCACAACCACGCCTGGACACGCGATATGCCTGCAGGTTTTGTTTTCACTTTCTTTCTTTGCAGATAGTCGCCGCACCAGCGACGCCAGGTGACGTGACTCCTCTCGACATTTTGAACCAACGCGCTAAGGATAGCAAGCTCGCCTTCGACAAAGATGGGGCCAGATATCAAAATGTCAGCCAGCTTTTCTGAGACTCTTTACTTTGCATCGTGCAACCTTTATATCACCGTGGGCTAGCATTTCTCGAGCCCCATTCTTAACTTTTTTATTCCTCTAAGGTAAAACGGTTAATCTTGACCCTGCAAAATGCTTTAATTTGCATCTCGGATATTAAACTGAACTTGTTTCTATATAAAACTCAGCGCCGATTAGAACTGAAGCTAAAACAAAAGCGCTTTATTTACAACGTCAAATCGTCAGTGCACATAGTGCACATAGATTGTGTAGCCTAGAAAGAACAGCGTAGTTTATCGTCACTACCGAAGCAGGGACACTAGCCATGGTTCGCGTAAACTACACATTGTTGTAGAAAAAGCAAGCACAAAATTACAAGAAGCAAACATTAGACTAACCAATAATGAATGATTTGCGTATTGAGCACCTTCTTATAATTAAATTCCCGCAAACGTGCACTACTGCTCGAATTTTTCATTCACACTTCGCTCACTTTTCAATTTTGACGAAATGCAGTTAGAGATACGGTTCAGATTAGCTATGGTTAACTAAGTGTACGGTATTTTCACATACATTTGGCCATGTTGTGTCTCTTGTCTCGTTTTGCTCTTTATTTCACATTTCTGTAGATTGTAGCCATTGTTCACTGAAAGTGCGAAATGTTGCTGTTAGTTCTGCGGTTATTTCGTAACTAGAAAATGTTGTGGAACTGGAAACAAGCTACTGTGTCTAAATACCTGTCTAACATGAAATTATTCTTTAAAATCAACACCGCTGCTATTACACCCAACGCAAGCGAAACTCCGTGAGAAGATTTTGCCCGTGACCCGCCACCGCGTGCCATGTTACGCTCGAAATCCCTACTTTGGGGTCAGCTTTTTTTTTTTTTTTTTTTTTTTTTTTGCGTATAAGCTACGCGCCTCGGTTCACTATCAAGGGCCTATGCGCTGTTCCGTAAGCGTTCTAAGACGCATATGCCGCACTTAAGACCACTTCATCCCTTTACCATATTGTTACCCACTAAAAGAGTACCACTGTTTTTCTTGCGCAAACAGAACGCGCGCTGGCCACGCTTTCGTCCGCGAGGCGTCGCTTCCATGCACTCGCGTGTAAAGTCCCTATATACCTTCGGAAAAGTACCACCATCCTTTGATCAACGCCGCTTCTCTATCTTCTGTATCTCCGATTGGACGATGATGGCGCGCACTTTAACTTCTTTTTATTTTTTTTTCCGCCTCAGAGCCGTGTTGAAAGTCACTCTGCGCCACCGCAGTCGCCGGTGGCGGCGCGCGCCCGGCCTGAAAGCTTCAACGTGGACTTTCTAGGGACACCACCGTCGACTTGCTTTCGCAAGCAAAAAGTAAAGAAAAAAACACGCACTTTAGGAGAGGAGACGGCGCAGGAAAGAGTAGATGGCGGTACTTTTGCTATATAGAGATTTTGCTCACGTGTAGGGAGCCTACATACTACTCACGTGTCTTTGACCCACAGTACGTGATCCTCGATATGGAAGAGCTTCATGAGGTAGCACAGGCGGTACATCGGCGTGGTAGTCATACGCACAATGGACATGCCGATGGAATGGCATAGGCCATGTAATAAGGCATCATGCGCGATGATACCACCCCAGGACACTATGTGGCAGTAGGTACGTACAGGCCATGCCGTGAAATACGCTGCAAAACAATTTACACCCATACGTGCGTATTCGTGAGAACAGCAGGCATTTGTTGACCCATTTTTCTACTAAGAAGTTAGCTATAGTAGATAACTTGTCAAGTACATTTTACACGCTTTCGATTGGGCTGCTGAGCACGAGGCCACGGGATCGAATCCCGGCTACGGCGGCCGCATTTCGATGGGGCGAAATGCGAACACACCTGTGTCCCGTATTGGGGCACGTTAAAAGATCTCTTCGTGATCAATATTAATCTGGAGTCTCTCACTACGGCGTGCCTCATAATCAAATCGTGGTTTTGGCGCGTAAAACCCCAGAGTTCATAGACTGTATCATGTGGTACGGGTATCTTAAATCAACGATAACAATTGTACTCCAGCGAAAAAAAAATTAACACATGATTAACTTGGCCGATCATAAAGATGGTACAACGTGGCACAGTATTCACGTAGCGTAAACAACTACAAGGAAAGTGCGAGGGAAAGTGGGCCGGTCCCGGGAATAGTGCAGTCTAACACGGCGCGAGCTGTGACCAGGAAAGAAGTCGATAAAGTGGCACGTGGAGCACGCGTCAAGTGTTTCAAAGAACTGTGGATTACGTTGTGGATTACCACAGCATTGCTTTGGAAGGAGAGAAGTGTGTGTGTGTGATCGTGGCCTAGTGGTTAGAACACCGATGTGCCGTGCTCGACGGCAGAGGTTGGATATCACATTATTTTCTTTTTGTGAAAGCCGGGCTAGACAGGAACCTTCTTACCGCAATGTAGGTGCACATTAGAGAACCCCAGGTGGTCCAAATTTCCGGAGTCCCCACTACGGCGTGCCTCAAAATCACATCGAGGTTTTGGCACGTAAACCCCCATTATTGAATTTTAGATGTGAAGCAGCTTATGGCGGGGGCTTTGTCCGTCCCTCCTTTCACTCCTCTAGGCATCCGGAGCGGCGCGCACGGCAGGTGGTGCGACAGCTGCATACTCCGCTGGGGGCGCCACGGTAGTTCCGCGGTATGAAAATGACGGAGCGCGCGCGCCTCATTCTCTCTCCTGTGCAGCGCCGCGATGAGCGCTCGGGCCGCTGCCGCGAAACCATCTCCCGCTCAAGCTAACCATCTCCCTTTAGCGGGAGATGGAGTAATTTTTTACAGGCTTTCGAAAGCATGCGAGAGTGAGACGAAATAAAAGTAGTCAACCCTTTCACCACACAGTGGCGTAAGGCTGCCGCTGAAGTCATGCCAGCGGCGCGCATTCAATGACCAGAGCGAGTGATACATACATACGTTCTTCCTTACGACAACAGCCACTAGATGCTCCAGTCATTGTCCCCTCAGCCGAATAAACTTTTCATAAGATATCGCTTCTTTTTTATCCAGAATTCATTGGCGTCTTCAGGCTCTTGCCTGAATGAACAGCAAACACAGTCGCACATCGCCCAATACTGTATCGAAATGCGAGCTTCTTGCGCATTTCGCATAGGCG
This sequence comes from Dermacentor silvarum, assembly GCF_013339745.2. Taxonomy (NCBI): domain Eukaryota; kingdom Metazoa; phylum Arthropoda; class Arachnida; order Ixodida; family Ixodidae; genus Dermacentor; species Dermacentor silvarum. The sequence goes on along the minus strand of NC_051155.1, from coordinate 164,794,088 downwards.
ACGGGTATCCATAGGCGAATGCCAGCCACGGACACGCCTGAAATGCAACGATCTCACTGCCAACCTGTTGCGAACTGCCGTTGCATATTTTTTGCGTCGTTATTTTAACTCACACGTACCCTGCTGTGATGTCATGGCCTCTCGTTTCACAAATATAAGAACGTTGGCCTGAATCGTACGGATAGAACTGGTGGTGTAGTGGAGATTATCATGAGTAAAGGCCAAGTATAGTAAAGACGAGCCGACTCGCCATGCATATTTTACAAGTCGCCACGTCATCAGTACGATATTATTTCGATTCAAATAAAACGACTCATCGCGTAAGGTAAAGTTATTCAGTTATGACATGGATTATCCGCGTGACAAACACAAAGAACACAGCCCCTTCTGTACAAACTGTTTGTTCTGCTATATTATTCGTCGAAGAAGTTACTAAACGTTCATTTGCTAATCTAGCCTTATGTCGTGTGGCTTCTTTCCAGTTGTCCATGTCACTGTTTTCTTCTGGTAATCATTTTTAATGAACTGTAGGCTAAAGTGTATATATAGACGAACCCTACTACCAACATAAATGATGCACCACCGTCAGATGTGCGCTTTTGCGATTCTTTGCGTTGCAGATGGATAAATGTGGTATTTTCTCACACTGAAATGAAGAACCATGTGGTAGCAGTTTCCTTATGCACCTTGCATCTTCGAATTATTCTTCGTTTGGATGTCTGTGAGATGTCGTCTCTCATGTTGGTCGACGTTGTGCAGACAGGCCTATTCTTAGCGGAAACACGCATGCGAGCGTTCGTACTAACAGTGCTGATTCGTACTAAAAGTGCTGATGACAGATATTTAAAATATGATGCGCGGTTAAACGTCACAAATTTGCACAGTTGGACGAAGTTCACCATAGCGCAAAACTTCCGATTAACTTTGACCATCCGGACATGCTAAATGTTGCACACAAACCACGGTACTCCAGCGTCTCACTTTTTTAGTCTTTCATTCCGCCGTCATCTGAATGTGACCTGAAGTCCAACCCGCGTCCTCAAGCTCACCATCATGACGTCATAGTCATTGAACCAAAGTGGTGAGGCAGGGTAGGAGGGGGCGGCAGGACCAGGCCCATTTCCCCCAGCAGCCCCCTCATACCCAGGGGAAATTACTTTTCTCTCAACTCCTTCCTCTTCCTAAACGAAATACCAGTGGATGAAAAAGGCCACACCTACACAACGACGTCAGCTTGATAACGTCTGATTCTAGAAAATAGTATCTGTGATCGCCGACGAAAGAAAGTAAGAGGATAATCCTGCTCACCGCACCTGCTAAGACTGACCCCTGAACAACGTTCAGCAAGAGGGGTGCCGTACCGACAATCAGCGCAGTTTACTCGAGACATTTACAAGGGACATCATGAGTGCATGCGAGGAAGCTAACATTCTATGTCATTGTGCTTACATAGAGTGAGATGTGCATGGTCCTCATATGCGTTGTGCGGCCACCGTGAGACACCTCTAAGGGGGCACACAACTTGTTCCCAACCACCCAGGCACGTAGGCCGACATGTGCTTCTTTGTGAGATTTCAGGCGCCGAGCCGTGCTTCCTAAATGTACAGTGTACTATATGTAATCTCTAAAGGGCTGTAAAAGGTAGCGACTCTTCCTCTCCGCAATGCCTTTCTTATAGCTATCTTTCTTACACGTTAGGCACGCACAAATCTTGGCGCCCCTCACAACTGGTGTTCTTCCGGCTTAATGGACCTTTTCTCGAAGAGACAAGCTCACGTCAAGCTTATCTAGCGACGACAGCGCTTTTCCCCTAGGCGAGGAGAACTCACGGGCGTAAGTTCCCCTCTGATTCGCGTACTCTATAACTGAATCGTGGTTGCGTTCATTTGCTAATCTACATACATTGCGATATACATTTATGAGCACATGTCCCAACAAGCTGCACCAAACTTGCGCGACCTTTTACAACCTGCGACATCAGCTTCTCGGTGGAATGTTGAGCTTGCGCGCTCGGGCCACGTGTCACTGAATACTGGCGTGACATTTTGCCCCGTGTCGCAGAAAATCCGGCGTCGGCAACCGGTGTCGGCGTGCGATGTCGGCGGATGGCGGAGAAAATCATCCCTAACCATCGCGACGTCGCGCAGGCTCTCCACGTGGTGCAAGGTTTTGGTGAACAAAAATTGAATTTCTCACAGTGAAACCCGTCAGAAAAATGGTAGAGTATGACTTTACCATTCGGCGTCGGATTGTAATTTGAATGTACAAGAAGACCTAATTCTGCTACGACGAAACCCAAACACAAACCCCTTTTCCAGCATTTCTACCAGACTTGCACAATCGCGCTTGCACAAACCTGCACAAACTTGCACAAACCGCGCGTTCGGATACTTTACTTGAAAAAAATGATATCCAGATGGCGCTCGCATCCTAGGCAAATTTGCACTTCGCCTGCTAATTCGTTTTGATCGGGCCTCATGTCGCAGAAAATGCGGTGTCGGTGTTGGCGTCAACGACGTCCAATAATGCTATCGCGTTCCACTCTTAATGGCGAAGCTTTAGCGTACTCCAAATTTCTTTTTTTTTTTTAAGCTAATAGCTTTCTTTGCCTCTTTCGTCATTTTCCTGGTTAGACGTCAGTGGTCTGATTTTGGAGGCGATTATGGAACTTAGGGCTTCGGGGGGAAATAATAATGGCTGTCGCCTTCCCCGGTGGTGGCAACAATCCAATTGCTAGTAGATACAGCGTTCGACCGCTGGCGCCACGCTGCGCCGCTCGCGCGTACCGCGTTTCTAGGTGGTTTCTTTCGCCGAGAGCGCTCAAACGCAATCATATGGTTCGCATGAACGCAACCCTTGCAAGCATGGCTGTATGACTGATCAAGGGCTGAACGAATGGTGGCTGGTGAGACACCCACCAAACGATCTTTTGGCATAGAGAAAAAACGTGCCCATATAAACCACATTTCGCAAATTGAATGGCAAGGAGTAATCTGCGTAGAAAAGGGTGACATTCAACGAGCTTTTTACGATTATTATAGTAACGTCTTTGCTCATAGCTCGGGCAATATTGAAGCGTTTAAAAATGAATTTTTGCATTCAATGCCAAGCATAGATGATGACGCTAAAGAGCTATTGGAAATGCCTATCTCGATTGAAGAAGTGAAAATGGCAATTGACGAGCTCAACCCTAACAAATCACCTGGTCCCGATGGGCTGACAGCAGCGTTTTATAAATCAATCAAACATAGCGTTGCTACTGTCTTGACTTCATTATTTAATAACGCTTATGACGTAGGTCTCCTCCCGCCGTCATTCCTAACTTCACATACTGTCTTGATTCCTAAAACAAAAGATGCCAGGCTCCTGAGACAGGTTTCTTCATACAGACCAATAGCGCTTACAAATGTGGATTACAAAATTTATATGAAGGTATTGGCTAAAAGATTGCAAATGGTCATAAACGAATTGGTTGGAGAACATCAAACGTGTGGAATTAAAGGTCGCACAATACTAACGAATATTCACAAGGCCAGGTGCGTGCTCGAATGTTGTGATACTACAGGCGAAGGAATCGCAATGATACAACTTGATTTAGAAAAAGCTTTTGATAGAGTGCCTCACGACGTACTCCTGTGTATTTTGCAGCATGTAAACGTTGATTTGGTTATAAGAGACGGTGTTGCCATGGCGTACAGAGGTTGCACAACACGGATTATTGTCAATAAAACAGTGGGAGAGCGCATCAAAGTGCACCGTTCTGTACGTCAGGGATGTCCCCTCTCCTCTCTACTGTTTTGCTTGTACATAGAGCCATTTTGTCTAAGCGTTATCAATAGCACCAACATTCGAGGTTTCCGTCTGCATGCAACTGAAGTACGGCTTCTTGCATACGCTGACGATATAGCTGTATTCTGTTCGAACCAAGAAAGCGTGCTTAGAGTTGTGAACATTGCAAAACATTTTTGTAGAGTCAGCGGCAGCGCTATAAACTAGGGAAAGAGCTTGGGGTTCTGGCATGGCTATTGGCTATCAACCCCAAGTATTTTCGCAAACATGTCTTGGGTGACTACGCCAGTTAAATACTTAGGTGTACCCTTGCAGCATTATAGAGACAGTGAACACTATTGGCGTGGAGAAGTAGCCGCAATACGGGAAAGCTCCGAGCGTATTAAAGGCTTCAACCTATCTATATTTGCATGCGCCACAATTTGCAACTTGTTCCTTATTAGCAAGCTGCGGTACGTGCTGCAAGTATTACATTGCTCACGCGTTAACATTCAGAAATTGCATCGTGTTTTTGCTGTTTTTGTCTGGGGTTCCACGTGGGAAAGAACTAAACGAACAAGTATTTTTAGACGTGTCCGCCTAGGAGGACTTGGCCTGTCACATCTGTATCTTAGACAGCTGGTGAATCGTTTTATGTTTTTTCGCAATGCTACTGACCCCTTTTTACGAACTGTGTGCCAAGTGAGGTTAGGTAAACACCTGCCAAACTTAATTGTGTGGTCAGAAAATATGCCAGGTAGCATTTCTGGGTATATGAGAGAAGTGTACCTTTCGTGTCGTATCTTACAAAATCATTTCTCCCTCGAATACCTCTGTGGCGTATCGCGGAAAAAACTATACAAAGACCTATGTGATGTATTTCTTCCCGCTCCCCTGTATAGAACCCATTACAATGATGGTCCAGGTCAAGACATCTTAAAAAGGTTAAAAAACATGCCTGTTAGATGAGGTGTCAAAACCTTCTTCTTTAAACTGCATACTAATACGCTAGAAGTAAAGACATATATGGAAGAAAAAGGAATGTTCGTACCTTGGGGCACTCACTGTTTTATATGTAGGAAACCAGAGACAATTGAACACGTTTTTCTAGATTGTTGCGGAGGTTACTTCTTTTGGGACATACTTCAAAGAACTTTAAAAAAGACTTACCAATAGATAGCTACGGCATTAGATTTTTACCGGTCAATAACGACGAAGGCATCCCATTCGACATGATAATGCTCCTGGGCCTACATAGTATTTGGTTGTCAAGAATGGCCTATCGTCATGCAGATATTGACGCGCGGCCAATAAGGAGTTACTTTCGCGAATCTGTTAGCAGAATGGTTCAAGTGTATAAACTTCATGAACCCGAACCAGACTGGCTTCCTAGGTTAGAAGGGCTGATGTACATGCCCGAGTTTTGATTGTTCCTTATTTCAGCCCTTGATGTGCTGATATGATTGTACACTGTATTTCTGTGTGAATTTAATAAAGGCAATAAAGAAAGAAAAATGCTGTATGACTGAGTGGTTACGGCGTTCGCTTCGGAATTATGCGTACGCTGGTTCGAATCCCGGCCTGGCTAGAATTTTTTTTTCTTAATATCACGCTTTTTCTTTTTTTCCCCTCTCTGTTTACCGGCGCGATCGCTTGAACCCCAGTGCCACGGCGGCAGCCATGGTGCCGGGCGCCGACGCGAAGCGGCGGTCGTTGGGGTGTTGCGGAGCGCAGCGTAGCAACACCCCAAATAAAAAAATACTGCGCCAGTCAGGTAGACTGCTCCCTCCCTGATAGTGAGATTATATTTGGATCATCAAAACAGTGATGCGTTTATAATACCACCGATCCCAACAGCAGGCTAGTCACCACCACCCCAGCGTTTTCTCCGTCAACGCCTCCTCCGTTCCAACGGCGGCGGCTAGAAACATGGTACGTGCGAGCGGCGCAGCGTGGCGCCAGCGGTCGAGCGCTGTATCTACTAGCAATTGGAAATACGCTCCCCGGTGTTGCTCGCGCCGCCATAGACAACGCGCATTAGACGAATAGGCTTATAAGTCACCTATGCTACCGCTACGCATGAGCTGGTTAATGACTCTGGTCTCTACAGAATTATACAAATGAAACAACGTCACTTCAATACCATCACTGCAACAAATTTGTCTCATTACGCTCACTATTCCTCTAATAAAGCGAATAGCTTTCTAAGAAGTATTCGGGTATTCTTCGGGTATTCGCTAACGTTGACAATGGTGGTCGATGGTTTCTGCACAATTACTATTATTATTAGTATTTCAACAAGCGCCTGGTATGATTTGGGTAGGAACATTTCAGAGTTTCAAGAATCCTGGTAAGGCTCCATGAACAAAGGTTCGTGGTAAAAGTGCATCGGTGAAATACTATTTAGAAATAAATATTTACACTTACCGCATTTCACCTTTCTTACATTAAATAAGTCTGTGTTTCCTGAAATGAGAAACGATAGAGTGCCAGGTTAAGTCACCGCACTGAATGAAGTAACAACAAAACGATGAGAAACATATCAACCGTGATTTGTTGTTCAAGTATGCGTGATGACTAGCGAACCATTTTGTTTCATGGAGTCAAGGGGCTTTACGCGAATCTCAGGGGCCGGCTGTAGCCTCTTGCGTGCTCTGCGCAACATGCGCCGCCGGGTGAATCTTCAAGAGGTCCAAGTCGCCACAGCACTTCAAATATTGATTGACTGATTGATCGATTGGTGATGACAATCAGACACACATAAAAAAAGTATGGCAGAAACCCTCTCAGGATAACTGCCGATGTTAATGCGATTAGCTTTGAAGCACTGTAGCTCCACCACGTACTGTCACCGCCTAATCGCGTCATGTATGAGGCCTGTGCTGCAGCCGAAATCATCTCTCGTGCTTCCCTCTAGACACGCTGCGCCATCTGGTAGCACCGCCGCGAAATCCGCTTGCGGCGCTTGTCTAAATACATGTGACACCACATCGATTGCTCCCAGCACACCGGACCGTTTTTTTTTTTTATTTATTAAAGGATGGCACATAATGACCCCTACTCAGTGGTACGTGCCCATTGACCAATGCGGGCGCGAAAAAAAATATTTCACCGATGAATACGATACTCCCGGATGCGAAATTTGAGCGCTGCTCAATACTTCATTTCTATATCGCGATATATTGGCTGCGCGGACAATCTGACTCGTGCGGCACGTTGCCGACGGAGCAAAGTGTGGCGCGACTGCCTCGCTAATCTGGAGATCGCGAGAGCCAGCGCGTGGGTGACGCGTGGGCGCGATTCACAGCAGCCGCCGGCGACAGGCTACCCAGACGACGCGCGCTGCTCTGGCCAACGTCGCCGCAGCACGCTTTTCTTCTCAAGCTTTCGCCACACCGTCCTCCCCTTTCCGCTTTATGGTTACGCTGCATGCACCCTGCTCTCCGCTTTCCTCGTCGCGTCTTTCATACCCGCTGCGCTCCGCGTTCGCTTTCATTTTTCGCTATGCTTGTCCGCTCGGTTACGCCGCCGCCGCCGCTTGCCGCAGGAACGGGTGCGTAAGAGCTGCGCTTTAAAAGGTTGATTGAAAAGCGGCACACATGCAGTGCCACATGCCCAGTGACCCAATTAGGCTGGAAAGAGTTTAAACACAGACAGACACGCACACACACCGCAAACAGGGAGAAATTCCCGTAGAATGCGAATTGCATTAAAACGCTCAATGCGTGTACAGGGATGCGTTGCAATTAGACATCAGGGCGCCACTGCGATAAATGGCGCCCATACTATGCACAGCAACCACGTACCACCTAGTTGAGAGCCAACGTTCCTCCGAAGGGATGTTCTCGGGTGCGCGTTGGCCTCGGCGGGGTCGAACAGGCATGCCGACACGACTGCGCTAAGCATGAAAGCCAAGCTAAGCGAGAGTCGCCGACCTCTGAACTGCACAGTGAGGGACGAAGAAAGCAGACGGGCTGAGCCGATGAGTGCATTTTGAGCATACATGTCTCCCTTGACTCCGCGCCGATTGCACTGAGCACCAAAAACGCCGTCGACGAAACAGTCTAGTCTTCTTCTTCAGCGCTCGTGGATTCTGCGATTCCCACTATATTCCATTGACTCTCTGGTGTTGCCGACTTCCCAAGCGTCTGTGCTAGGACACTCACACACGGATTAATGCATTGCCATAGAGAAAATGATTTGTGGATCTCTTCGATTTCATTGTCAATCGGATTAATAATTTCATTCTTGCGACATTGTCTCACTTATAAAGATATATATATATATATATATATATATATATATATATATATATATATATTTATTTATTATTTATTTATTTATTTATTTTCTTTCTATAGATTCTCTCAGAATGACTGTTGCCTAACTCGTCGTGTGTTTTACTCGCTTTCACTTATTCGTCAAAATTATTGATTTCAATTTTTATTTCCTTATCCCATATCCAAAATCTCCCCGACTGCTAGTCTATCCCCCTGAGTGAGTATGTGCGAATGACTATAGCATCATCATCATCATCATCATCATCATCATCATCATCATCATCATCATCATCAACAACAACAACCACAACAACAACATGGCCTTGTCGTTATCCCTCCGAAATTCACACAAACCCATAGTGGTGTATAAGCCAAGAATTGGACTGAAGTATAGGTAATAGAAAAAAGAACTGCAAGAAGACTGCCAGAGCAATCTCGCCATTTATGGTTGCAAAATGCCTCACCGATATAACAAATGCCGACAGAACCCATCTCCCGATGGATGTCGACGTTAGTGCGATTATCATTGAAGCAACGTGACGACGCACTGTATTGCCAAGCGTTCTGAGACATGTGGTATTGCCAACGCCGAAACCTGTAGGCAGCCGTGCTCCTCTATCGTGCTTCCGACTGCCACTCGCTGCGTCATTTAGCGGCCTCGCAGCTAAGTCCGCACGTGGCGCGGGTTCGATTCAGCCGAGCATTGCACTAGTCGGACATACCTGGTGACCCAATTTCACTGAGGAGGAGAAAGAGGTGAAAACAACATCGACCGCTGAAGGGCTGCACGTATACCAAGTGTTGGCGTCAAACACGTTAGTTGCGGAAGAGGAAAGAACATTGTCAATTGAAGAGCGGCTCACACACAAGGACCCAAGTTCGCCTCACCATCTTGAAAAGCATCACATGCCCAGGGGCACGTACCCAGTAATCAAAATTTGCGTCAAAGACGTTCAATAAAGAGGACTAGGAGGAGGAAGGAACGTTGATCATTGAAGAGCGGCCCATACCCAGTGACACAAGTTGGTGTCAAAAAGGATGACTGAACAGCGCTACAAACAGTGCGGCACATATGAAATGACCCCAGTTGCGTCAAAAAGGTTCGTTGAAGAGAGGCACATAACCAGCGACTCAACTTGGCCTTAAATAGGTTCATTGAGGAGGAGGAGAGGGTTAAGAGGAGTAAGGTGGAACATTGATCTGTGGTGGCACCCCAGTGCTGGCGACGACAAAGGTCGCCTCAGCACAAGGACGAAGTTTGGAGGTCGCGCGTGGAGCATTTCGCTTTATTTTCCTTAAAAAAACGATAGCAATCTTTTCACCACACAATTCATAGCCGATCCCCCAGAGTGGGCTGCGGTATTGCACTAAGGAACTAGAACAAGGATAAAAAAATTCGGCAGAGACACTTAAGATGCTTACGTGTGGGAATGCGAAAGCATTATAGTCGCTTTGGTGAAATGTTTCCAATTGATGTTTTCGACATGGATTAAAGTTGTTTCTGCTGATTCGGTGTGTGTGTCCCAGTTCCATAGCTGCCGCTGAGGTAGATGCTTCAGAGTCCATCGCAGTAGAAACAGCACCGATGAAATCCGAAGAGCAAGTGACGCGCGGGAGGCAGCGCGCTCATTTTATACACCCATGACGTGGCGCCACCTTCGCCCCAATGGCTGCGACGTCACGTGCCCAATGACGCACGTACCATGCCACACCTTTAGTCAGCCAGATGGCTGCGACGTGACGTGTGCAATTTAGTCAGCAAGAACGGTGGAGCCGCCGTGGCATCGGGGGAGCGTGCTCGTCTCGCACCCCGGAGACCCGGGCTCTATTCCCATCAAAACTGAAACGTACCAAACTTTCTTTCAAAATTGTTAAGTTAATTTGTTTACAGGAACCTCCCTGAGAAATTGGACGTCAATCCGAGAACTTTTGAGTGTTTTTACACTTTGCGCCGTCCGCCATTTTTGGTGCCATCGCTCGGTCATGGCGCCGACGACGGATTTTCGCGTAATGTGGCATATAATGCTTTCGCATTAAAGCAGTCTCCGATTCCTTTACCTTGTGCATCGCGTCGTCTTCTCTGCATTAGCGATCCGGAATGGAACGCGATGACGCCTCTTATGGAAACTCCAGCCCTTCCGTACCACAGAAGCAACTCATTGAAGCTTATACCGTACATCTTCCACCGTTCTGAGCTGAACGTCCTAATAAGTAATTCCTGCAAGCTTAAGCAAACTTAAAGGTCAACCACATCACGTCACAACAGGCCCATTTCATCTTAGTGCACTTGGCGTTATCCTGCGTAATTATATTGGAAGTCCGTGAGTTTCTGACAAACCCATATGACCTCAAACCATAAGAAGCACTTAAGAGTGGTATATTTCAAGGTCCAAATAAAACTGGCGACTGGCGTCCTTTCGGTGATTATCCTGCTCTGAACTCTGCTACCATACCTGACCATTACTCGTTTACAAATATGCACCATATTCTAGAAACTGGACCTTCAGAAAGCCCACCATCAGATTCCTGTCGCACCGGAGGACGTTCAGAAGACAGGCAGTGTCACATCATTTGGCCTTTTCGAGCTCACGCGCATGACCTTAGGGCTACGAAACTACGAAACCATGCAAAGCTTCCAGCGCTTTATTGACGTCATTCTTCGCGGCCCGCCTCTTGTTCGTGCGGACAACATCCCTGCCGGCACTCAAGTCGGATGCCTTCAATCACGTGCACTGATGTTTTCACCCTTCCTCAGCTTGCCGACCTTCAGCAACACGACAGTCAACTTCGCACCCTCCGCTCGTCGAGGTCTTCATTCCTGCACCTCCATGACGCTCACTTCCCTAATCATGACCGCACTATCCTCTGCAATGTAGACGCAGTTATCGGACTCACATGACCGTACGTCCCTACGACCCTGCGTCACCTAGGCGTTGACCAGGTGCATCGTTTATCCCATCCCGGTGTTCACGCATCTCCACATCGCGTTGTGGAACGCTATGTTTGGCTCGACATGAACGGCGACGTCCGTACTTGGACACGCGCTTGCCTTGCTCGTCAGCTGTGCAAGGTGTTTCACCATTTCACTACCCCGTTGTCAAAATTTTGCATCCTGGATTCTCGTTTTGCAACGATCCATATTGACGTGGTCGGACCAGTGCCGCCATCTAAAGGGTTCCGGTACATCTTGACGATCGTCAACAGAATCACGCTTTGGCCCGAAGCCACTTCTGCCATTGACATCAACGCAGAAACTTTGGCCGCCACACTTGTTTCTAACTGTTATTCCGCGTTTCGGGGAGGAAAGTGCGAAGTGTGTTGGCGCGATGACGTTTTGTATGGACAACACTCCTGCGTGTAGTGTGTGAAAAGTTCACAACCGCGTATTGGACAGCGTGTGTAAATAGTAGCTCATTGTACGATATCATAATCACCTGCCACCTACCTCTCCCTGTATCTCCCACTTCCCCCTTACCCCAGTGAGGAGTAGCAGGCTAGAGAGACGATCTCCAGGCTGACCTCTCCTCCCTTCTTTTCATTAAACTCCACTCCTGCTCCGTGTTTCGGGGTTCAGGCTGAAATTGGGACAAACCGCGGTAGACAATTCGAGGCAGTCTTCTTTCGACAGCTGACACAGCTTCTCGGCACATCACACATAAGGAAACCGGCATACCATCCTCAACCCAGTGGTCTTATTGAGAGGTTTCACCGCCAGCTCAAAGTCGCGCTTATGGCCTCCAGCGCGCGGGAACTATGGGCCACGTCTCTAGAGGTCGATCTCCTGGGATTCTGAACTGCTGTCAAGTGAGACATTGGATATGCGCCTTCTCACTTTGTCTACGGCACATCTCTCTACCTACCTGCCATAATGGTCTGTCCGCGTTCTGCAGCCACATCTAACACCATTTCTCGTACCACATACGTAGGCAACTTGGTCCACATCTTCTTCCAGAAACGTGCCTCCCTTACGCGAGCACATGAGCACAAACCACCATTCCATCCCCGAAGTCTCCGGGAGAGCACGTACGTGATTCTCCGTGTTGACTCTGCTCCTGCATGCGCTTGAGGCGCCGTACACCGGCCCGCACCTTGCGGTTTCACACGGCTAAGAATCAGCGGCAGTGACACAGTTGTTTCTCTCGACCGTCCGAAACCTGCCTTCCTGGAACCTCGCACCGAAAACCACATTTCAGTGTGCACAACTCAGTTCCACGAGGAGTGGGAAAGGGCGCATTCCCAACGGCTCTCATTGCCAGCGTCATCCAAACACGTCCGATGTCATGACTCCGTCTTTAGGTGCGGGGGCCCTGTGGTGACACCCCAGTGCTGGCGACGACAAAGATCGCTTCAGCACTATCGAGGACGAAGTTTGGAGGTCACGTGCGGAACGGTATAAATAGTGGCAGAAGTCATGTCACAATGACTGTCAACAGTAGTGCGCTTAGCATTGAATCGATGCACGACGTATTGCCACCGTCGAAACGACTTACGTGCGCGGCGTGCACTGCAGCACGACGTCTCATACGCGCTTCTCTAAGAACGTTCGGCGCCCTTTAGCAACGCTGCCGTGAAGCCTGCGCGTTGCCTCCGAAATGCACGGCGCGCCGGTGCATGCGAATTCTTACAAACGCGTCATGCGGCAACCGGGCTCCTCTCTCGCACACATCTTTCAAGACACGCCGCACCGTCTAGTGGCGCTGCCCAGAAGTCCGCGCGTGGCCTCCGAGACGAGAAGCGTGGTGCACCGGGGCCTGCGACAGCAAAGAATAGTTCCTTTCATTGCTGCAGGCCGAGTTGCACGTACTCAGTGACCCAAGTTGGCGAGAGGATCTTTGAAAAGCGCCATATACCAAGTGCATACCATATCATCATCATCATCAGCCTATATTTATGTCCACTGCAGGACGAAGGCCTCTCCCTGTCGTCTCCAATTACCTCGCTCTTGCGCTAGCTGATTCCAACTTGCGCCTGCAAATTTCCTAACTTCATCCCTCCACCTAGTTTTCTGCTGACCTCGACTGCGCTTCCCTTCTCTCGGTATCCATTCTGCAACTCTAATGGTCGACCCGTTATCCATCCTACGCATTACATGGCCTCCCCAGCTCCATATTTTCCCGCTTACTGTCAACTAGACATACCATATACCAAGTGCGCAGCTCGCTTGAGCGTTGGCGGGAAAGACGTTCATTAAAAAGCGCCACATACACAGCGAAGTTACGGCGACGCCTTTCAAAGCATCGGGTTGCAGGAGGAGGAGGAAAGCACATTTATCATTGAAGAGTGGCCTCTACCCAGTAAAACATGCCCAGTGACTCAAGTCAGCGTGAAATGTGTTGATTGAAGAGCAGAACATACCCAGTGACACAAACAGAGACCCAAGTTGATCTGACTGTAGGTTTCGAGCGCTGTTCCCTCAGCATATCAGCTCGATGCAGTATCCATTAGACCATATAGACTACCCAGTGACCCAAGTTGGGGAAAAATGGTTACATAGATAAGCAGACAGTCCCCTGAAATTGCGCGAACTTCCCAAAATAACGCTAATCGGGTTAATACAAAGGAATGTATTAATTTGCGCAAGCCTTTTCAGTCATTGGCGACCTCCCACATTGATTTGTGAGCCGCATCCTTAGGACATCATCGTCTCGGAGTAGATTCTGTCATGTCAGCGCAGATCAACCAGCATGACCGTCATCATAACCATGGTGGGGGAATGATCCAATGTAAATATGTGTCTTCGTTTTAAAGCGATTGGCATTCTTAAGGTACTTCACCCATTTTTCGGTGTCTATGTTTCTGCCAGCTGTCCTGTTTTGCAGGGTCTCTAGCCGTTTTCCCGCCAACTTGGCTCACTCGGCAGGCCATATTGTCTCTTGCGTAGAGCATTGGGCTGCTGTACTTAAAGAACACGGTTCTACGCCAACTGTCGGATCAACTTGGTTCTCTTGGTATATGACACGCTCTTCAAAGAATTTCTGAGACGCTAATTTGTCACTGAGCATGTTTCACTGGCGATGTGCCGCTGTTTAATTAACCTCTTTGACGCCCACTTGGGTAAGGGTTTATGTCCCGCTGGATATGTGCCACTCTTCAACAACAAAAAAAGTACTTTGAAATTTATCCGATGCATGGCGAAATTGAACCCGCGTCATATATATATTATATATGACGTGGGTCGTATATTTATATCTGATTTATATACGCTGATTTATATACTTATATATATACGCAGGTGGCTCGTACATACACACGAACCACGCGCGGAGTTCACGGCGCCGCCGCTAGATTGTGCAGCGTGTTCAGAGGAAAAAAAAGAAAGAAGGCTGGCCGCAGAGAGGCCTCACAAAAAAAAAAAAAAAAAAATACCAGCATGAGGTGAGGTGAAGGAAGAATTCGCCCCCAGTTCACCTCTGAAACAGAGTTACGAGAGCTGAAGTCCGCTCAGGGCGTATCGTTTCCTCTGTTAATGTAAATGGAAGTCTCGCTGAAAAAAAAAAAGCTCGTCGTTGATGGCTGGAGTCATAATTTTGGCTGAGGCACTGATATCGTGATTTCCCGTCAAATTTGACAAGACATTCTGACTTTGTCCCTAAAACCAGTGACACAAACATACACGCAGATAAGTATCTGCGCGGAAAATATATCGGAAACCCCCTTTAATGGAGTACGAAGAAAGCGCTTCGTTCCCTCCTGTATCAGATGGCGGGAGCCCGGCTTCAATTTGAGAATGTTGTCTCCTCTCCGTACATGATACGCGTTACGCCTTGGACAGAACTGGCTCCGAGGAGGTTAGTTCGATGTCGTGCGTAAAGACAGACGTCTTACCTGGCTTGTGCTAAGCAGCTTCGTCCGAAAGGGGAAGCATCGATTGCGATAGCAAATTAGTGGAAAGCTATAAGGAAGTAAGAATAGTAGTTTTATCGGCCGTAAGAACTTGTAAACATAGGCATACTAACGTTAAAAAATGTCACAGTTTCACCCCGAAAGGTGAAGCGTCAATTGCGATAGCAAATTAGTAGAGAGCTATACGGAGTAAGGATAGTAGTTTTATAAGCTGTATAAACTTGGACATGTAGCAGCACCAGCAACGCGCAGAACTGTCGTCGACGCCGTCGCCGTTTAGTCCGCGTTCGCACCGCGAAAGCGCGCGGCATTGGTGACTGTTGCCGGTGCCTCTGGCGGCGGCTCGGAGGTTTTCGACGAGATCGGAACGGGACACTCGTCGAGCAGCGTCGGAAGTCTTTACCACCTTCTCGCATCGCAACGTGTTTTATATAAATACGCATTTGGTGCCGCAGCTAAACGACACCTCCCCTCCCTCCCTCCCGTCCCCCCACGGCCTTCCGTGCGACGGGAAAAGTCGCGTTTGCTCTCTGCCGTGCGTTCGCTCCCCGTGAAAGCGTGTGTCCCTCGCGCGCTTTCACATGCACATACAGCATACGGCGTGCGGCGACGATTTCGTCGCCGTTGGACTTCATACGGAACCTCACGGCGACGGTGACGCCGACGGCAGAAATCCGCTTGGAGTGTCCATATAATTGCTGTCGCAATCATAGCAAGCATGGTGTCACAATGGCAATAATAGCAAGCAACACACCCTCCCTACCCTCCACTTGCGCGCGACGGAAGACGGCGCGCTTCCTTCCTGCTTCCCTCCCTTGCGTGCGCGAGATTGAGCCACAATCGCCGGTTCACCCTCGCACGCTTTTGCTCGCACATACAGCATACGGACGGCGTGTGGTGACTACTTTATCACCATTGTACTTTATACATAACCTGACGGTGACGGCAGAAATGCGCCTGGAGTGTCCATGTAATTGTTATCGCAATAAAGACAGCTTCACTGTCTATTTCTTATGACTAGCAGCTAACGCTGCGTAGAAGGTGCGCGATAAGTGAACTGTTGTTCGCGTACCGGTCGAAAGGATGTCGCACATCCGCTGCCATGGCTTTTGAGTGGCGCTGACTAACACTCCCAGGTGTAATCTTCTACACATATGAAAATATCCGCGAAAGTTGATGGGAGGACAGCTGCCACCGGTAGCTCAATGGATGATCACCGCAGGCATAATGCGCAGAGCGTGGGTTCAGCTTCTACCAGCCTGCAAGCTGTCTTTGCTCATTTGCTTTCATTTCCTTTTGCGAGAGCAATTATGAGGACACTCCGGGCGCATTTCTGCCGCCACCGTCGTCGTCGCCGTGAGGCTCCGTATAAAGTCCATGGGCGATAAAATGGTCGCCGCGTGCCGTACGCTGCATGTTCGAGTGAAAGCCTGCGGCAGTGAGCCGGCAATCACAGCTCGCGCACGCAAGCGCGGGAAGCGGGAATAAATGAATGAATGAAAAAAATTATTTCGTGAGCTTTTCAGCGCATGCGCCAAATGGAAGTGGTTCCCACTTCACGGGAATTCATATGCTGCTCTCGCCGCCTGGCCCCTGGTTACGAGCCGAAGCTGGTCTTCTAGGGCGGGGCTGGACAGCAAGATCTTCCATCGCTCTCTAAGGGGTCGGATGGGTAGGAGGATCATGTTGGGGTTAGGGTTGGTGAGGAGTGGTGGGTGTTGTCGGCTAAATTTGCATTCTGCTATCATGTGTTGCAGTGTACCTGGCTCGTGACACACGGAGCATTCTTGCCCGTACTGGCTCGGGTACATGCGGTTTAGTAATCGGGGGTGGGGAAACGACTCTGTCTAGATCTGCCTATATGTTGTCCGCTGCTCCCTCGTTAACTTGAGGTGTGGCTCGGGGAAGCGCTGTCTCCCGTTTCTGTAACACTCCACTATGTCTTCGTACGTGACCAGTGGTTGCCTCTTTGCGTTCTCCTCTTCCCTCTCCGCGGCTGTGGCCCGGTGTGACAGCGCTCGGGCCTGATGGTGGGCAAACTCATTTCCCTCCACTGCGGAGTGGGCCAGAACCCAGATTAATTTTGAGGAAGCTCGCAGTCTTCCAGCCGCACACAACGCTCTGGAGGGAGGGTAGGGAGGTGGCGGGGCTGTGCTTTACTGCGGCCGCGCGCTCCCGCCCAGCGGGAAGGGGAGGGGGGTCTCACGTTTCCGTGCTCACGTTGGTTTCGACGGGAATTCAGGGCGCAGGCTCCTTTCCCAAGCGTATCACCCCTGAAGGAAGCCGAACGCCAGGCCGGGGTACGCTTGTACCCTTTTGAACCAGTGGGTGCCCGGCGGCGGTGGGAATCGAACCCACAGCCTCCCGCAGCCGAGGGGGTCGTCCTGCCCCGCGAGCGCCCGCCCGCGCGGCTGCATCTTGAAAGCCATCTGCGGTAGGGGCAGAGTCCGCCCTCCCTGTGTTTTCGCAGCTAAGCTCGCGTTGATGCGAGCACCGGCACGAAGCTCAATTCGCTGGCTGCTGATGCCGCGCTGACTCACTCCAGCATTTTGACCGCGAGTTTCCGCGGTCACTGAGTGAGTGAGATGCGTTCATGTTTGCTTGTGCGCGTGACTCCGTGCTTGTTAATTTAGTTATTGTGCCTATGTTTACAAGTTTATACGGCCGATAAAACTACTATCCTTACTCCGTATAGCTTAATTTGATATCGCAATCGATGTTTCGCCTTTCGGGAGAAACTGCGACCTTTTTTTAATATTTCAAAGTTTCGCTTAAACATAACATTTACTTTCCCTATATGATTGCTCTGATTTATCGTTTCTTTGCTTTATATGCATGGTTGCTACTAAAAAAAATTGAGCCCATCTGTTCTCCCTTACACGTTTAGCCTGTGTACAAATATTCCGTCACAGCGTACACGTTAGGAAATACTGACACGCATGCAAAAAAGTATTTTAGTAGATATAATGCAATTTTTATATGCTGCAGCAAACATTCTGAAGCAGAAGATTACGTGTTTGCTCCCCTACGTACTCATTACGGCAAATGTCGTAATGAGTACGTAGGGGAGCAAACACGCCCAGGT
Organism: Dermacentor silvarum; assembly: GCF_013339745.2. Taxonomy (NCBI): domain Eukaryota; kingdom Metazoa; phylum Arthropoda; class Arachnida; order Ixodida; family Ixodidae; genus Dermacentor; species Dermacentor silvarum. Next base: position 164,776,112 of record NC_051155.1, on the reverse strand, counting down.
AAATTGTTAACATAGAAATACATTCCTATATACGCAGAAGACAAAAACAGGCAATAATATTTAAATGAGAGCAACAAAAAAAAAGCTTAAGTACAGAAGAGAAAGTAGTATATTGATAGCTTCATAAAAACGGCGAGTGGAGATGACGGTTCAATTAGCCTAAGCTGTAAAGGGCGGTGATAGAGGAGATATGGGACTTGCAAATTCCAAATGCACGGAGAGTGTCGTTATTGTTTTAATTGCACTGCAGGAGCTGACAGACCGAACCAAAGCTAGCCTCGCTTCCGAGAGTTTGCGGTGTATAGTTAATTACTGCGAAAGGGGAACGCGTGCCTCTGCGTAGAACGTTTCAACGTTGCCGCGTACCTCGAAAGCGTTCACGCCTCCCTATGAAATGTACTGCTAGCCGTCTCCTTCTTTGTTTGTTTGTTTTTTTGCAATCGCAATCAGGGCCCAGTACCGCCGTCAGCCAAGCCGACGTCATTACTATCACTCGCCCTTTTCATGATTATTATTATCATCCATCGGTATCGCCACGTAAGCCGAGCAACCAGCTCGGCATTTATAGCACGGTGGCGAGATAAGTATGCAAACTTTCTGTTGCTGGCTCCTGTGCAAGCGGTACTGTTTGTTTCTTGACACGAGCACTGGACTGACTGAGTTTTCGCCTCGTCGGGATAATTGCCAGTGCCGCGCGAGAAGTGATTACAAAGTTTAAAGCCCGGAGAGGGCTCCGGCCACAATGCTGCAAATGAGTTCGGCTCTTCGGAACATAACGACTACTCGCAGCGCCCCCTCTGTTCCTCATCTGCAATCACACCGCGGCGTGGCAATGGGGCGACGCAAAACGCGGGGAAGCACTGGGTAACCTAATTAGCCCGAACGTTGCGGTGAACCGGAGACTGGCTAAGACATTCTTAATTGGGTTTTTCGATAAACATGTGTTGACAAAGTGAAAGAAAGTTAGGATGGTTTGGTGATTGTTTTTAATAAAGAGGTGAAATGGTAATGCTATATACAGAAGTAGACTTGTCACTTTACAAAAGGGCGACATCTGAATTGGTTGTGGATGTGGCAGCAATGTAAAATTAATGGTTCAGTGCGGAGGAACACAGCACCTTCTATCCATGTGCGTAATAGGCTTAAAGGCTTGAAGTAAAAATTTCATTCCAATGAGAATCTAGCGTCTCAGTTTTTTTTAACTTTTTATTGTTGTCAAAGTTTATTGAAGGCGCTTTATTAATTTTATTAATTACCCACGGAAATAATTTCCGCAATCTACAGGTATCCTAGTACGTACGGCAATATATCTTGCTGTTCCCTTACGTCATTTCAAGGTTGTGCGCTGGTCGCTTCGAAGATATGCATGCATTTTTGGAAGCGATCCTTTCAGAGCTCATGACGCAAGTACATTGAAGAACTCCTCCGTATTTATAACCCAACATATTGCCTGGTAGTGTCGGGGTATTCCACCGAAAATATTCCTGTTCGCTGGGTGTGTACAGCGCTGAGCGATTGAAATGCGACACGCGGGCCGCGTGGCGGCCAGAATCTGCGTTGCGGGTGAGCGCTAAGTGACCACTGAGGGCCGCCGAATGCATATTAGAATGCATCACAAGCATTCTCGCTTTCACGAGATGCACAAATGCTTCAGCTCGGTGTCCCCAGTGCCCATCGCTAGCGCAAAAAGTGCCAAGCAGCCACGTGCTCCGTCTATCGCGTTTCAATTGCTGAGCACTGCACATGGTATTTTTTATACAAAGCTATATCGTCTGATGCGGCCCCCCTGCAGACGTCTACCTTTGAAGCCACGAAGAGCACCGAATGTCTGGACTTAATTTTGCTGCGTTTATGAAAGAAAGAACTTCGTTCTTGCCACGCTGGTATAAGCCCGGGCTACACAAATAAATGTTAGGGGTAAGTGGATATTCGAAATTCTAGAATACCGAAGCTAATACCGGCCAGTTCGATTCGGTTCTAGGATAGAATAGTACTATTCACAAACGCGAACAATTGTTCGAATGGAGAGAGCAAGAAAAAAAGGTTAAAGGCAGGGAGATAAACCAGAAGGGGAAAAATCCGGTTTGCTGCCCTACGCTGGGGAGAGAGAGGAGGGGGAGGTAAAGAGATAGGAAAGTAGAGAGAGAGAGAGAGAGAGAAAGAAAGAGAGCGCAGATACACAATCACAGCTGGTCACTGGCACCGCACAGCAGCACTTGTATCCCTATATAAACACCAGTTCAGGCTACAGCCGATTGTGCAGGTCTGACGACCTTAAAAACTTCAACCGTGCCCCGTCACCCTCAGCTGCAATGGCTTGCGAGGTCGGCATTCTAAAATGACATCCTTTGTTAAAGGTCTTTGATCAAGAAAACTTCACTCCTGCTAAGCGTGCATAAATGAGGAAAATTAACTGCTATTCGAGCTCACGTTTATCGTGGCACCTATGGTCAATTTTTTTTCCACAATGTTCAGAAAAGAATCTGAATGTTGCCCCAAAAATGTTTAATTTTAACTTTTTTTCCGTGGGGTACGATCCCACTGCGAGGGATTCTAACAATGTGCCTAATACTGTGAAATTGCCTTAATACAACAACTTGCTATACGTTCTAAAACACACAAGAAGCATCACTTACCGTTCTACTTCAACATTTCTTCTTGCATCAAACGGTGTCACTAGTTGTCTGAGTAGGTGAATAACAAACTTCAATAAACTAAAGCTTTTCGATACATTCAAATTTTGGAATTTTTGCAAGCGAACAAACTATAACTTCCGCACACATTTTTCGACGAATCCGTGTACGAAACTTTCAGACGCCACAAAATTCGACCAAGATACCGAAACCACTGCACTGCAACCACCACGCCAGAGCCAGCCGACCGCCGTGCAAGAATTTCAAGGTGCGCACCTTTTTAAATTAAACTTACCGTGATCATTAGAGCACAGCTTGAGCGAGTGGATGAGGCATGCTGGAACAAGGAATATGGCACAAAAAATATAAGAGGAAGGTTATCCTTTTGAGAATACTTGCAGAATGTAGTGCACGCTGCCTTCCATCTTTTTCGAAATTAACTCGAAAGCAATTATGCAAAATATTCATACAGGATATGAAGTCAAATGCACGAGGAAAGACATAGAAGTGCTGTAGTCGTGTTCTTGCCAACAGGTTTCGAAAAAATTGGCTTTCATTTGATCTGGATCTATGTGTTCTCGCAGTCGATGAAAAGCAACCACGAAGTTCGTTTCGAGCACCGTGAGATGAGCCGAACATGCAACATCAGCGTGGCAACCCACAACACCCTGCTACATCTTCACCTCTTAGTTAGGCAAGCAAAAGCGGTTTTAAATGCGAAGCATTTCTTGGCGAACATTTGCTACTTTGACAGTATCTATCTATCTATCTATCTATCTATCTATCTATCTATCTATCTATCTATCTATCTATCTATCTATCTAGCCACCTACGACTTTGTGCTCTCACGGTCGTTTCGTTAACTTGGTATGCACCAAAAGTGGCATACTATGACAAGAGTATATGACGAACATAAATGATATGTCATGACATGAATGTCATGACATGCGTGTCATGTAGGTCATGAAACAGCCGCCTACGTCTTGGTGCTCTCATGTTAGTTTCGTTAACTTGGTAGGTACCAAAATTGGTATAGTATGACTAGTGTATGACGAGCATAGGAGATAGGTCATTACATAAATGTCATGACATGCGTGTCATGTAAGTCATGTCAATGACCCAGCGAAAAATATTAACACTCAAAAACCACTGAAATGGGTTCGGACGTGGGTACTAAGTGAAGTAAAAACTAACGGATGATGGTAGAAATCATAGTCATGAGCGTGACTCAGCAAAAATGACAATCACTCAGCGAAAAAAATATTAACACTCAAAAACCACTGGAATGGATTCGGATAGGGTGCTAGGTGAAGGAAAAAGTTAAGGGTTGTTGGTAGAAGTCATACTCATGACCGTGACTGAGCAAAAATTACAATCACTCAGCGAAAAAAGGATTAACACTCAAAACCCACTGAAATGGGTTCGGACGTGGGTGCTAAGTGAAGGAAACACTAAAGGATTGTGGTAGAAGTCATTGTCATCATCATGACTCAGAAAAAATGTCAATGACTCAGCGAAAAACAACACTCGAAAACCATTGAAATGGGTTCGAACGTCGGTATTAAGTGAAGGAAACACTAAAGGATGGTGGTAGAAGTCATATTCATGACCATGACTGAGCATAAATGACAATGACTCAACGAAACAAGATTAACACTCAAAAGCCACTGAAATTAGTTCTGACGTGGGTACTAAGTGAAGGAAACACTACAGGATGGTGGTAGAAGTCATAGTCACGAGCATGACTAAGGCTTTCGCGCTAAGGTCTCTTAGGTGTAGATAAAGGGACTCCTGAGGATTCATGACACGAATGTCATGACATGCGTGTCATGTAGGTCATGAAAAAGCCGCCTACGTCTTGGTGCTCTCATGGTCGTTTCGTTAACTTGGTAGGCTCCTCTCACACTGCTTCGCATAACATGGATTCCCACAGGGCGTGTGATCTGCCGGCTTTTTTTTTTTTTTTTTAGCATAACAAACGATAGTTGATGGTTTCTTCGTCCTCGTGTGTGGAGATGCAATTTTGTCATCTATTTAAATAAAAATGAATTTTTGTTCACGTTCGTAACATACCTGTCGGCAAGCAAAATGGCCTCAGGGAGCCTTGTTTGTCCCTGCGCTGTCGTTGGATTCCAGAAAAGTATACATTGACAGAACAACAGGACGCTTGTCCTCTGAATATGTGTACCTTCATTCGTGCAATTTTTTTATTGATTTCAATTTGCCTGTACATGAGCGTGATAAACCGAGAGATTGTAGGGCAAAGGCTACAAACAACTGAGTTAAGTCCACCCTGCCATAAAACAAACAAAGCAAAACAACGCCATTGGCGACTAACCTTACACTTTAGAGCAAAAGATACAGCAACAGCAGGAGTCATTATCCTTGTTAGATCTTTCACACTGCTAACTCTGCAAATGAAACCCCGCAGGATGTTTGTCAAGTTGTTCTAACCAAAGTTACTGCGGCCGCTCCGAACATGCGTTCATAAAAACTTCTCGTCCTTGGAGCAGAAATCAGGAACGTTTTGAAAGCGCTAGCCGCGGATCATTATCACCGGTTTTGTTGCGAGTTCTTGTCCAACTGCTGTCGTTGTTTCCGGGCACCGCAAACGAGGCCATAATGAGAGGCTCAAGCAGCTGGCTAATATCACGGAGTGCGCAGCGGCGCCGTGGCGTACTACATACAAAGTTACGGACCCTGATGCGATAGACGCACCCCGACGTGAACCGAGGCCTCTGACCCACCCACGCCCTCCCTCCCTCCCTACCTCCCTCCCTCCATCCCTCTCTCTCCCCGACTCCCGCTGCCCCCAGCACCCAGTTATGAGCTCCTATCATTACGGGGCAATGCTGCAATTAGTGACCGGCCACTCGTTCGGAAATGACCACGGCACAACAAGTAGATTCTGCTTCTGCTGCTCGAAACTACTTCTTGGGTGATACTGCTATACTTACGGGGTTACGGTCGGGCTCATGGCGGCAGAATGCTCTGTGGAGTCTGCGTATGCGCATGCGTTTTGTTGCCCATGGATAGCGCAATAATTCCACACAACACAAAAGAAGAGTTACCGACACACGCATAGCGCTACAACGGAAGGATTCAGTTCCAGGCCTGTGGAATATAAATACTGCAGGGAAAATAAGCAGTTCCCCGTATTTATTCTACAGGCCTATAAATAGAACATTCATTTGCAAGCTAGCGACCTGCGTCTGTAGTTGCCTGTTCTTTTGATGTTGTGTAGGTTATTGCGCTATCTATAGGAAAGTATATTGCACCAACTCGCTAAATCTTCAACGCTAGTATTTCTGTTGCATAATAGATTATGCAATGGAAATATCAGCGGCAAGCATGAATTCAAGACGTAACTGAACTCGCCGAGAACTCTTTTCTGCAGACAGAAAACGAGCCACACCGCCACGCGCACTGTTCAAGGGAACAAAATTTCAACAAAACAAAGCGAGCCTGTAATGTTTTAACATGCTGTTTTGGCAGCAGTGCGATGTTCAGCTCCATCGGGGCTCATCAGCCGATGCGTGCTGCGCATCTGTTTTCGACTTGCCGAGACGTGCCGTGCTCTCCTCCACGGCCCTGCATGCCGCCGCGCCCTATGAGGTGCCCAACGAGAAGAATGGCGTCAAAACTGCCAGACGCACGAATGAACCACTAAATCCGGCTGAGCAAAATTTCGTATATGTCAGCGCGAGCACCTCGAAATAGACAGTTAGCGGAGCGTTAACGGTCCACTCCGCTCAGAGCGGTGTATCCCAGCAACTTGCACACAGCCACTCAGTGGAACGCTCGCGGTAACACTAATGCGCGTGCGCACAACGCTCACAACGGCAGCGGGACGTAAACGCTGCCCACGTTCCGCTACGAAACCGATTAAGCGGAGAGAGAGAGAGAGAGAAATAACTTTATTGGGTCCAGTGGTTTGGGGACTAGGCCCCCGCCAAACGGCGGCCAGAAGCGGAGCATGCGCTTGTTACGCAAAATCAAAGCATTTCATGCAGCTCACGGCGCGCGTGAAATGTAAGCGAAGACGAGCGTAAGCAACGTTCTTTTAAGGTTGCCTAATGGCGCGACACACATACGTACGCGTCGCGTGGTGCATGCTCCTCGTAGCAAACTGTCGGATTTCTCCGCCCTGTGGAAGTGAGCTTCGCAGTCGCTGCCGACATCGAGCTCCAGCGTTTTAGCGCGACAGCGTTAAGGGCCCCGTGTCGCAGAAAATCCGGCGTCGGCGTCGGTGTCGGCGTAAGCGCCGACGTCCGTGGTGGAGAAAATCATCCTGACGCAGGCCCTGCACGTGGCGCAAGGTGTTAGTGAACGAAAATTGAATTTCTCACAGTAAAATCTGTCAGAAAAGTGGTAAAGTACGGCTTAACCACAACGTATACAGTCATGGTGGCGTTGGATTGTAATTTCAATGTACGAGAAAACATAATTCTGTTACGCGGAAGCTCAAACACAAACCCCTTTTCCAGCATTTCTACCTTACCAACAGCGGTGCGCTCGGGTAGGTTACTTGCGAAAATGCTATCCAGATGGTGCTCGCATCCTCGGCAGGTCAAAATTGGGACGCGCGCGCGAATATCAAACAATTATTAAAATAATAAAAAAGGTGCTAGGGCCTTCACATTTTAATATAAGACCACTTATATCGCCCCTGGAAAGACGTCTTCCCAGCAATGCATTTATGTTGTAAAAGTGAAGCCGACTTTAAGGGGATCGGTGCAAGCTTGGTCTTTGTAAGCTGGCTTTCCCACGTTCTGTGTTGCCGTAAAGTTCAAGTCGAGGAGCGTTTATGAATACGGGGGTTATACTCTCTCAGCAGTCATTTGATGGCGTCGGCAAACACGGTGCACGTTCCGGCATGTGTAAACGGCTGCGTAAGACGCTGTGGCCTCTCCCCTTTACTAGAGAGTACTGCACGTTTCTAACGCGTTTGTGCTAGCATCCCCTTAAGCGGGAGATGGTGCAATTATAATGAAGGGCGCTGTTATAAAATAGGAATGGCGTCACATACGGCGAGACTGGGCGAATTACACGGAAGATTCACGGTTTACCGATGATTCCCTCCGGAGCTTCGCCCACTCATCATCATTCACCCCGTGGATATGCGGTATTTTTTTTTTTCGCACTACGCGGCCTAACCAAGAACTTAAACAGCTCTGCTGTTAAAACACCCTGGCGGGCAGGCACGATGCCAGGAGAAAAGCCAGGGCAGACAAACTACGCGAAAAGCACAAGCAAGACCAAACTGCGGTCTTCGTCGATGCCGCCAACTAGGGACACAACACATACATCCGGAATGCCGTGGACGGAGAATCTGGAATCGTGAATGTGACCTCAACTAGAGCCGCATCAAACAAAAAGGCCGAAAAAATGGCCATAGCGCCGGCCATCATGAACCCAACTACTCACGCTGTCCTTAGCGACTCTACGAGCGCTATGCTCAGCTTTATGAGGGGCAGTGTGGGACTAAATATAGCCAAGGTCCTGAGATACTTCGATCAGAAAGTCAGAACCAAAATCAATCTTGTCTGGGTCGCCGCTCACTCGGGAAACCCCGGCAACGAGGAAACGCATGGAGTGGCCCGAGGGTTAACAAACAGGGTCGCGCTCTCCTTGGAACCGGACCCGCTGTGGGGAGAGGTAGTGACTTCCCACAAACTTACTAACCTATATAAAGATGACAGTAGAATATACTCTATACCACACAGCAACCTCACGAGAGCGCAGGCCACTATCCTCCGCCGAATTCAAACGAACACCCTTACCACTCCTAATCGCTTCCCGATCTTCACAGATGGGGAGGTTGACTCAATATGCAAAAACTGCGATAAAAATGCCATAGCAAACCAAAGACACATCCTCTGGGAATGCGAGCGCGTTCCCCCACCCAGAGAACTTCTGCCAACTCCCTCAGCAACGACATGGGTGACACTAATACGGTCCCCCGAAGAAAAACTACAAAAAGCAATCATTGAAAGGGCGGAAGAGGTCGCCGCAGACAAGCAGCCATCTACAAAGCCCTGAAATTTCTCTTGAATAAAGTTGCTTCCTCCTCCTCCTCCTCCTCCTCCTCCTCCTCCTCCTCCTCCTCCACCGTGTGAATATACCGCTTGAGCAACAACCTGCACGGATGACATTTTGAATCCTTCTGATTGTAGCAAAGAAATGACGAAGGCTACTGGTGTTACCGGGCGAAAACTGAGCATAGCGCACATGACGGGCCGCTTTTGTTGACGTTTTACTATTTCAAACATGAAGCTCAAACGATACATTCTGTGTATTTGAGAAATAATGTCTCACAAGCTAGCTTCGGCGAGTAAACGAAGGTTTCATCCACGGCTATTGAAAGTAACCCTTACTAATTTGTTTTGTACCCTAGATTAGTTGTTTACATCGGTATACATGTTAAAGGGGATTCCAACTAATACTGGTGTAATAAAATTATTCTTATACCAATGTTACATATAAAAATAAGTTGGTGCTGCTTCTGTCTCTTTGACAAGCATTTTACCGCGACGACCATTAGAAGCTTGCTTTAAACTGGGCTCGCTATTTCCGTATTTTCCGTTACTTCAACGACGACTGCCGTGGTCGTGGAGTCGTTCTCAGGTCATCTCTTCGTCCTCAATCTTCATCCTCGGTTTAGTGGGAAGAGAGAGAAAGAGAGACAGGAAGATTGGCCACGCTGCATTTGGTTTGCTATACCTATAGACCTTTTCATCGGGCGAGGAGGAAAGGGCGCGCGACGAGCCTTTCCTCCTCTCTGGCTTGGGCGAGCCAGCGCGGCGCGCCTTGAATGTGTTGCCGGTCGCTCGCTGCGAAACGATTTGGAGGTGTTTTAGCTAGTTCTGAGTGCAATTTACAGGATATCAGTTCTTGCGAGGTCGTCGAACAACCACTGTGTAGCCTTTAGGTGCAGCAGTAGTTACAGTATCTGGAAATTTCTCTTGGGTGTGCAAAAATGCGACGCTTGTCATCAGCCGCAGGGTGTGTATGTGTTGGGAACTATGTTGGATGTATCGGTTTTCACTCAACGAAGACTTGTTGTAAAACATTTGCATCAGCCACCGGCAACGTTCTCACTCATTTTAAGTCTAGTCGACTTCAAATTACTATATTTACGTTAGCCTCCTGCAAGAGCTAGGCCGAAGGCTTTGCTCAACACAGCGAGCACTGCGATTGGCAAGCCAACATGATACACACAAGCTTCGTGCTTCGATCGGCATTGCCTTTTTGGCCCTTTAAGGCACAATATACAAAGGGGATCGCATAAAGAGAATCCAACAGCTATTTGCAAGGACACAATTTCCGTCAGATCGGTGAATGCGTCGTAGATGACTGAACTTTTGAGACTGAAAAAAAAAGAAAAAGAGTTCATATGTCCTCCTTTTGCTGCAAAATAAAACAGAACACGGGATAACGACGCAATAATACTTCCCATGGTCGTGCCGCATGCTTGCACCATACGCTATATAGAACCAACAGATCTATAACACAGCATTTAGTACTGCCTTGGACGCTCGCGCTGTCTGCAGCTGGTCGTTTGACTACTCGAAAGGTGTGATTCACACTGTACGGTAAGCGGTTATTATTTGAGCGGAAACCTTGCCAAACAAACAAGGCAGTCACCCGATGTATCTACCGATAACAACTTGAACGCTTGTCAAAGTAAACAGCACAACTTATTCGCCAGCAGAACGGTACCCACGTTATTAGGATCGTCAAATGTTTCGTAACTACTCGTTGCAGCTAAACCAGAGCTTAGAATTACAGTGTTGAGAATGCTGCAGTAAGGTAACATTTGTTAATCTAATTTTCAGAAACACTTAACTCATATTCGAGGCTGATTGTAAACTCAAACAAACGCGCACACCTCGCGCTGGGTGTCTCCGTCCGCCCTAACGCCAGCAGAAACTCCAGCCGCCTAATTATTTCAGACTTAAATTCCTTCACTACGCCTTACAGGACCGTTCCCCACATAGAAGACGCCATTGCATGCTAAATAGACCACGGGAGAGTGAATAAATCCACCAGAAACTGCCGCCGAGCGTATACCACAGCATACAACACGGGCGTTCGCCCAAGCCAGCATGTCAACTGCCCATAGATGGCGCCACTGCCTAGGCAATGGCGGCGCCCATGAAAAAACGGTCTATACTGGGAGAGAGGAAAGCGGAAAGAAAATTGAAGATGCAAAGCGACAAGACGCGACCCGCGCGCACACAACAGCGTTCACCGACCATTCAAAGACAGCTGCAGTCCCCGGGGGTGCTGTAATGTAAAGCTATCCCAAACTATTTCTATTTCTGCAACCATCCCTCCACTGCTGGTTAAAAATTTTTCACGCCACACCCACTTCGCTTGTGTGTCACTCGACCTCACGAAAACCTCAAAAACTCTCCATCTGATATGACTGAACAAAAGAGAAGTATTTACGTCAGAGTCTACGCCTGTTTCGCTATTAGCCCTCCACTATTCGTCAGTTATTTTAGGGCTGCTCCCACTTCACCTGTTTGTCACGCGACGTCACAAAAACATTATAACTCTCCATGTCAAAAGGTTGTGTATGCATTAAACATGCATTAATGTGCTGGACAAAACTGACTATTTTTCGGAATTGTTGGATAATGCTCCCTTGCAAAAGGAATACAAGATGGCTGCCCGCCGACCACTCTGGCACCCGCTGCTTAGAGCTTCGGGGATAATGAATTTAATTGCGTATAACAAAAAAAATCACAGCATATCCACGGGGTGAATGATGATGAGTGGGCGAAGCTCCGGAGGGAATCATCGGATCTCCCGCTTAAGGGGACGCTAGCACAAACGCGTTAGAAACGTGCAGTACTCTCTAGTAAGGGGGAGCGGCACACAGCGTCTTACGCAGCCATTTACACATGCCGGAACGTGCACCGCGTTAGCCGATGCCATCACATGACTGCTGAGAGAGTATACCCCCCGTGTTCATAAACGCTCCTCGACTTGAACTTGACTTGCCACCGCTTTGGGCAGCGCGTTCGAAACGCGTTGAAGGTAAGGCGGAGAGGCCACAGCGTCTTACACCAGCTTCTTACACGGGCTGTAACGTGCTAGCACAAACGCGTTAGAAACGCGCTAGAAACGCGGCCTTTCGTTAATGTTGGGTTTTTATTGCCATCGTGGTGCGTGTGTCCATGTCCGCTTCGTGGCGTAGTGGGCTAAAACCGCGCGCTCGGAAGCGAGGGGTCCCTGGTTCGATTCCGCGCTACGGACACAACTTCGGAATTTTTTTCTCAGACTGGTTACACACTACTACTACGACGACGGGGACGGAACGGGTGCCGCTATAAGGAGCTTCGCCCCTAAAAAAATTCCGTGGCACTATAACAATTCCGAGCCCTTTCGGCGCGTATACGACATCGCTCTGCCAACTCCTCTTTGTGGTGGATCAGTTTTAGCGTCATTTTTACGCTTCTGTTGCACACTGCCGTGATTTTCAACCAGCCACTGCAAGCTAAGCAAGGGGAAGCGGGCAATCGCAGACGCCAGTATCACCTTCCTTATCCGATTATCTATTCTCGCTGCACTAGCGCGTCCCCACGGAACCATCTCCACTTCTGCATGCTCCTCGCCTCTTGCCAGCTCATTAGATAAGAAAAACCTGTCAAGGTAGGCAATGCTATTAACCTTGGACGCAAACAAAGGCGACCTTCTATAAATGAGGATGACGTTTGATTGGGCTGTTCACAACGTTGCAAGCCACCGCCCAAATCTTGCTTCGGTGGCATGTAAATTTGTTGTCAGGATATTGCAATGAAAACAGATTGTAGTAGTTTTACGCTATAGGTCCCCAGTCGGTCTTCAAAAAGCGCAGCTGAGGCTCTGGTGGCTTTCTGCGCGGACGGCGGTCGAGTCCACGAATGATCTTGCTATCTTGTTTTCTGTGAAGGCTCAGTGGTCAGCCGGCTTAAAGTAGAACGCAGACTTCCCGTGGCGAAAACAAACAAAACCCTGCCTGCCCTCCGCTCGCTATACAACTGGGATTCAAAGTCATGTCACTGCGGCAGTCTGTAATAAGGAGCTAAGCTATGCAGTTTAATCACTTGTTATAATTTGGGCCAGACATTTCGTGCCCCAGAGACGCCGAGATTGATTGGGGCGTCCGTGCCTGTGTATTGAAAGCCGCAGGAGGCAGCATTCCAGCTGACGATGGCAACTTTGCGTGCATCGCGAAGATGATGTTCTTGAGATGATGGCGGCGTCCACTGTGAGAGCCATGCTGCTGTTGCGGCAAAATCAGTTCAGAGCCTGAGGAGTCACTGAAGGGTCTGCAGTGCTTCACTCAGCTCGAGTACTTGCAAGTTGTCGCAGTACCGCAATAATGATTATGTTTGCTGATTTCCGTTAATACAGACAGATTAAATCCAGGTGGCACCGGTCCGCAGCGTTTGCAGTTATAGAGGTCAAGCCGAAGCGAACGTACGTAGAATAAAAACGCGCATAAGTCGTAAGTGCTTACCTTTGCTCCTGCAATTGAAGAGGCTCTTGTCATGCAAAGCTTAGTCCCAGATTCTCGAGATTTGTTTTGTTTCTTTATTTGTGCGTAAGCTCGTCACCTCTCGAGACCCGCTTATATTACTTTTCTTATGCTTGTCCTCTTTGACCGCCATCCAGATTGATCCTGTTAGCAAAAAGTAAGGTTCGGTGATAATTACGAGTTGTTTCAGATTAAGCCGTCAAGATGAAGTCAGCAAGATATCAAATACAGAATAAGGTAACTGACTAAAATGCAGTACTGTTCTCTTTTTTTTTCTGTGCGAGGCCCACACGTTATGTTCTCTCGGCGCAACGTCATCACCAGCCCTGTAGCAATATGTGCATCCTGGGAAGTCATTTCAGAGCGCATCGGGCATAATGAAATCTCGAGTGGGCATCATTATCATATAATGCGAGGATACACCGAGAGAAGGATTGTGTATTTTGCATTTGTCTTTTTTCTTGTTTCCTTTTGTCGCATTATAGCGCCACGCCCGGCTATTCCGAAATTTAATGTCAGGAATTACAATGAGCTTAGTTTCAGGGTGAACGGGTTGACGTACGTTAACATTTTTTTATATTATTTTAGTCTAGTTGTATTGAATGTTCGCATGCATGTCTGATATTACTACAGTAGGAACTAGCCAAAGTGTTGCGTTCCTGTCTCTAATAATTTCTGAGCTGCAACGTTTTTCTTCCACTAATCTTGTGTATAATGGGAAAAGCTTACAAAATACCCTACAAATGGGTTTGAACTCTTTATGTATTCCCAGATGTATGCTACATGCCGTGACATCTGTGTAATTTTAATTTTTTTACGTGATTATGTACAGTTCACATTTGTTGTTACCATACTCAGCAAGCAAGAATAACGTACAAACGAAAAGATCCATAACAAATTCACAAGTGAATTTAAGGCATAAATAAGACTGCCATGATGTACATCATTCAAGTAGCGTAACGGAACAAGCAGATCGTAAGTAAATAAAGCGGTTGCCGCAATGGCAGCTTCACGAGCTAGACGGAGAGCATGAAATATAGTTGCGAGAAATTGGATTCCAAAGTATCGCTTTCCCTTTGATTTCTTTTTTTAATCATAGAAAGGTCTAGGTCTGCAGATCTTGCGTCGTTTTATTGCGATAGCAATTATATGGAGACTCCAAGCACATCTCTGCGGTAGCCGTCGCCGTGATGTTCCGTATAAAGTCCAAACACTTAACATCATAGCCACGGGCCGTACGCTGTATGTGCGAGTGAAAGCTTGCGAGGGACAGCCGACGATCTCGGCTCAATCTCGCGCGCGCGAGGGAGAAAGGCGCCGTCTTCTGTAGTGCACGAGGCACGGGGGAAGGCGAGGGAGGGAGGAGGGAGAGCGCCCGCGGCGCCGCGGGCGCCGTATCTTGAGGGTTTTTAGGGTCTCACCGTGGGTTCGAGCCTAGCGAGCCACAGGGCCGCGTCAGCCGTCGCCTCCAGCACCGCTGCGCACGTGCTCAGGCCGCAAGGGGCTACCGAGTGACGCACGCAAGAACGCAGTATTGCCCTAAGTAACGGAAACCGTTTATTGTCTCCGGTTGCACCAGCACTGCAAAAACGCCCGGGCGGCAGGGAGCCAAAGGGGTCCCGCACCAAGGGCGAAAATACAGAAACGGGCGCCTATACCAGGTCGCTGCGAGAGCACAGGCTCAAGCTGGGACGCGCCGCTAGGAAAAGTCCCGGCGGCTATGCTACTTGCTTTGACGATAGCCAATGGGCCAACTCGCGAGAGCTCGGGCAATCTCCTTCGGCTTGGGCCTTCGGCGAGTGCGGCTCGGCGTGGTACGACCTCGCACGAGCACTAGGCACTGCTCTTCGGCTTAGTTTCAGGAAAGGATTAGCACAAAGTACGCGCTCCCCGCACGGGCAAAGGCACCGTGCGCGAGCTCAAGTCCTAGTCACAAAGGTGTCGGCGGACGTGAGGAAAGCATGTACGTACCCTACGCTGGTCCCGGAGATAAGAGAGCCATGCTCAGAAAATCCGCAGCCGAGCGCGGCCGCGTAGTGACGTCAGCGCCCCGCCCCCACCGCAAACCACCGCGAGTGGAACGCCACCGCTGAAACCGATTGGGAGCGCGCGGGGACAGGCGGGGGACAGCAGGACCGGTGAAGCCTGCGCAATGGCGACGGCGCTTTCCTCAATCCCCACTATCTTAACACCGATCTGCCACGTGGCCAAAGTATGTGGAGTGCCGGTAGCTTCGTATGCGCTTTGCTTTCGACGTTTACTTCGCGTTGCAGCGAGAGACAGCACGAAAGTGAATTTGCTCGCTGCTGCTGCCACGCTTCCTTACTCCAGCGTTTTGACAGCGAGTTTCCGCGGTCATCGAGCGAGGTGTGTTCATGATTACCTGTGCGCGCGTGACACCGTGCTTGTTCATGAAGTTAGTATGCCTATGTTTGCAAGTTTATACGGCCGATCAAACTAATATTCTTACTTCGTATAGCTGTCTACTAATTTGGTATCGCAATCAATGCTTGGCCTTTCGGGCGAAACTGCGACTTATTTTGTGCAGTGCTTTTTTTTGATGACCCACTTTTTTATGCAGTTTAATCGCTTTCTTCTTTGATTTGGCATATTTTTCTTTAGCCCTCTTAATTCAACTTGGATCTAAAGGAGAGCTATGCAATAAATTGAGAGGCCTAGCTGTCGCGCATATCTAACTATACAGTTTTGTTGACTTCCGGCTTTGTAAAAGCGATATTATGCTCTACTGCTGTCTTTCACAACATTTATATCCGGGGCCGTATAGAAGTAGCTGATGTTCGTAAGACTCCGTCCTGGGTCCTTTTTTTTTCTTTTATTGCGATATGGGCACTCCAAGCGCATTTATGCCGTCGTCGTCATTGTCGCCATCGCCGTGACGTTCCGTATGAAGTCCAACACGATAGCATCGTCGCCGCGCGCCGTACATTGTATGTGCGAGTGAAAGCTTGCGCGGGTCAGTCGACGATCGCGGCTCAATCCCGCGCGCGCGCGAGGGAGGAAGGCGGGGCGGAAGCGCGCCGTATTCTGTGGCGCGCGAGGCACGGGGGGGGGGGGGGGGGGGAGAGGCTAGGGAAGGGGGAGAGGGGTTCTACTCCGGCGCCTGCTGCTTATGGCTCGGCTGCGCGAGCGCGGTATCTTGCAAGCGATCAGCGACGTGCACGAAGTGGTGCAAAGTGGTGATAAGGTAGCTAAGAAAGACGTTGGCTTTAATTAATAAACATAAATGAAATCGTCCCATGGCAGGATTCAAACAGAGGACCCCTAGCACAAAAGCTCGGTTTCACTTAGCTTACGTTTACTTCAATTCATACTTCCACTGCAGCTACGAGTCTTACACTTCTTGTAATATTCTAACATCTCGCTATCGCATTCATTGCTTCGCCCTTATAATGAAACTATGATAATCTTTATCTACGTTAACGATCTTCCCAACTGAGTTTTTTTTTCAACTATTAAACTGCTCGCGGATGAATGTGTTACCTGCCGTAAATTTACTAGTCCTTCCCACTTAGAAGAATTGGAGGACCACCTGAATGACGTAACTGACTGATGTTCTAATTGGTGCATGCACCTGAACTCAAGTAAATGTAAAGCTATGCTATACGTATATTTCGTTGTTCTGGCACTGTCAAGCATACGTACTTTATTAATGGTGTTCCAGTGTCGTCAATTAACTACAAGTATTTCAACCTTCGCATTATCTTGGCATGCACATGTTGACTATGTAACCAGTAATATTACCAGCATGTTCGGATACTTACGCTGTGATTGTAGCGCTGCCCCTTCGTCCTATCATTTCAAAAGAAGAGGCAATGAATTTAGTAACTTCTTGAAGCCATTTGTAAAGAAATGTGTAAGGAAATAGGCAGCTTTCTATTGTTGGTTATTCTTTATGGAACAATATTTCGCTTCAGCTAAAGGAACACAAAGTTTTTTATTGGAATGCTTAAATGTTATTACAAAGAACTGTATTAGTTGTTGAAATGGTGTTTTGTATTCTAATCGGATATATAATGGTGTCTCCTGCCTGTGTGGTTATGCATGTGTGGTTGTTGTTACTCTTTCTGCATGGATCCATACTAGCAGGATGATAAGGATTCAGATGCTCCTCAATATTTTTTTTTCAACAGTGGTAAGACAATGCTGGAATGACGACGACTGTATGAGGACGATGGCGTGTCGCCGACAGCATGATGACAACGGAATGACGAAGGTGGAATGATGACGACGCGACGATGACGACGAAATGGTGACGACGGTGTAAAGACGAAGGCATGACGACAGTGGCCATGACGGTGGCGAAATCACCACTGCAAAATGACGACGACGAAACGACAACGAGGCATGACGATTATGGAATGACGACGACGAGCTGATGACGATGAAATGATCACGACGACGAAATGACGACGATGGCATGACAACCATAGTGTGTTGGTATTCGAGTTCACGTCCATGCTTACGTGCATCACCCGCCACCGCGGGTTGCCTCGATTTGCGCAGTATCCGGTGTTTGCTTCGCACTATTTACGGCAGCGGCCAATCGTCCAAGACTGTATAGGCAGGAACCAGCAGAGATGACAATGGTACGACGACGACGGCGTGATGACGACATTACTTTCAGTGTGAACCGCGTATTCGCAAGAAGCTATTCGGCAAGACAGCTCCCAGCAGGAACAGCGCGATTGTCGAAAGAAGCGGCAAAGCAAGCTCGCTTTGGAATAGGAAACTAATTCAGATTGAGAGTCAACTTAGGGCCACTAGGTATGTGCTGGCTGTTGTGCTGCCAAGCAGGCGACGCGGGTCACTGGGTCACTCTGCTCCGTCGGCTGCTGCTCACAGCGCGGCCGCGCGGACGCCGTATCTCGAAAGCGATCTGCGATGCGGGCGAAAGGCGCGCCCACGCGGGCCTCATCTTCAAAGCGATCTGCGATGGGGACAAAGTGAATGCACTGAGTGCCGGTAGGGCTTCGTATGCGCTGTGCTTTCGACATTTAGTTCGCGTTGAAACGACACGACAGACAGCGCGAAGGTCAATTTGCCCGCTGCTGCTGGCGTGCCTCCTCACTCCGTCGTTTTCACAGCGAGTTTCCGCAGTCATCGAGCGAGATATGTTCTTGTTTACCTGTGCGCGCGTGACACCATGCTTTTTTATTTTGTTAGTAAGCGAATGTTTACAACTTTATACCACCCACTAAACTACTATCCTTGCCTCCTATAGCTCTCTACTAATTTGCTATCGCAATCGATGCTTCGCCTTTCGGAGAAACTACGACTTTTTTTTTCTTTCACGAATAGAAAAAAAAATACATTGATAAATTCATAGAAGAAGGTTCCAGAGCTGAAAGCTGCATGGGAATTTTTTATGAGGAAGTAATATAAACAATGAACGTGGAGTACAACAGCAGTAAAATGCAGATAGTCCAAATATTAGAAGAAAGAAAACACAGTTACAACTTCAATCCTTCCAATATAAATGAAAAATACATGATAAAAATTCAATGTATTAGGTATTGATAAGAAACGGTAGCAACGCCTTTTTGCAAATTACTAATCGGGAAGGATGTTTAATGTATCCTGAGAGGCGATTCCACAATGATAACGCAGTAAAATGAGCAGTGTGCCTTCCGTGTAGTTCGAGTGTATCGAAGGCAACAAAAAAATTCCCATCAGAGGCAAATTTGGTTGGCTTAGTATTTACGAGATGATTACCCAATAAAATATTGGATGAAATTAACTCTCCAGCGCCGAGCACCGTTTTCCTTCCTACCTCCGTCTGTTTCTTATCCTCTTTCCCCACACTGCTGACCGATGTTCCGGTGCCAGCCGCGCTCTAGACAGTTGCTCTACGGTCAGCAGTTTGTCCTTTTCTCCATCATCAATCTCTCTCTCTCGCTCTCTCTCTCTCAAGCACGCAACCCGTTGCCACGTTGGCGCACATTTGCGCTAATTGAATCCTCGTCTCATGACGCGGTGCTGGCGGATTTCCAGAGAGGATGCTGCGTATAACAATAGGTGCCACCCCCTAGCTCCTTGTTCCAGAAGGTCGACGTGTGTCCTAGCTAACGTTAGCCAAGCTTCTAAAAGAAACAAAACATAAGATTTAATAAACAAAGTGCAAGATACGATTTTAATACCTACGGTGTTCGGTTGGACGACCCAACATTATTGGTCTTATAATCGTATCTCGTATTTTGAGTCTTTTTTTTTTCTTTGAACAGCTTGGCTGACGTTAGCTGGGATACAAGATATAGGGTGTCTACATCGGATCTCCCCTAAACCAATTCTCCTCTGCTTCTTTCAATGTAGCGCCAGTATACAGTGCAAGGGTACAAATTGATCAATAACTTTCATAGGAAACCAATTCTTCCGTCAAACACGATAGAAGTGTCGATAGAAGGTTGGAGGTTTGGTGGAATTTCTTTATTATTTGAATATGACATAATTCTCTCAAGTGGAAACAGTGTTTTACAGAAGCCAGTATGACGTCTTTGTTGTTGTCCCGGTATATATTTATTATTGCGATAGCAATTATATGGACACTTCAACCGGATTTCTGCCGTCGGCGTCGCCGTTGCCGTCGCCGTGAGGTTCCCTATAGATAAAATCTTCGCCGCGCGCCGTATGCCCGAGCGGAAGCGTGCGGGGTCGCGCGCTATCACGGAGAGCGAACGCACTCAATCTCCCACGCGCAAGCAAGGAAGCGGGAAGCCAGCACCGGAGGGAGCGGGGGGGGGAGGCGCACTTTTACTCTGCCAACAACCGCACTCGTCGCTCGCTCGCACCGTCGCTTATCTCCACACGGCTCTGACCTTTATGCGCCTTGCATTCGCCGCTCAGTTTCCGTTGAAGCGATAGACCGCACGTACCTTCGCCCGCTGCTGCGGCGTATGCGCTTGCTGCCAGCATTTTGACAGTCGTTGTCGGCAGTCATTCAGTGTGATCTCTTCATGTTCGTTTGTGCGCGCTCACACCACGCTTGTTCAATCAGTTCGTAATAGTCGGGCCACATTTTCCAACGCACGCTACACATGCAATGCTGCCCGGGTCAGCAGTGCAGCGCTACAGGTGTGTCCCTTCGCACGCGGTGCCCACGGGAAGCGCTTCTCATCAACACCACCGTTTCACACGCGGCTTCTCGTGGTCATCGAGTCTCTCTTCATGTCGGTCTACTTACGCCGCAGCACACCTGCTTACTTAATCAGCTCATGTTTACTACAATTCATATTGCTACCAAAGCCGCTCACCTTACTTCGTATGACATTGCTGTGTTGCTATCGCATTCATTGCTTCACCCTTAGGGCGAAACTGTGACATTTTTCATTGAGTTCATCTACGTTAAAGCGGGCGGTGAAGCGCACCGAAGGAGCGGCGGCACATCGAATTCATTCAGCCACCAGAAATGCTCAAGCCTGTGTCCGAAAGGTGTAAATTTGACACACTTCGTAGTTACTCTCAAGTACGTTGGTCCCGACATTCATAGTGCCCTAGCTTATTGAAAGCACGTAAACGCAGTCCAATTTTTTTTTTCTTTGACGTCTGTGAGCGTACAGGAAATATAGGGAGTGAGCTTACGCATCGCCTTTGCATGCGCCCCCCCCCCCCCTCCCCGAAAGGAAATCTTCACTCGGTTAGTTATTAAAGCGACGCTTTCTATGTCTCACTGATTCGTCCGTGAGCGCTGAAAACGCACTGCAGGAAAGCCAACTTACACAGTGGAACTATCTGCGCATCTGCGCACACAAGGGAACTATCTGCGTATCTGCGCATACTATCGTAGAACACTACAGTTTACATTTGCAGTTGTACCGGTAAGAACAATGGGAACCGCAACGCCACGCTACCCAGATGAACTGTATATATCTGCATTGCATTACGCGCGTCACGCAGTGCATTGCCGGCCGTCACTATGGGTAGGCCGCGAGTGCAGCGCACGGCAGAAGAAGAGGCTGCCGTACGTGAACGTAAGCGCGAGCGCGATCGTTCCCTTAAGGCCGATCCCGTGCATCGGCAACGGCATGCAGTCTGTGAAAGTGTGACTGTGTGCGTGTAATCAACGGCTACATGATTTAAAATAAAGGCTATGCAACTTAACGAAATGTGTCTAACGAAATACAATCATAAACAAGCATTCAAATCACATATGCATCACATCGGGCCGCTCAGCATTTCTTGGGTTCGTTGCGTGGTCATTGGCTTTTGACTTTGACTTTGATTCCGTTGGCACGGGCGAAAGCTTCGCGTTCAACCATCTTTCTTTAAGAAAGGGGCTTTGATTTTTCATTCGGTCATTTCTGATTCGTTCAATAATTGCTCCGCCCATCTGCCCAATTATTTGTTTGTTAGCCAGTCGGTCGGTCGTTCACTCAGTTAGTTAGTTAGTTAGTTAGTTAGTTAGTTAGTTAGTTAGTTAGTTAGTTAGTTAGTTAGTTAGTTAGTTAGTTAGTTAGTTAGTTAGTTAGTTAGTTAGTTAGTTAGTTAGTTAGTTAGTTAGTTAGTTAGTTAGTTAGTTAGTTAGTTAGTTAGTTAGTTAGTTAGTCCATCCATTCGTTGCCCGGTTAATTGATTTGTCTAGCCGCCATCTTCATCTTCGGTCATCGTCATCACCATTTTTCGCGTGTCCCACCCCCACTTCGCGGTCGGCGACCCTCACCATTGTTAAGAACACGCTTCGCTTGTTTTGCAGGCACACAAATATAAACCTCCTGCGAGCACCTGCTGGCGCTGTCGAGCTCATATATCTGGGTCTGACGAGGCTCTTGGTGAAATTACCAGCTCGACCAAGTCGTGTACAGCTTTCTGCGCCTCGCAATGATTCGTTGCCGCATTACCAGTAAGAAACAGCATTTTGGGCTGAGCACATCGTACGTATTGTTGTTATCGTCGTCGCTGCAGACCCCGCCGTTGTCGCTGCCATTATTCTCGCGTTAGCAGCATAAGCGGCTTTCGTTCTCCCATCCTCATGCTCCTCAGCCTCATTGAGAGATCGGTACTCCCCCCTCCCTAATGAAGCCCGCCTTATTAAGTCCAGCAGCTCGACATGCTCTCTGTACTATTCTTCCGGAAATGATAGGCAGCTATTTCGGAACCGTATTAAGAATAGCATGCGCAAGACGTGCGGACAGACGTATGGATTTATCCTGTGGCATATAGAAACGTTTCGGTGGCTCCTCACCGTCTTTCTCACTAATACCGCGCTTGCTGCATTTGCGCCTTAGGACGCAATCCTAAGGCTTTGCGAAAGATATAATAACAGCCGACACGAGGAAAGTAGCAACAGCACCCAATTCGGGGCCCACGGTATTAATGATGAGCACGCAGTTCAGTCGGCAGAGCGCGAATCCGGCAACTAGGGGGGGGGGGGGGGGGGGGGGGGCAGGCTTCATTTCCGGTTCGACCAGCCGGGCACGTAGGAATCGCTTACCTTTATTTTGCTAACTGACGGCGCGTCAGGAACGACATCTGGCGAAGTCTATACATGGTCAGCGATTCTGCCCGAAAACTGCGAGACTACATGTGTAGTTCTCTGCGAGATTCTGTATACCATCGATTACACACATCGCCTCGCGTTCTTGTAAATCTACGACTGCTCGACTGTAACAGACTTGATCCACCCCCACAACTATAGAAATAAGGGTGGGTCGCTCCACCTGCATGCTAGATCCTTGCGGTTTAACATTTCAAATGCACCGGTGACGGTAACTGTGACGTAAGTGACATCTGCGGCCAGTGACAAACACGGACGGAATAACGGCGAAAGAGGCATGCGCCGCGGTCCGCAATCAAGCCAGCGAGCTCGCGTTGAACGAATTAGCAAAGGCTGCTCCGCGCACAGAGGTTGATTGAACAGGCTGCCGGTGACTAGCGCGAGGGGTTCCGAAGCCCACGCGAAATGTCAGCGGAGAGCCACGGACCCCGAGTTGAGGGAGCGCGATGTTGAGGGAAAATGTCAGTGAAGAGCCGCCGACCCCGAGTTGCGGGAGCGCGATGTTGAGGCCAAACGTAAGCGTCGTCTTGCCCTCCAGGAACCCGACAACGGTGTTGCACACCTCGGAAACGCTAGCGCCAACTTCCCCGGTGCGACGGTCAGGTTTCAATGCGAGTTTCTCAACCGGAACGTTTATGATATACCTACTCGGCTGGTTGATGCCCAACGACGTTACGCCCATTCTCATCGTGGGAGCAATATTCACTACAGCAGACCCACCATAGTCACAGCTTCGCTGGCTTCCATCTTCATAGTAGTGGAAGGGCTCCGATTTGTTCATCCACTTTCATTTCTATTCATTTATCCTTTCTTTATTTCAATTAAAAACTGCAGATAATTTCCTCTGTTCTGTCCTTGGTGTAATTGTTGCTTGGTTTCTTGTGACATAGTAATAGGTAGTAGAAAAACTTTATTATATACAGAAACCGCACGGGCTCCTACGCCGCTCCCCCAGAGGGGAGGGGGGGGGGGGGGATGGTGAAAAACGGAGTTTGTCCGGCATGGTGGTGCCCCTATTCCAAGGCCCCATTGGCACGGGCCGTCCGCTCAGCTCGTTGGATCAGTCGTAGCTGATCTTCCAGGTCCACACACTCCACCTGATCTACCCCACGGCATACAGATACGTATGCCCGTGGTGCGGAGCAACACCAACACTCTTTCACATCACGTGGGAGTGTGCAGAGTACGGAGAAGAACACGAACAAACGGCGCGTGGAACGAGTAGGAGGCTTTGCTGTATGACTAATACAAATCGGGTCCCTCGGTTTCCTTTCTTCTGGTTCATTCTCTCTCTCTCTCTCTCTCTCTCTCTCTCTCTCTATATATATATATATATATATATATATATATATATATATACCAACAATCATCTGCGGGTGTGTGCACACTGATTCTCCTTCTTCCTTTCCCCTTTTCCCACGTGTGGGGTAGCCAACCGGGCGCGACCTAGATTAACCTACCTGCCTATTCTTCTTATCACTCTCCCCAAATATGACTGTCTTGCGCCAGCTGACACCTATCCTATGCCTGAAAATTTACAAATTTTATCATACGATTGTGTTTTCTGCCATCCTCGACTTCGCTTTGCTTCCCTTGGAACCCATTCTGCAACTCCAATAGACCCCTGTTACCTAACCGATTATCTAAAAACACCACCGCAGTATCCGTTTGTCTACGAAGCGCCCGGCAGCTGCCCGATCGAATGCGCCCGCTCACCAGAAGTCTTATCTTTATGTATCATTTTGCGTATGATGTTAGTACTGCTATGAGAACAAGCAATTGTGGACCAACTCCTTGGTCATTGTTGCGCTGTTTCATTGTTACGATGAGCTGAAGGCGACGTCTTTGAAGTTTGAAGTCTCTGGAAACCTCCGAGATATTCCAAATGACACCAACCACGCAAAAGCACCTTCACATTTTCAGTTTTCATTTAGATCCTCGTGCATCAAACTTCGCACGCCCAATGTCGGAACGGGTTTCGGGCAGTATACAACTCGTGTGGAATGGATAGGCCCGTCTATAGTCTATTATAAAAACATCCCCTGGGATAGGTTATACGGAAAAAAAATTCACTTTCCTGCAAAACCCACGCCTGTTTCCAACTCCCTTCTAGGGGCACTGGTTCTTGTGATATTCCTGCTTATGATGGGGCGGTTTAAACATAAAGGCCCACAGCAACGAAATTTCGCTTTAGGTAAAATGGTTAAAAATGAGTAGTACATAACATCGAAGAGAGTATACCAACGAATCGTCCCAACTGCACGACCCTTGCACAAGACAGTGCGCCACCTGCTGTGCATACTTGACCAGGCACACCACATATGCGGGAGCCCGAGAGTCCGTGCTCAAATGGTCTGGGCACCACAGTGACCGGCATACGGACTTTAGCATGTAGATTCAAGATGACGATCATCACGGAGTCGTACTGAACCTCCCGCACGATGCGGCGTTGCCCTCGTGTTTATAAAAAAAAATTCACTAAGCCGGCCACAGCACCTTGAAATAAAAACGATACCATCTTGGCAGAGTTGCAGCGCTGGTATTTGTCCACATCTTTATTAACAGCCTTTACACAACACCTTTGCAAGCAACGCGCACAGCTTGTCGTTAACGAGTGTTACGCAAATTCTCGCACATCGCTTCCGAGATTTTCAGCGCGCCACTAGTTGCCCCGAATCTCGGAGGTCACACCGAGCAACCACGCTGCATGGGTCTCAACCTTGTGCGTGCAGCATCATTTCACATTATCGTCCTTTCACGTTATGGCTTCATCACTAAAAAAAAAAAAAACGAAATATGCGAAGTTCTTGTAAGCACGTGCTTTTGTTTCGTGTTGTGTCTATGTCATTACGCCTACGGTGGAAAGTGACCACGTAGCCCATTCGGGAGCTTACACGCAGGCGTGTCCACAGCAAGCGCGAAACAGTGAAAGTTGCTCGAACAAAGGTACAGTAAAACGCGCAATTAACTTCGGCCGGTGCCTCGACAAGGCATAATCTCGCGGACAATTCGGGGGAAATATTGCCGGAAACAAACACACCCTCACAGATACCCTTACTGTTGACACATAACTTTCTTTTTTCTTCTTCTTCTTTCTTTTTAGGCGTTAATTTCCCTGTTGGTGCCGAGCTGCGATAAGCGCGACAATCACGAATGCGTACGTGTCCGCGAGAGCGTCGCCGCGCGCATAGGCGGCAGATGCAATCTAAGCGGGGCGTGTTCATTAACAGCGAGACTATATCGCGCGTCGTGGTCCTGACCGTTCACTCCATTAGGGTTGCTTGCGGTATTAATTAACGGCCTCGCGGTGTTGTAGCCCTGACCCCGACCCCCGGCTTCATTTGTCATCCGCCGTCGCTGTAGCAGTGCAGTGTCGTGGTCGCGTGCCCGGGCCCCCGCCATGTCATCAAGCGGCCTCGCGTGTGTAGCTACATAGCAGCGAGCGGCTGAAAACTGGATCACAGCTGTCCCTGCACGCGCCGGCCTGTACGAAAGTGGGCGGTAATCCTTTCGCTATAAATCGCGATCGCACAGGTAAGAACGCTGCCTTGACATTGAAATTTAAGTTCCCGCCAGCAGCCTTAGCCCATTAGCCCTCTTCTAGCTGGCATCGAGCCACAACTTATCAGAGATCAGAGGGAGGTATTTAAAGATAAGGCTCTAAATCTATTTGCGAAGGGAAGTGGGGACAGAATGGCTCACTTACGGAAGCCTCACGTGTGAAGCTCCATGCGTGTTAAGCGTCTACTTAGTGTATAGTACTGGCGACCAGATGCGGTCTTTGGAGGCGCTTCTCGTTCCGAAGTCATTTTCGATTTGACTTTGTGCAAGATTCCGCTTACCCTAAACAATTTCTCACTAATTGCACGTCAAGTAACGTGGTCAGGAAGCGTCAGACATGATGTGACCAATAACAGACGAACAGAGGCAGCCTTGGCTTCGCGGCTTCAGGCCAACCCACTGTGGTTGCTTAGCGGCCGAGACCGGCGCGGGAATACTTCATTGAAAGCATTCAATATCTCATAGACGTGTATCAAGTACAAACCGAGAAACCTGATTGGTATTCCTTCCTAGACAAACTTGTTGCTATAAAATGTTTTTAGCCCCATTGTGCTGGCAGA
Organism: Dermacentor silvarum; assembly: GCF_013339745.2. Classification (NCBI taxonomy): domain Eukaryota; kingdom Metazoa; phylum Arthropoda; class Arachnida; order Ixodida; family Ixodidae; genus Dermacentor; species Dermacentor silvarum. The sequence goes on along the minus strand of NC_051155.1, from coordinate 164,749,319 downwards.
CAGTCTGTCGGCATTTTTAGCATGTGTGTAGCGATTGTTCTTGGTTTCGTATTTGTCCAAACCAGGCAATAAAGAAAAAAAAAGTGGTTGCTTAGCGGCTATGGTGTTGCGCTGCTGAGCACGAGGTCGCGGGATCGAATCCCTGCCATGGCGGCCGCATGTCGATGGGGTCAAATGCAAGAATACCCGTGTACTTATAGATTAAGGTGTACGTTAAATGTGGTCAGAATTAATCCGGAGTCCCCCACTACGGTGTGCCCCATAATCAGATCGTGGTTTTGGCACGTAAACACCCATAATTTTTTTTTACGCTTCACGTCAATGAAAGGGAGAACTAGGAGGAAACTAAGAGGGAACGTCGCAGGATAGAATGTAAGCTGGAAATTAAATTACAAGCCGGGAATCAAATTCAAGCCGGGCCCAACACTTAGTCGTGTCACGGTATAGTTTGAGTGTCATCAACGTGCCGCCCGTCGAACTCAGCGCACGCTATTCCGAAAAGGACAATTCGGGTGCGACAGCAAAGTGCGGCTGCCGCATTCGCCCGTTGCGCCGAAGACGATATAAGGATAGGTTGCAATAAACGGCCGAATTCACGCATGCATATCGGGAGAAAATGCCCACAGAGCGGTTGGCAAAACATCCGAGCGAGTGCTCATCGATTTAAAAAAACAAAAAAACCTACCAGAAACCAAGCACGCTTGGCCGAGTTCGCCGAGCGCGTGCATGGGTCACGTGTCTGGACGACCTTTTTGAGAGAGCGATATAAAGCAAAGGGGATGGATGGCTTCACGGGAAGTTGGCTTGCCAAGACTGGCTGAGTAACGTTATGCACCCTCCTATGTTATTTTCTTGCTCCGTATTTCCGATTTAGACTCCCCTCGTTCGCCCAGCGTTAATTGCGCGTCAAAATCGCAAGCAGTAAGTCGGGTCACGTATACGTCGAGGGTTCCTGGCAAAGTGGAGCGCGCCGTTACGGCTTGCACACCGCGGGGCACGGTCCGGGAATTCGAGGGGGCATTTCGGTGACACGCTCGACAGCGGTATAGCAGCGAGTCGAGGTGCGCTGGACGTCCGATCGAACCGCGCCGTGTGTCACCGTGCACTGTATACCACGCTTATCGTTTGCGACACCGTGTATACGCGTTGTGTCGTCGTGTACTCTCGTGAGAAACAAATAGAGTGCTGGCGACTCAGTTCGTGTGAGCACACACCATATCCCACATTTCACTCAATTCTCTACTCACGGGCCTTTAAACCCCTTCCCCCGTGTAGGGTAGCAAACCGGACGTGCGTCGGGTTAACCTCCCTGCCCCTTTCCTTTCTTCTTTTTTCCTCCTCCCCCTACTCCCAGGCAGAGCACGCTCACTCTGTTTGCAGCACAAACCATTCGGCATATTTTGTTACCACGTGACAGCATCTACCCGGTACAAACAACAAGGCGCTGTTTTCCATTAAACGATAGTACCTATCAAAACTATGGCTCGAAATAGCAGGGTATGTAATTTAATTACGCACCCCTGGACTATGTAGCTGATCAATCAATATTATCTCAAAAGAATATGCCAGCGCTCCTCTTTTTCACAAGTGCTGAGAGAAATAGCGGGAGTCTGCAGACAGCGTAAGCTGAGCTAGTGCGCCACAAAATGACGAAGAGTCATTAAAACCGCAAAAAGCCCTACTGTTTCCAGAAAATGTGCTTGAGTGAAAATTCAGGGAAACGTCATTCGACAGCCGAAACTCGATCTAAATGCACTAAATACATTAGCTGAAGATGTAAACTGTGTCCATTTAGTTTTTAAAAATCATTTTGCCGTTTTCTGGAACCATATGCTATGTAGTCGACGGGGCTCCAATGTGGGCTTGTTTGTCAACGATATTGCATTGTTATGAAACACAGGGGTCCATACTTTAGGGACAAGGACACAAAGACTAAGTATCAATATATGCTTTCAACCGAGAAGGAAACATAACATGCTGTTGTTGAAAGAAACCGTATTGTTTGTGTCGTTCCTTCGTGGGACCGTCTTCGTCCAAATTTAATGCTTTATGTAGCATATATATATATATATATATATATATATATATATATATACGAGAATGGCGAATTCGGTTCAGAGATAACGCCGAAACTTGGAATGAACTGCGCAGAAACTAAACATTTGTCTTTCGTTACACTGTAGAATCATCACACTTGATGGCGCAACCGTATCATGTGAGAACACACCTGCCTGCAGGCGTTATAGAGGCGTTTCGAACCAGGGGGAAAAACATGTATTTTTGCCTCGGGCGTTGATGGCTCAGCGGCTGTCTCGGTCAACAGTGGGCAAACGAAGGAAGCCTCAGCCGACGCCTTCTGTACAACGGGATTTCTCTTCGACGGAGCAAATGCTTTCTTTGGCAGCGTTTCTATAGCGAATTCTCCCCCCGGGAGCGCGAAGATTAAGCTAGTACGAAAGAATAAGGTGAGAGATGGGTAATAAAAGTGGAAACTTTCAAAAAGAAGCATTAGTTTTGAAAGTGATAGGCCGTGGGCTGCTGCGGGTTCTGGAAAGTAGGGGTAGAAAAAATGAAAAAAAATAAAGGGGGGGGGGGGGGGGGGGGGACCGGAAAAGAACCGTGATGTGTAAATATACGTTGACGATTGGGTGGACTTAGTTTTCCCACAAAATAAGAAGTGAGTAGACATAGAATCAGGAAAGTGGCAGAGCAATGTAAAAAAAAAAAAAAAACTCAGCTGATCAAGAGGTCTCCAGTAAGTAGCAGAAAGTGCCAATAGGCAAGTAAATCAATGAGTGCAATTACATATACACGACTGGTCGAGCGACTGACCAAGTAACTTAACCTCAATCAAGCAATCTTTATTTCCGCCCCAGTCAGCACTACAGGAGAAAAAAGTCGTAGCTTCACAAGCTCCTGAGCCCTGCACAATTTGGCAGTGGTGTAAAATAAAGGCAAGAATGAATGAATGAATGAATGAACTTTTATTTCCCTTTTTAAGAAAGGGGAGGGGCCGGGGGGGGGAGGGGGGAGAGGGAGGCCTGTGTGCTCCAGTCTTAGCACCTTCTGCTGCCAGACGTCCGCCTACCAGTCGTGGTAGGCCTCCGCTACCTCCTCAGCCCACCTCAGGACTCGGTCCTGCAGGGTGAGATCGGAGCTGCGCAGGGCAGTCTCCCACATAATAATCAATTTCAAAAGATTAAAAATTTCAAAAGATTAAAGATTAAAGGCAAGAAGAACACGAAAAATTAACACAGGGAAGATTACATATAGAATTGCAATAAGTATGCATAACAAAAGTAGAGAGCAAAAACAAAAAAGATATGGACTATAAACATATATAATGTGGCAAAATACAGAATATGTAATCAAAAGAATAATCAAAAGAATAAAAAGAAAACTTACAAACTGCATGCGCGCATACACGATAAAATAATAGATATTTCCCAACAGCAGACATATTGCGAAATGATAATGGAGTTCAGCATCAATGCACGTGCCTTTACTTAAGCAAACAAGTATAGCATTGTTGAGCAGTTTGGGTAAATATTGTTTAAGCATGTGTGAGCCATAGTAGGTACGTGGTGTGCTAGTGCAAAAATATATCATACGGCGTAAAGAGTATGATGGTATCTGAAGCGCAAGTTCAGCTATGTCAGAAATTATTGAAATGTTGCGTTTGAGTTCATGTTTCTAGCAATGCGAAAGACAGATATATTAGTATTCTGAAAAATATATAAACGGGCGAAGGTCTCTAGAAATTTTAGATATAACTCTTGGGGGCCTCTTTCTTTTTTTATTTTTTATTTTGAATATCATAAAGTGTTTGTTAAGGCTCGCATGGGTAGCAGTTCCCCAACCAAGATGACAGTAATGTATATGCGACATGAATAATGACTGAAATAGAAGAAGTTTCACCTTGAAAGGGATAGATTTTTCGTGGAGATATCAAATACCAACAATACGAACAGCCTTAAGGCTAATGTAATATGTACATGCCACAGTAGCTATCTGAAAAACCATACACCTATAGTCTTAAAATTAGTCAAGATTACGATATCTTTATCCTTGGTTACGGTTTTCGAAAAACTTCGCTCACAGTATCTTGCAAGATTCGAACCCGATCCTCGCGCAGAAATTATCGGCTGTCGTTGTTTTTCCTGCCTTTTATATATGACATGTACCCACGAAGAGGGGATTATTGGCCAATGTTCGTAGTGAAAACAATACTTCTTCCAGCTAACTTTTTATCGTGGATTAGCAATATTTAAAGGAAAACATAAATGTTTCGAAAGGGAGCCGGTCCATCATGTTTATGGAAGCGCTAGATAAAGAAAAACGTAAGAAATTGTGCATTTATAATGGGAGTAATTTGATTTAGCATGCGTGGACGGATACCAAGTAACCACCCCCCTCCCGTCACCCCTCCCCTCCCCAAAATCTCTCAAGGTTTTGCGCCCAGCATTGCTTCGTCAAATTCAGACTGGAGATGCGCACACGCCAGACATTGTAGCCAAAACTTATGGCCGAGGCACCTAGATGCCGCGGCAAATTCGGCCACCGCTGTACCCGAACTGCAGGCTGCCCAACGAAAAAATCCGGCAGATCCCATGCCCTGTGGGAATCGATGTTATGCGAAGCTGTGTGTGGGGAGCCTACCAAGTTAACGAAACGACCATGAGAACACCAAGACGTGTGTGTCATGTAGGCTGTTTCCTGACTTACATGACACACATGCCATGACATTCATGTCTTGAGTTCCTCAGGAGTTCCTTTAGCTAGGTCTAAGAGACCTTAAGGCGAAAACCTTAGTCGTACTCATGACTATGACTTCGACCATCAACCTTTAGCCTTTTTCTTCACTTAGTACCCACGTCCGAACCCATTTCAGTGGTTTTTGAGGGTATAATGTTTTCTCGCTGAGTCATTGTCATTTTTGCTGAGTCATGCTCATGACTATGACTTCTACCACCATCCCTTTGTGTTCCCTTCACTTGGTACCCACGTCTGAACCCACTTCAGTAGTTTTTGAGTGCTAACTTTTTTTTTTGCTTAGTCATTGTACTTTTTGCTTAGTCATGCTCATGAATATGACTTCTACCATCATCCTTTAGTGTTTCATTCACTTAGTACCTAAACAGAACTCATTTCAGTGGTTTTTGAGGGTTAATTTTTTTGCTGAGTTGTCATTTTTGCTGAGTCATGCTCATGACTACGACTTCTGTCATCATCTTTTAGTGTTTCCTTCACTTAATAACCACGTCAGAACCCATTTAAGAGGTTTGTGAGCGTTAATCTTTTTTTGCCGAGTCATTGTCATTTTGATGAGTCGTGCTCATGACTATATCTTCTACCATCATCCTTTAGTGCTTCCTTCACTTAGTACCCCCGTCCGAACCCTTTTCAGTGGTTTTTGAGTGTGAATGTTTTTTCGCTGGGTCATTGTCATTTTAGGCGACTGTTTCATGACTTACATGACACGCATCTCATGACATTCATGTCATGACCTGCAGGGCGAGGGCGATAGCGGCTTGCTCGGCGACATTGGGGTCTTCTGGACGGTCGTGGGTCTGAGATCTATAGCGATTCCAAAACGGCAGTTAGGGCTTTTCAGAAGGGTCGCATCACCGATCAAACTGCTCGTCTTCTTAGCGTCTCCAATCCGGTTGCTCTCACGCATCATTCGATTCACTGGTTTCCCACTCACGTAGGGTCAGTCGAGGGTGCTCCCCCGAACCTCGGTGAGTCTGCTCACGAGGCTGCGTGCGACCTCTGCGACCGCGCTTCCTCTGTAAGGAGAGCCGACACCCCTCCCCCCTACGGCCACAGGGAGGCTCCCACTACTCACAACGAGGTTACGAAATTCTTCTACATGTTTAGAAAGGTCTTTCCACCCCGTCACCCCAAATTGAATAGGGCGCAAGCTGTTTCTCTTAGACTTCTACAGACCGGCACATATCCGTGTCTGGCCGTTCTACACGAAGTTTACCCTGACCTATATCGCGACGACGCCTGCGCGTCCTGCGGGCAGACCTGCACTCTAGCACACATATACTGGGAGTGCGGGTCGAGATACCCCAAGTTCAGCAAGGATGAGTGGGACTCGCTTCTGCGTAGCCCCGCTCTAGACAAGCAAATCCTGGCTGTCCGGCGTGCCCGCGACCGGGCCGGTGGGCTAAACCTGCCGGTCCCGACGTGGGACTAGCCGGGTGCGCGACGAGTACGCGTCTTCGCCGGACCTCCAATAAAAGTTATGTCACTCATTCATGTCATGACCTATCATTTATCTGCGTCATGCACTGTTGTCATACTATTACCAATTTTCGTCCCAACCAAGTTAACGAAAAACGGCCATGAGAGCACCAAGACGTAGGCATCTGTTTCAGATAGATAGATAGATAGATAGATAGATAGATAGATAGATAGATAGATAGATAGATAGATAGATAGATAGATAGATAGATAGATAGATAGATAGATAGATAGATAGATAGATAGATAGATAGATAGATAGATAGATAGATAGATAGATAGATAGATAGATAGATAGATAGATAGATAGATAGATAGATAGATAGATAGATAGATAGATAGATAGATAGATAGATAGATAGATAGATAGATAGATAGATAGATAGATAGATAGATAGATAGATAGATAGATAGATAGAATGTTCACCAAGAAATGCTTCGCATTTAATGTACAACACGTGTTCTGGAACGGCACCGCGATCACCAAACAACGCAACTACGCTTTACGTTGCCTGATGTCCACGCCCCCCTCGTTAGATCAGCGGATACTCCCGCAAGGGTCCACGGACCACAGAAAGAATTTTTTCATATTTGTGCTCAACCTTATTGAGGAAACGGCTTGAAGCCCACACCTTACATAACCACACCTCAAGGGGCGTCCATTCAAGCCACAGCGGCTATGCTGTGGACTCCGAGCCCTGCAATAATGTCTCCTCTACCTCCGAACCTGTATTTTCAATCCATATATTTATTTATCTTCCTTTTCGTCAAAACGTTTCCTGTGGCAACGTTTCCTTTCCTGTGGCAACGATGTCGTCACGCACAAACTGACAGGCTTCCTTGCAGGTACTACCCAGGCTGCTGGCACCAACAGATACGAGAATAACAATTGCGGAGAGCCTACGTTTGTGGCCAGAGACGGCGAGACAGACCACTTTCTCCGCTTTCTCATAAGCAAAACCGCTCGGAGGAGAACAGGCGAGGAATGAGCGCCCTAGAAAGAAAAAGCGGAATGTTTTGCGTGGCACTGGCGAGCTTTTTTTGAGATAAGGCGTCGGTTTTCGCAAAGCTTTCGTAGAGCGCTCCACCGACGATCCGCTAACGACCCTTTCCCCAGCTCTCCGCCTAATGAAAAGAGAGAGTTAGGGTCGTTGTTTTACCGATATATATATATATATATATATATATATATATATATATATATATATATATATAAGAAACGTTGGTGGTGCAGAGTGCCTCTCATTTTATTTTAGGTCGTTGTTTCGCAGTAATGACCCCGTAATGGCCATGTACATGCTACAAACCGCAGACGCTTATCATATTTTCTTTTGCCGTGATATTTAATTCTCCACAATCTAACTTTGTTCCGATATTTTCCTCGCTTCTCTCACACGCAGTATTGAGTTCCCGCTGTCCTATATACGAAACCGGGACGGCTAGTGTAAAGTTCGTTGATTTAATATCCGGATCACGTAAAGTCGGTTTTGAAAAGCAACAATACAAACCATGTCTTACAACGTCTCTTATGTCGATTTTTCTTTTCCTTTCCAGGCTGGCCAAACGGTTGCGCAGACGTGAGATCGAACGACGACGGTGATTTTCGCTGGGCGGTTTATTATCGGAAAGCCATTAAAACCGTCCGCGCGGGTCCCCTGTACTGCGATCCTCGTGACACACCCCAACCGTTTTATACTCGGTACGACAGAGAACCGGTTGTAGAAATAATGATATTGTGATGAGGATTTTTGTTCTTTAAGACAGTATATACGCAGACTCTACGACATGTCGTTGCTATTATCGTTGGTGTAGTTGTAGTTTTGATAAATGTTAATGAGGGAACGTTGGCGCGTGTCAGAGGTGTTGGCTACCGTTCTTATGTAATGGCACAGAACAAGGCCAGAGTGACGAGAGAAAGAGGAGAAATAGGCAGGAACATTAACCCAACGTTACAAGAACTAATGACGTTGAATTAACCAGTCACACGTCTCGTTTTCTGCCCTACGCAGGGGGATGGGGATAAGAGAAAAATGATGACATACATACATACATACATACATACATACATACATACATACATACATACATACATACATTACATACATACATACATACATACATACATACATACATACATACATACATACATACATACATACATACATACATACATACATACATACATACATACATACATACATACATACATACATACATACATACATACATACATAGAGACAGACGCAGACACAGATAGATAGATAGATAGATAGATAGATAGATAGATAGATAGATAGATAGATAGATAGATAGATAGATAGATAGATAGATAGATAGATAGATAGATAGATAGATAGATAGATAGATAGATAGGAAAAAGAAACAATTAAGGAACTGCAGCAATGTGCATTCGCATTCTGAGCTTGCGACTCATGTAGTTATGGTTCAAGGACTTTTGTCGCCACTTGAATCCAGTGGATCAAGTTACGTCACCTGGATCCCCTTGAATCCAGGTGACGTAACAATGACATGCGAAAAAGCTGGGAAGAGTCAAGTCTACAGTCCACAAAACCTTCCTAGAGCGCAGTAAAGTGACAGCTGTCATGGCTACATCGATGGAACACAGGCTAAAGTCATTGTGAGAGAAAGAGAGAGCAAGAGAACGAACAACGGTGAAGTCGTCCATGTACACAATCAGGTCACACACTGTCACGTATAACCACGACTGTTAGAATGGTTTTATAATGGTTTACTTGTAACCAGCACTGCTGGCGCACTACGTACCACAACATCAACGCAAGAACTATGATTACCACGGTAAGTTCATAGAGCGTGGGTAGCATGTGTGGAGCATGTGTAGAAAGTGTTACAAAAGAAAAAAAATGTGGTTGATCCCTCTTATATAGGAATCGGTATAGAACACGAAAGTGAAACGTGTCTTCACAGAAGTAGTGTAATGTTTATTGCACATTGATATATAATGTCTATTGGTGTTTTGTGGCTAAAGCGCCCTTAGGCGTTGATGCACCCACGCTGACGCCTGGTGGCACGTCTCCTCCATCACGACTACCAACGTCGATGACCATGAGCAACGGTCGTGCATATGGAAGCTGCACTACGCTGCACACGCTAGCACAACGCGAAAGACGAAGCAGGTAACTGACACACTAATACAACGCGCAAGACAAAGCACGTAACTGAATCGTCACCGAGTCAAATCAGCGCGTACAGCGCGTCGTAATTGCAGCCTCCGCGATCAACTTCAGAAACATTTTCAGAGCTAATTGCGGAGGCCACGCTCCGCTGTGCTGAGTACGGTGAACGCCACCTAGTAGTGCTTCTGCGAGAACGCGTTGGTAGTGCTTCTTGATGCCAGCGTCCCTTCGAATGCTGGCATCGAGGCGTCGTAGTGCTGAGACCACCGAAGCGTTCACTGTCGGTGCGCGTTAGTGTCATAATGCAGTACTTCTCTTTTCTGCTCGTAGGCGGCGGCACCGCCCCGAGCAAGAGCGCGGGTACACGGAGGAGTGTTAGATATATAAGGCGCGTCTGTGTAGCTCTCTGCAAATGCGTTTGTGGCGCAATGGGTTAAACGCTCGGCGATCTATCGTCCGAGAGGTCCGAGAGGTCGACCGAGAGGTCGACCGAGAGGTCGTGGGTTCGATTTCCAAATTTTGCATGTTTGTGGAACTTTTTCTTCTGGTTTCTTTCTTTGTATTATGTTCGTGTATGTTCGTGTGACGTATTTCCGTGACGGAAATACGTCAGTGAAGTCTTGGTGGACCCCGGCATAAAACACTTTCGTGTTAAAAAGTACGCTTGATGTTATAAATATTTGTGGCGTTCATGGAATCATGGCAGATGTTCTTTTATTGCGCTAGCAATTATATGGACACACCAAAGCGGATTTCTGCCGTCGGCGTCGTCATCGCCGTCGCCGTCGCCGTGAGGTTCCGTATGACGTCAACGGCGATGAAATTGTCACCGGGCTCCGGACGCTGTATGTGCGAGTGAAAGGGTGCGAGGGATGCGCACCTTCACGGGGAGCGAACGCACGTCGGAGAGCAAACGCGCGTTCTGCGCCGTGCTCCCTGAAGGGCTGCAGAATTAAGCGTCTTTCCTCCTTTACAATCACCATATATACAGAGCAAGCGCGACTTTTCGCGTCGCGCGAAAGACCGTGGGGGGACGCAAGGGAGGGGAGGTGACGTTTAGCTGCGGCACCAAATGCGTATTTATATAAAAACGTTGCGAGGCTAGAAGGTGGTGAAGATTTCCGACGCTGCTCGACGAGTGTCCCATTCTGATTTCGTCGAAAACTTCCGAGCCGCCCCCGAAGGCACCGGCAACAGTCACCAACGCCGCGCGCGTTCGGTGCGAACGCGGGCAAAACGCCGACTGCGTCGACAAAAGTTCTGCGCGTTGCTGGTGCTGCTGCATGTCCAAGTTTATACAGCTGATAAAACTACTATCCTTACTCCGTATAGCTCTCTACTAATTTGCTATCGAAATTGATTCTTCGCCTTTCGGGTGAAACTGCAAGCATTTTTTTTATCTGAACTGTTGGGCTAATATTGTGCTAAAGCCGGGACCCATATAAATTCCATTGGGGTGGGTTCTTCTGGGGGAGAGTAGGGGGTTCAGTATTCGCAGCGTGGTTGTGGCCACAATTCCACGTGCAACGTTGGATATGGCGGTCTTTGAGTCGCTGATCATAGTGGTATATCCGGCCGCTGCAGCAAGGGCAATGGCCACCTCTTCTGCCTCCGTCGAGTTGAGGGCACGGACAGAACCAGCCGTCCTTATTGTTGTTGCTCGGGGCGCAGATTGGTTGTAGTCGTTGTTGTTGTTGGTCTTGGGAAGGGTAATTAAGCAAGACATGGTTAATTGTAGATTGCAGGGAGAGGCCTTTGTCCTGCAGTGGACATACATTCTTTGTCCGTAAAGTTTCGAGACTGATTTATTTTCTTCTCTAGAAATGATTCCCCAAAACAAATGTTGGTGCACATGTGCAGCACCATCTTTTCGGGCTAACCTGAGCTATATATGTTAATTGCTGTGGCAGCCGCTAGAGGGCACTACATGTATAAAAATACGTTGTCGCTAGTCGTCTGCGCATTCTACTGTGAGTGAATGTGGATAGAAGGACGTCCACCTCGAACAGCGTGTAAACATAAAATTCTGTGTGAAGCTTGGCAAGACAGCCGCACAGACGTATGAGCTCCTTCGTGACGCTTACGGCTACGAGACATTATCGCGGGCGCGAATTTTTGGAGTGGCACAAGAGGTTCGTTTCGGGGAGAACGTCGGTGGAAGACGACACAAGGCAGGGGCGCCCTGCAGCCTCAAGGAATGAAAACAACGTGGCTCGGATCAGGGAGATCGTACAGCAAGACCGCACCATTACAGCCCGCATGCTATTGGATGCTCTCGACATTAGTAAGACAACATGCCACCAAATTTTGCGTGAGAACTTGGGGAAACCAAAGCTGAATGCCAGACTTGCGCCGCACTCCCTCACACAGGACCAGAAGGACACGCGGGCATCAGTGAGTGCTGATTCGCTCTCCGAGGCAGAGAAGGATGCTGCATTCATCGACAGCTTCATTGCTGAAGACGAAACATGGTGTTTTCAATACGATCCTCAAACAAAGAGGCAGGGCGCCGAATGGCGGTCCACAAGCTCTCCGGCGTCGAGAAAGGTGCGGTGACAGAAGACCAAAACGAAGACGATGCTGATAATTTTTTTCGATGCCATAGGTGTCATACACCACGAGTTCGTCCCACAAAGGCAGACGGTGAATCAGGAGTTTTATATCCGCGTGCTCCAACACATGCGTGATGCACTGCGACGCCGTCACCCTGACTTATGGGCATCTGGACAATGGAGCCTTCTCCACGATAACGCAAGGCCGCACACTGCTCTCAGCGTTACAAAATTTCTCGCCAAGCACAGCATTACTGTACTTCCCCATCCGTCATACTCGCCTGACCTCTGCCCATGTGATGTTTTCCTGTTTCCGCGTGTGAAGAGAGCCCTAAACGGTCGCTGGATGGGGAGCGTGGAGGCCATTCAAGACGCCACGACAAAGGAGCTGACAGCCCTCCCAAAAAAAAACGCTTTCCAACTATTTCCAAGACCTCAAGAAGCGTTGGAAGTTGTGTATATAGACTGCAAGGGAGACTATTTCGAAGGGGTGCTGCACAAATGATTTTAATGTAAACGCATTTTTCTTAATGGACTCAGTCTCGGAACCTTACGGACAAAGGTTGTAGAAAATAGGCTGATCATGATGGTCATCATCATGTCACCCAACTATAGTTAAATCAAAGGCGTTGTATGGGCTTCCAAACGTCAAATTCAATAAAATAGAAAACAATAAGGAGAAATAAAAAATAAAGAATGCATGCAACGTCCAGATTTCAAGGATTCTCATAGATGACTTGAATAAGCAAAGTCATGTATCTGATGTGCAGTATGTCGTGCGGCAGTAAACACAGGCCGTATAGATAGCCCTCAAGGAAAAGTTGAGGCTCCGTGAATTGCAATGATATCAAAAGCCGCTTCTGAAAAAGGAAAGGTGGGTGAAGTTAAAGCAAAGATAACCATTACAAGCAATGGAATGATGTCTGGAAGGATTATTGGTTAGATGAAGTAAATGCATAAAATGCAAGTAAGGAAAGATGACAAAGCCTACGTGCGGGAAAAAAGTGTCAAGTGTGAATCGCACTTAGCAATCGCCGGGAACATCAAATAACTATCAACTTTATCACTCTCACAGCTAGGTGGCAGACGCACTGGTAAACTGAACACAAAAATTACGCGAACAATGTATACCGATGTGAAAAGAAAGACAGTGTTAGAACTGGTCATGACCAATATACAACATGTCAGAGCGCCATCGTACAAAGCGGTCGGAAGGGCGTTAAGAAGAAGGACGAACTGCGCATTGGGGCGGTGTGCAAGAATGATCGACTCAATAAGACTGAGCGGCTACAGAAGCCATGGCAAAACCCAGAACGGTGGCGGAGAAACGCCCCACTGTCGCAGATGATCGCATAGATTTCTATCGCGCTGTGATGGCCTTTCGCGCCGACGACGTCAGTCCGCGCAGTCGTTCCACCGCTACCCTCGGAGATCGCCCGCCGCGAGCGAACACTTCGCATCGACGTGTTCGCGAGTCAATAGAGCTCTAAATTACTCCTTGTGATTGCTGAGCGTTTCTCTAGAAATAATTTAGCGAACTGTGGTTCTGTTGCAGCGTCCCTCTTTCTGTCCCTTCTTCGTTCTACTTTTCACATTTTTTTTTTTTTTTTACATTTGCGCCAGAACCACATTTCAGGCATGAACCAACTTAGCCCAACATCACATTCTGCTAATTTCGCGAACACGCCTGCTTTGGTTGAAGAAAGGCACGAAACATCCAAGCGCCAGAAACTGGCAATAGCAACAAGTACGACGTACGCGCCCTTCCGCTCTCCGTTGTCGAAGGTAACCGATCACTCATACCGGCCCACATAGTAGTGGTGTTCCGCTGAAAATATGCTCAAATGTTATTTAATGCCTATCGGGTGTCTTTTCTATCTTATGTCAAGCGAATAACTTCTTCTTTCTGGGGTTTTACGTGCCGAAACCAGTTCTGATTACGAGGCACGCCGTAGTGGAGGGCTCCGGATTAATTTTGACCACCTGGGGTTCTTTAACGTGCACTACAACACAAGCAAACGGGCGTTTTTGCATTTCGCCTCCATCGAAATGCGGCCGCCGTGGCCGGGATTCGATCCCGCGTTCTCGTGCTCAGCAGCGCAACGCCTTAGCTGACTGAGCTACCCCGGCGGGTAAGCGAATAACGAGGGGTAACTATATGTGCCGGGAAATAAGCAACCCCTCGCTGGAAATAAGATTGAGATTGGCGCGTCCACTCATTAAGCTTCTCGGAAATATAAACCTGCGATCTAACCATTTATTGTTGCGAGCATGGACAACGTTTTTTTTTTGTGGCTATAATGGTGCAACGCGTAAAACACCGAACAAGCAACTCAAAAATCAGCGGCTACAAGCTCCGCTTTAATTGCTGGCGCGCCCTATAGCGCAGATCGAAGCTATAGGCAACAAGTAGCAGTGTAGCAGACGACAGAGAGAGTGTCGAAACGTCACAACCTTCTAGTCACACGTGACTAGAAGGTCTTGATTATCTTGATTTCATGACGCTATCCATCTCCTAAACATCGAAACTAAAACTGGTTTGTAGAAAAACATATCATGGTAAATTATTTAGAGGGCTCTGCAGCGTCCCACAATGTTTCAGGGAGCACGGAAGTTGTTTGAGGGCTATGACGTTAACTTAACGCAAGAAAAGTTTAAAAATGTGATGTCGTTACTGATTTTTAAATATCCCATCAAGCATCGTGAAAATTTGCAAGTATCAAAGTTCAATCACTTCTCACGGCGTCCCCAAATTATCATGTGCAATGCTGAAAAGTCCTTCAGGACATTTCTCCCAAGGCAACCTTTGTTTCTGTTCCTTCATCCTGATAGGCCAGGTAATTTTTTCTACGCACGCTTCAACACCCAGAGCTGCAACGGTCTACTGGGGTGTTCCAGAACTCTGGGCGAGTTGGCAGAGAGAGAGAGAGTAAACATTTTATTACAAAAATAAAAGGTAGTAAGAGTGTGGGAGGGACCCTTAGTCCGGACCCTTAGAACGATCTCAGCGACAGCACGGGCCCGTTGAACTAGGGCCCGGCGGACCTCGGGAAGCCCGTCGCGGAGGGCATCCTCCCACAGCTCTTTGGTGCGGAAGGGGTGCAAGATGACTGGCAGGGGAGGGAATAATTTTGCGGTGCACTACACCGTGACATGGAACGCCGTGGGGGAGCTTGTATACAGCCCGGGCAAGAGTCTGCGTAGCGGTCAGGGTAAGATTTATGTAGGGAGGGAGATTGGGAAATGTGTTTGTTTGGAGTTGGCGGAGTGCCACCTCTTCCTCTCCCGAGATCGACAGCGGCGGTGGACCCATGGTGTGTCTAGCTCGTGTATAGTATATTAATACATCTCTGTATGTGAGTGGGGAGCCCGCCTGATGTGGACTCCGATCCTCGTCATGCCGGGCAGCTCCGAGGGTAATTTCTCGAGCGACCGCGTGTGCGCGGTCATTACCCGGCAGTGAGGCATGGCCAGGAGTCCAGAGCAAGTGGACGCGTTGTGGGGCAGGAGTTGGCAGACTCCGTGGCTAAAAGCAGCACGCACAAAATTGTACGTTCACAAGAAAATTCAGGTATATAGATACACACGCCTGCCCGCAACCCAGTTCATCTAAGAAAAAAAATAGGTTAACCTGCTTGTATCAATTTGTGTCTGTAACCTTTAGCAAGTGCCACAGTTTTGGAGCTCATCAAAACTAGGGAGAGTACCGCAGGAGTAAAGTGGCCGATTTACACTTCAAGGCGTTGTTTTACTCTCGCAAAATGTCGGGTGGAGTGAAATGCCTTGCTCACTCTGCCCGCGGTGAGAGAGTCAAATGTTCTTTATACTCTGCCCTTCTCAGGGAGAGTAGAATGCCCATTCTACTCTTGCGGCAACAGAGAGCGGAATGTAGCGTAAACTGCTGCTTAAACTGCAGGAGGCTGGTCCGGAACATTGCGATGTATCGCTCACGCACGCAGAGAAAAAAGCACACTGTATTTTTTTTTGTAAGAGAACAGGCACTCAGAGCGCAAACTGGTGCGAAGATCAGCGCAATACTTTTTTATTCGGAGTTGCCCCACCGTGCGCCCGCAAAACATCGTGGAACAGCACAGCACCGGAGAAAGACGATCTGTCCGGTGGGCAGGCGACAGGCGCCGAGCACGGTTGCCCGATTCGGCGCTTCTTGCCAAATTGGCTACTTTTAGGGGCTACTGGTGAGCTAAAGTCGCGGTTGGCGACTTGGCTACTTTATGGCTACTTTTGGCGGTGGTAATTGGTACGCGTGTAATTAATATAGGTAGTGTCCAAATCGCACTCCCTCCTACGGCTCCCTCAAAACAACAGCCCCAAAAGGCAGATCTCGAAGCCCATGCTATTGTGCTTTGCAAGCGCCGGAAGCAAACCCAGAACCTGAAAACATATCATAACCGCAATATGGTCAGTAGGCCTCTTCAACTTGTCGTCCCGGGCTGTCCAGGACTGCCGAGACGCTTCATACGCAACGCTCATTGGCTGATACCACCGCCTCGGGATAATATGGAATCAGCTCTATCCGAGTAACAGGAATTACCTAATCTTAAAGGCTATGCTTTTGCGTGCTGCGTTGGAAGGAACCAATAGGTGGTGTCCTAATCCCACCCGCAGCAACGGTTACCTGCATAGCGAATCTCGAAGACCACGCTTCTTGGCGCCAGAAGCGATTGCAACAACCGAAAACGCGTCATGGTAGCCATGGCATTACAGGTGCCAGTATCTATGCGAGTTTCTCAAGAGCGCTTGCGACTGCACAGCGGGGAGATACGTGTGTGGTGTCATACAGTTTGCATGGGGACGTTTGGACACAGAAGTCATAGCGGTGCAAAGACGGCGTGCAGCAAGTTCATTGTACTGAAACGGAAGACAGCGTTTCGACTATGAGAAAGCACGCGCGTTCGACGGAAATTATCAAAGAGCATCACCTAATCAATATGATAAATTATGGTACAATAATATGTGATGACGTTTGTTTTGTTCTGTTCTCCTTTGCCACCAGTACAGCAGAAAACAGTATGTATTTTTAGAAAGCCTTTTCTTCTTTCTTTTCGCGTCAAAAATTGACATTTGCTGGTTTATTGCACCGTGGCTACTTTTTTGGCCACAAAATAAAGATTTTGTCAGAGTTGCTTACGTTATTGGCTACTGTTCGGAATATTTCGGCTACTTTTCTTGCCGTAGATCTGGCAACCCTGGCGCCAGGGCCACGCAAGACAAATCTTGTGTCAGCCATCTTTCGCCGCTGCGAAGAGGACAGTCGTTCATCGTTCGTTGAACTGAACAACAAATCCTCCACGGTAAGTGATTTCTAACTTACGGGGCACATTCTGCGTATATGACATGCTATCGCCAGGCAGTCATTGCGAAGTTTAGCTGCCGCAATTGACAACGGATGGCGTGCTGCGTCATTCGATGTCGATCAAAAAAGCAGTCGTCGCGATGACTGCACGTGATTTCATCACTTGCCGCTATCCGTAAGAGCTTTGAAAATCGGGAACACTGACTGAACCATGGTGTGTTCAATAAGAACGCACGGGGTCGCATAAAAACATTCACCAGTCCTTCCCCTGTCGAGAATATGGGGGTAAGCGAAGCATGCAGCAAGATGACGCTGTCGCAGGCGTTCCGCTTCGTTTGCCCTAAACTCAGGGTCGGCGGCTCTTCACTGACATTTGGTCTCATCATCGCGCTCCCCGCAACTCGGGGTCCGCGGCTCTTGGCTGATGCTTCGCCTGGGCATCGGAAGCTCTCGCACGTCGACAAGGAGCCCTTTCCCGAGCGAGTTCGCGGCGCCGTTGCTCAAACGCAGCCTGCTCCTCGACGGAACGCACCACCGCGGTCTTCCCATCCGGGCGCCGAAACTGATCTGAGGCGAGGGAAGCCCGTCGGAGAGCGCGCCAACCACCTTTCCTTCCCTTTCCCTCCCCGCGACACAGCAAACGACCATGATTGGTAACGCGCGTCACGTGATCGGCGCCGGCGTAGCTTTCCCCGCACCTGCTCTACTTAGGGAGCAGCCGGGTTTTTTTAGCGTGATACCACCACCGCCGACACTTGTGAGGCAATACAAGTTTCGCTTGAAAAGTTTTGTTTACCGGCCCATGATCCGGGCCAACCGGAGAGTGCTTAGCATGTTGATTTATTCAGTTTGGCAGTCTACTGTGTGTGGAGCGCTGTTTGACTAAGGAGTTACGTAACAAAAGGCGTCAACTTTCTGGCGGCATGCTTTCGTTGTATTAAGGCGCGCGCTTGACGGTGTATTTCGCCCATCGGTAATCTGCGGTCACTGAAGTTACGTGCAGTGCTAGCGCCAGTTCGAAACTTGCCGCAGGCATACAGCTGCACGCTGCGTGAGGTTAGTTTGGCGCGTAATCTTGAACTGCCTGAAAACGCATTAGAAATTATTGTTTTGGGTTGAATAAGACTGACCTTTTTCTGCTCATGTATCAAAGGGGTGTGAATTTATGTCTGATATTGCGTCTCGTGTTCTGGTTTTCGAGCACGGTGACAATGTGTGTATAAACTCGTTGACTGGTCAATCGGTGAGTAATGCACCGGAATCGAATACAACGGCTATTGTTGTAGGATTTCAGTGGCAGGGCCGTTCTGCATTGTTGCAATTGGCTTGGTCTCCACGTTTACTGTTTTGGATACGCCTGCGCATTTGCTATTATAATGAGTTGCCACTTAAAAATTATGTCGTATGAACCGCTAAATCAACCTTCCTCTAAGCGTTCCAAGCGTAAGCTATGCATTTTGCTATTGCAGGGCAGATTTAAATGTATTTACCGCCTGAATATTTTTAGTGGGGAAATAAAGTATCAAAGTAAAATGTTACCTTGCATGTTACCAGTCATCTCTCATACACAAACTAAGAGTTGGTCTAATAAACTAATAACGTTGGTCTATCTGAAGCTTTTATACGCCCTCAAGAATATAAAATGCTAGATTTGAAACTGCAGCAAGAGTCAAGTCTGTCAAAAATTAACTCCACTGCGTACCTCATAAACAAAGATAAGTTCATGCATTTTAGGAAGCTTAGATGCAGGCCGCAGTGAACTGTTTATTGTTAGTCTTGAAATGTGGGTAAGCTTGCCATAAGAAGCCTTGCTGCCTCTTATAAGCACACCCAGTAATATCCATTGATCTAGAGAACCATAATTTCATCCCTACTGAGAATCATGTTTACACAAATGATCCTCAAATTATGGCTTGAGCAGTGGCATAACCAGGGGCGGTTGGGGGGGGGGGGGGGGGGGGGGGGGGTCACACTGAGCACGTGCCTAAGACGTGTCATAAGCGGTGTTTGTGACACATTTGAGTTCGTCATACAGCTTTGCGCTGTTTGCTTTTCGGTAGGTTACCCAAAATCTGCACGCTCCGCTGTTCACAGTTGCAATGACTGCAGATATGAGTACTTCATATTGTAATCCAGCTTCAAGTGCAGCATAAGCAGAGCATACAGAACGCAGTTACATAAGTTTGACGGGTTTCTTTAACGGTGGTTTAACTCTTCATCGTGTCATATCCCCTCATTCTTCTTCTAGCGCCACACTTGCGTTATTGTTGTCCACTTGTGTACGCCGACTGTAGTCTCTATACTTTTCTTAATTCCACTCGGTATGTTTCCTTTACCTTGGCGGTTGATTTCTTTCGTTTCAGATAAGCTAAAAAGGCAGAATTCTCTTCAGGAATTATATGTGTTGATAACATCAGAAATGAGATGCACAACATACCACCACTGCCCCTCATCCATCCATACTCAAGCTCTTTCCCCTAGAGGAGGGGATGCGTTTACGAAGTGTGCCAACAATGACCAATATTCTATTTTGTATTAGAAGTATTGTAACATCGGTGCTGGTCTGAGGCCTAACTGCCGGTTATTTCTTGTTTTCTTAAGGTATAAAAATTGACATTAGCTTGGCAGTTGACTATTGCAGTCATTTAGATGTTTCACATGCATTTCAGTACAAATACTAAGTACTAAGGGTTTTTTTTTCAGTGCAGGGACATTTTTCTTTCACTGTCTTGATGTGGTTTCACAATATTTCAACGTCTGCATTTCGACCCATAATATGTTTCACGCAACCGTTTTAAATAACTGAAAAAGGCAGCTGCAAGGACACAAGGGTGTCAAGGAGCCAGCTCAGCACGACTCCACGTGGTGCAGAGGAGCGCACTCCTAGAGAGATGGGAGATCGCGGTGTCCAGCTCCGACCCGGCTGCGCAAAAGCAGCTGGTGGGCTGGGCTCTGAGAGTCGCCGAGGGTAACAAGCTCACGGCCACCCTACTAGATCTAGAGCCGACCCATTCGTAGGTTGTACATAAGGCTCAAATATTTAATAAATGTTTTCCACCACCACCACGACCACCGCCTCCCAAGCGTCAAAATGTGTTGCCACGCAATTTGGACGAGAAAACTAAAATGTGGGTATACTGGGTGTATCATGTAACTAAGTGGCACCAGAACTTTCAAAAGACAGTATGTCACACTAAGATGAAAATTCTGACACCCTCTCGGCAGTCATCTTGACTTTGTAATGTTTGTAATGTCTCTGATGGGGTGAAGTCACGAGCTGAAGGGATAAATTACAATGGCTGCTTTATGCTCTTGTTCAAAAAAAAAAAAAACGAAGAAGAGATGTCTATTACACAGGTTGAAAGTCAGTGCTGTGAGACACCTTACTCATTGTGACCTTAGTTATAATTGAAATAGCTCAAAATAAATGTATGGAAGACCCCAGTAGCTATGGAATGAAGTCCAACTTCTCTGTACCTGAATAATTACATTTCCTAGTGTGAGAAAGTAAGATTACTTAATATCCGCACAAGAGACAGCACGGTTTCGAATGGAATGCATGTTGCCATTTGCATCCACGAAATTAATAATGATTTTCGTACGTGATTGTCATACAGCAGTAATGTCATAAACCAACACCATGCACCATAAATATGCAAATCGGTCAGCGCAGTGCCATGGACACTTGAACGATGAAGTGACCATGCTACCGGAACAAACTGCATTCAGCCTTTAAGAGAATACGAAGATAATGTGAGAACGGCAGTCTTTGTTCCGTGATAAATGTTAGTATACGATCACTTCTGCTTGTCAAATAAAATAAATCACACAATGTACAACCTAAGAACTGATTTGTCGGTGCACACCCATCTTTTGACAACAGTTATGGTGGGCCTTCTGGCACTGCATATGTCTGTCCAGTCATAAATATACCTGTTTTAAGGAAGCGACAAGATTCTGTCGCCATAAATTTTTTTTTCTTTAGTGTACTTTTACCACTTCAGTAGTAAAAAAGCTGTGGTTTCAGGTAATTGGTTATGTATAGGCATAGCCGCATGCTATATCTATGGGCATGGAAGGGATATGTAAAACAGGATGGTGCCCTTCCAGATTTGTGATTCGCTTCTTTGTGTGTCGTCTTTGTGGACTGCCCTACCTGTGCTTATGCTTCAGTAGCCTTTGATGGAAGAATTCATCACATCCGATTTTTGTTTCACGTCTTAAGCAATGCCACACTTTAGGTATAATGCATTTTAACTGGTCACAATAAATGATCGTCTAATCATGCCGGCTGCACTTTCAAGTGCAGCGTTCATGCTGTAATACGGAGCGAAATGCTACCAAATAAGGCAATAAATTGGATGCGCAAGATTTTACTGGTAGTGCTCCTTGCAATTTCATACTCATTTTGCCACACACGAACTAATATAGTAAATTTAATTTTAGGTTACTTGTGTGGTCAAGGTATAACAAAAAAGAGGAGAGTACCTCAACAACCCAAAGAATTTTATTGCTGACGACAACAGAATACGAAAAATAGGTTCAGAAGAATAGTAAACTCGGATAGTTAGTACTGGTTTATAATTACCAACATCATAATAAACAGGGACGGAAGAAGGCACAACAACAGGAACATGGCACTGACTATCAACTGACGAGTTTATTTGTGTTGCTGTCCACTTTTATAGTTGGCATGCTACTTCATGGTGCACGTTTGTTGTCAAACAAAAAAAGCAACTCACAAGACAGTGTGAAAAAATACATTCAAACAAGCAAGAAACCACTTCACACAGCTGTCCTCATTTCAGCGGAAGCCATTTTTGTATCAGTTACGGCAACGTGCATCTGTATGTTTCTACTTCATTCTTCTTTATGAAGAATGCTCCCATAATTGCTCCTGTCACCAGGTCACTATGCCAGTACAGGACCTGCACCTTCTTGATGAGTGGCTGGCATTTACAGGCCCAGCAGTGCTCTGCCAACTGCGAGCACATTGCTGCCTTGATATTGTACTGTTTTTTGCTAATACACGTATTAAAACGCCTCCCAGTCTGCCTTATGTAGCTACACCTGCAGGAGAAAGCGATGTCATAGATGGCGGAGCATGTGCATGTAACTAGCATGGCGGCAATTCTCGTTGTGCAATGTCTTTGCGACGTGCATTCACTCTTAATGTCCCTCTCAACTTCTGCAAAGTGCGACCCAAGTCATTCCGCGCCGAGAACATCAAGTCTTTTCTCTACCTTGCACGGCACTCTTCAAAAAATAGGAGAAGCCATGAACATACTGCGCCACTGTCTCCCGTTTGCGTATAGTAACCATAATGTTGGACTGATTACTCACATGTCACGCTTTCAACTTTTATACTTCAACTTCCACTTTAACAGCATCTCCAAACTTTCGCCTGTTAATAAGAAGACTTGCGCGAACTCTATGACCACGGACGATAAACTGTATGACTCAGAAAGACGAAGAAACGCCTAGAAGCACCTGTTGAAGCACTGCTCAGCATGCACTAAACTAGTGAAAAGTGAAATTGCCAAGCCATGAATAGCAGCAACCTTGGCAAGATCTCCTGTCCACCTGTTGGAATTCAGTGCCGTATAGCAGATCATGAAACTGAGAAATCCAGATATCCAGAGTAGCTAATAAGTACTAGTTTGGAGATGCTGTTAACCAGTTGAAAGTGGTATGTGCCAGTACTCATCCCAACACTATGGTTTCCACACGTACAAAAGAAGGAAATGGTGTCATACATTATAGGCCTCTCTGATTATTTGAAGATAGTCGTGGCAAGGTGCCGAATAAATTTTATGTTCTTAGCAAGAACGAAAACATTGCCCAATGAGGCAGGCCACCGTGTTCTTTACATGCACATGCGACTTTATCAGCGAGATTCCTTTCTCCTGCAGGTGTATCTACATTGGGCAGACCGGAAGGTATTTTAACAAGTGCCACAATGAACACCCATGCATTATTAGGGCAGCAATGCACTCGCATTTGACAGTGCATTGATGTAGCTGGAGATGATGCATGCGCTTTAGCGTGCATCACAACCAAGTAGCACACTAAATTATGGAAGCATGTATTCATCAGAAAAAAAAGCAAGATGTATCAGTCAGCCTCCATTGGCCTCATTGATATCATAACGACACTGCTAGAATGAGGATAAATATGTGATGCTCCTTACTGGTGGGACGTTTTTCCTTTCCTTTGTTGTTGTTTTTTTTTTTTTCATTGCTCCTTTGTGTTTGGCTACGAACATGTGCCATGAAGTAGCATGTCAGCTATAAAAAGGGGCCGCATCACAAATATGTTTGCCTGTTGACAATCGGCCCCATGTTCCTCTTAATTCTTTCTCAATCCTTCTTTTTTGTGCTGTTATAAAAATAAACATCAGGCATTGAGGTATAAAATAGGGCTTCATATTTAGATAACATTCAAGAGAACAAGAGAATGTGAAATTAAGGAAGGAAGGAATTAGTGCAGGAGGAAAGGCAGGGAGGTTAACCAGTTTAGCACAACCGGTTTGCTACCCTACACATGGGAGCGGGGTGGGAGAGAAGGAAAGACTGGGGAAGAGAGAGAGCACATAGCACAGCACGCACATCGTCAATCACAGTCCGTCACTCTTGCGTGGTACGTGACATCACCGTCACAGCCGTTTGAGCAAGCCCGTTTCTTTCAAAAACCTAAGTAGTCCCTTCGTCGCCTTCAGCTGAGATGTCTTCTGTCGACGACATGTGAGAACCGTTTCAACTGACATTGGTCTATTGTCAAGGACGCGCTAGAACGGACGCCAGGGACTGTCTCTGAAAATTATATTCAGGACAGTCGAATAGAATGTGTTCCAGCGTCTCCTCGCAAAGACGGGCATTGCAAAGAGCGTTGTCGGCCATTCCAATGAGAAATGAATAAGATTCCGTAAATGCCACCCCTAGCCATATGCGATAAAGCAGAGTGGCCTCTCTTCGGCGGAGTCCAATTGGCATACAGAGATGCATCAAAGAGGGCAGAGGTATTGACGATTGCTCCAGTTGGTCTGGCTGCTTGGTGTTGCACCATAGAGAGAGCGTGATCTCCTGTGCAAGCACTCGAAGTCTACTAGCTGCGTCGGACCGTGAAAGTGGTATGGCCTCTTCCTGTGTGTCTTCAAGAGCTGCCCGAGCGGCATTATCGGCGTCTTCGTTCCCTATGACGCCGCAGTGACTTGGAAGTCACTGAAACGTCACGTGGTGCCCTTTCTCATGTGATGTATGGAGTAGGCATATAAAATCTAAAACTATCGTCAAGTATACAACGACAAACTTCCCTCGGGCTTCACCGCTGCGTCTAAACCATCCCCTTGGTGTCTAATATTAGCCCTAGAGTACATCTCAGTGTACCAGGAATCAGGAAAAAATCTGAGCTGTCGTCGCCTGTGCTGAAACAACTGTCTCTGCTTTTTTTGCACGAGAGGTATACGGACAGTGTACATATTTATACTGATGGTTCCACAAACCTCCAGTTTTCGTGCAGTGTTGTGGTTGTCAGAGCAAGAGCTATTACCATCAGATTTAGGGCTGACCACCCTACGATATCGACATCTGCGGAACTAGCTGCTCTGCGCGCTGCACTTTGTTTATTCAATCGGGAACCACCTCGACAATGGTCAATCTTCAGTGACTCAAAGGCAGCCCTACAATCTGTGCTATCAGCTCTGCGTCGCGGGCAATGTGAAAGTAATGCTACTCCATTAGTCTATTACATACGAATAGGTGCAGCCCATACATGAATAACTATGTGAAATGTTTATAACCAAAACTATACGTGTGGCTTTACATAAAAATATTCGACACATTTCTAAATATACTGTACTGTCAGTCAGGAGCATCCATACGTTACATAGAACGTTGTCAAATGAGTTGCTGTCTTACAATATGGCATGAAAAAACGTTTCTTGCACAGTTTACTTTACCAGCCTCATGCTTAGCAGCTCATCTGGTAACCTCCGGCATATATGTAGACGAGTTCTGTGCTTTAAATGTGTTTTTGGCCCGTAATGTGGTGCATATCTTTCTCTTCAATCGTTGTGTCAATACTTTGCTAGTTTGCGCACGTTTGTTCGTTGCTTGATTTTCCGCTATGTACTTTCATTTTTTTAATGTTGCCACTTGAAAATAAAGAATATTTTCACTGCATAGCGGTGAAATTTTAGAGAATATGTTTATGTATTATTGTCAGATGTGTTGTAATGTACATGAACATCTTTGTAATCGGATTTTATGTGTGTATCAGTATGTTTCTCAAAATTTTACTAAGTTTGTCTTGTGACTGTTTGATCAATAAAAATGTTGACCTTTTAAGAAAAAGATGTTTCATTAGGAGTGACTCGGCGACTAAAGATCAAATCCAATTCACCAAGCCTAAGGGCAGGAACTGCTTATGAAGGAATCAAATATCCCCGATATGCAAGTGTTGTGAATCGGCTCCAACGTGACCATGGCACTACATCGCAAGTGCCTTCACACAATTGGGATGAGTGCCAGCACTCTGTTCGAAGGAGTGCAATCACTCTGTTAGGAGGAGTACAAGCACTCTTTTTGTGAGGAGAATCACTCGGTTTGGGGGAGTACTAATACTCTTGTGGGGTGGAATATTCGTACTCTGCGGAAGAGTTCTAGCACTCTGTTGAGGAGGAGTACTAATACTCTGTCCGGGGGAGTTGCTATACTCTTTCTGAGATGAATCTGTTTTACTCTGGAAAAGGGAGTGCCAGTGATGGAGAGACAGCGATGAGGCACACTGTTGTGCCTCATCAAGGTCCACGTGCACGTGGCCAGCTGTCGAGGCCTCTTGCGTCCGGTCCAATTTATCCGCTCACGGAGGCACGAGTACCTGCGACGTGCGGGTCACCGAGTGTTTATATCGCGCGCATGCCTTGGTCTGTAGGCCAACTTATTTCCGCCTGCTGAGATCAGCCTTACTCCTGGTGCCATATTGAGCGTCATGCTATAGAACTTCGCGACAACGTGCCGACGCGTTTCATGCCTGTTTCATGCAGGTAAATTAAAGCTCCTACTAACGGCACATAATTGCCCCCACCGCCAGACCCACGATGTTACTTTGGGAGTGGAAAAGAACACCTATAAACGTTTGGCGTTATGACAACGACGACATGACGTCAAAGCTATGATGACGACTGTACGACGACGATGGCATCACGAGAGCCGGAATGACGGGGATGGAACGACCACGACGGCATCACAACCACGAGCCACCTGGTATTTGGCCCCCTGGTGGCCAAAGCTTTATAGACTAATTATGTCACTGGGTCGGCATAAGATAGATAGATAGATAGATAGATAGATAGATAGATAGATAGATAGATAGATAGATAGATAGATAGATAGATAGATAGATAGATAGATAGATAGATAGATAGATAGATAGATAGATAGATAGATAGATAGATAGATAGATAGATAGATAGATAGATAGATATAGTGACGGACGGACGGACGGACGGACGGACAACAGACAGACAGACAGACAGACAGACAGACAGACAGACAGACAGACAGACAGACAGACAGACAGACACAGACAGACAGACAGACAGACAGACAGACAGACAGACAGACAGACAGACAGACAGACAGAAAGAAAGACGGACGGACGGACGGACGGACGGACGGCAGGCAGATAGATAGATAGATAGATAGATAGATAGATAGATAGATAGATAGATAGATAGATAGATAGATAGATAGATAGATAGATAGATAGATAGATAGATAGATAGATAGATAGATAGATAGATAGATAGATAGATAGATAGATAGATAGATAGATAGATAGATTTAAAGTGCCTGAGTAGACAGTTATAATAACATAAAGTGTACTGCACGCGTTTTGTTTCTTTGTTTTCGATTTTGGGCTGCGCTTACGTGTGGCATCCGCACCCTTTGCAAAAAAAAAAAAAAAAAGTCGCAGTTTCGTCCGAAAGGCGAAGCATTGATTGCGATAGCAAATTAGTGGACAGCTGTACGAAGTAAGTAGAGTAGTTTTGATCGGCCATATGAGCTTGTAGACATAAGCATACTAACTAAATCAACAAGCTTGGTGTCACGTGCGCGCAAGCAAGCCTGAACACATCCCACTCAATGACCGCGGAAGCTCGCTGTCAGAACGCTGTAGTGAGGAAGCGCGGCAGCAGCAGCGAGCGAATTGACCTTCGTACTGCGTATCGCATCAATGTGAACTAAGCCGCGAAAACACAGTACACGGCGGACTGTGGCCCCGTCACGGATGACTTTCAAGATATACAGGCCCGGGTGGGCGCGCGCTGCCGCCCGGGCCGCCTGGAGTAAAACGCCCCCTTCCTTCCACCCCCATAGCCCTACCCCCGTCCCGGAGCGTAGCGCGCTTCCTTCCCGCTTTCCTCCCTTGCGTGCGCGAGATTGATCCGCGATCGCCGGTTCACCCTCGCACGCTTTGACGCGCACATACAGCGTACGGCGTGCGACGCCGATGGCAGAAATGCGCCTGGAGTGTCCATATAATTGATATCGCAATAAAATGAAGCAGGCCAAGGTATCATGATGGGATGACACATCCACTTCTTGGGTACTGGAACCGAAGTTGGTTCGTAGAAGAAAATTGTTATAATAAATTAGTTTGGGGCACTCTGAGGCTTACTAGCATGTTTCATTTCTATGGTTCATAGTCATTGACTCATGCCAAAGCAGCTCCCCCATCCCATCCCCCTCCCCACGTGTAGGGAAGCAAAGCTTGGTTAACCTCCCTATCTGAACTATTTTCCCCCTCTCGCTCTGGAGTTATGATACAGGCCGTAGTAGAGGGTTCCGGGGTAATTATGACCGCACGAGATTATTTTTAACGTTCACGATATAACGATAGTAAGTACACGATAGCAATAACGATAGTTTATAACGATAGTAATAACGATAGTTTATCGCGATAGTAAGTACACGAGAGTTTGTGCATTTCTCCCCAATCGAAATGCCCGATTGCCGCAGCCAAAAATCAAACGCCTAACTTCGAGCACAGCAGCAGAACGCCATATCCCTGAGCTACAGGGGTGTCTCGTGTGGTTCAGATAGTCTGGAACTTCATATAACGTAAAAAGAGGATAAGTTGAAAATATCGTGCCAGTACTCTCCATTAAAAGAACACGTGGAAGAACAGCAAGAAGTAAAGAAATCTGGCATTCAATTCGGGAATACCTATACAAGGGGCGTTGAAGATTTGCCATGGGTCACTGGGCGCGGCAAATTCTCGATCGCTTATATACGAAGCATCATCAGTAAGTTGCCATTGGTCTTGTGACGCTAGAAAAGTGGAGTGGCGGCACCGTTAAAGAAAAAATAACAAGAAAGTTTAAAAGAACGGACAGCTCGGTGATTAACGACGCCTCGAACTATCTTCGCGGCGATTCCTCCGCATCAACGATAGCCGGACGTCGTTAGTCATTCCGGAAATGGGATAAAGCGAACCGAGTTTCCGCCCCGAGCACGAGATGGCGCGCGCGCGCGCGCGCTTCTAGCGTTGCACCTGCCCGGAGTGGCCCTCGAGCTGCCTGCCGAGGTTGGATCGTGACATATCGCCTGCCGTCACGATCCTGTAAAGTCGTTTTTCAAACGCCGCTTCTGCACTTTTTCGCTCCGCTGACCTATAAATGATCGAGGAGCGTCCCCGAGATTCCCCTAGGTTAAATTTTTTGTTGCGTCAGCCCCAACGCCCGACTCTTCGTTGGATGTCCGGGCGAGGGGAGAGGAAGGGGAAAGGGAGTGGGGGGCAACCTGAGAGAGCGGACAAATAGACAATGGCACGCGACTACGCTAAATAAAGCAGTCTCGCGGGAAGGCGAATTGGTGCGCAAGACTATGTCTCGGCAAAAACTGATCGTCAGATGTTCTTTCGTCGATTAACTGCGGTGGTCGAGGAGGATTGCCGCTAAACCAAGTTGGGCCTTCCAACGGAAATGGGGTCACCATGTGTGCGTACAGGCGCGTCTACTTAAAACTGTTTTCCTGCAATGCGGAAAATATCTTTTTTGCTATCGTCTACAGCCCTCCCGATGATTTTGGGAGCTTTCTTGGTTTCGTAGAAAAACTGCTAAACTTTTCCTCTTCTAATAACCTAGACTTGCTAATAGGTGGTGATTGTAATGTCAATATTCTACAGCCCACGTCTCATTCCCGTGTCTTACAATTGTCACTTACCTCGTTTTGACTGCGGAAACGTAATAACAGAGCCTACGCGCATTAGTTGCGTGTCTGAAACGCTTCTGCACTTGTTTATAACCAAATTACACAGGCAGCATTGCACCGGGAGTCAATGCCGAAGACGTGAGTGACCAATTGCCCATATCTATGTTTTGCAAGCAAAACGAATTGCACAGAAGGGGAACAGATTACCTCGACACATTCATTATTAAAGATATTAACGCAATAACAGTGGATATGCTTCGTCGTATAATAAGAGATTGGACACCAGTATTGCAGTGCACAGATATGGACGAGGGGTATGTAACTTCCATGGAATTTTTTAGAGACGCATATGACAACTATTTTTTATCTAAAACGATAAGTAAGCCAAAGAAAGTCGGGAAGTCATGGCTTGCACTTGAGTGCTCGGACTTAATACAACTTTTTTTTAATAATTCAATGTATTCATACTTCACGCATACACGGGATGCCTCTGATGCTGCCTCACTAAAAAGATCTGAAATTTTTTACAAGAATTTTGCGCAGTACGACAAATGCACATTACGAAAACTTGTTTTACGATGTGCTGGTCGAGAGGAAATCTTATGGCGCGAACTTAACAAGCTCTTTAATCGCCAAGAATACGCCCGATAAACAGCAGCTTACCGTAGATAGCAGGCTTAAAAAGGGCCAGGAACTAGCAGCCCGATTTAATTTAGCGTCAAACGTCCAAAACAATGCAGTTATGAGTTCTTTAAGTGAACCTAACATTCATTCAGCATTTTTTTTCTCCGAGGACATTTATTCCATATTCTCGAACCTAAAGGATAGTAAAGCAATTGAAATAGTGACAGACTTCAAATGCGCCCAATAAAGTATCTACTTTACCTTCTTGTCCATGTGCTTAACCATGTTATGACTGTTCCGACGGGCTTTTTTTACATAAAAGTGCAACACGCGGAAGTAACAGTTTCGTATAAGAGCGGAGACAAAAAGAATTTCTTCGAGTTACGGGCCTGTTTCTGTTCTCCCCCTTTTTAACGCGAAAGCGTTAAGGGCCCCGTGTCGAAGAAAATCCGGCGTCGGCAACCGGCGTCGGCGTGCGATGCGGGTGGCGGAGAAAATCATCCCCAACCACCCCGACCGCGCAGGCCCTCCACGTGGTGCAAGGTTTTGGTGAACAAAAATTGAATTTCTCACAGTGAAATCCGCCAGGAAAATGGTAAAGTACGACTTTACCATTCGGCGTCGGATTCCCCGTCGGATTGATTACCAATCGGCGTCGGATTGTAATTTGAATGCAGGAGAAAACCTAATTCTGCTACGAGGAAGCTCGAACACAAAGCCCCCTTTTCTAGCATTTCCACCAGACCTACAGCCGCGCGTTGCGATGCGAACGGGTCCCGATAACGCTATCGCGTTCTACTCTTAAAGGCGAAGCTTAAGCGTCCTCCAATTTTTTCTAATGGTTTGGAAAACTAGTTGGTAAAAGAGTCACTTCGTTGTGCGAAAAACACCCAAATATATATTCGCAACAGTTCAGCTTTTGCCCGCACGTTGTCCACATAACTTGCTTTGCTAACGCAGAAAGAAATAATATTGCAGGGTTCTGACGAAAAAAAAAAGTTATCGCTAGGTGTTCATATGGACTTCCCCAAGGCTTTCGATAGAATAAGTCATCGAACCTTGCTTGCTAAATTAGAATATTATGCGTTTTGTGGCCCACCTCTTTCTCCCCGACAATGATATTTAACACTTTAACTGGCAAGATAAGAAAGACTTCACCTAGAATGGTTTTATTGCTTTAGTTCGTCTTTACTTTGCCCAAACACAAACGAGTTGAAATATCAAGCGGTTTCTCTGAACGGGGGCTAAGCGAGATAGAGCAGGTCAAAATTATTGTTGACCGGACGATGAAAGATAAATTTGTGATCCAAAACTGGTATCTGGCACTTGCTTTGGCAAGGTCAATGTGTGTTCTTGAGATGTACCTTCATGAAGTTAAGAAAAAAGTGCTGGCTTAAAAAAGGAAAAACAATTTCGCATTGGCGAGAATATGACCCCCACGTGCGCTAAGAAGATAACGACGAAGCATTCAGGTTTTGCGACCAATACATCTGCTGCTGGTCAAGCTCAGCACTTTATTGAATACCGCAGTTGAGCAGGTACATGAATAAGGGTAAATTATAAGGCACAGACTAATATTTGGATTTGTCTAGTTTTTGCAGATGCTTTTATTTGGCCAACAATATTGTTGAGCTACCAGTTAAAGGGTTAATGCATAGGAAATGGGTACAATCAGCAGCTTTACTCTCTAGAAGATATTGTCCCAGGGCTTCCCCCAAGGAGCATATTAGGACCGATATTATTTAACATATATATAAATGGTATTATAAAAGTTAGTAATTATGCACAGCTCATTATTTTTGCCGACTGAAGTATATTCGTCCAAGCACACGACCTTCATGAGCTCTCACTTAGCAAACACAACACTGCAAAAAATGCGCACATGGAGCATAGCAAATTCATTACCATAGTAATTCAAAACAAAATCAGTTTCGTTCACACCTTTCCAAAACATCAGTTACCATTCACTTGATTTGTATCTCGGGGAGTGAAAAAATAGTTCTTGTGAGTAAGGTTAAAACCGTGACTATAGGAGTAATCTTCACGGAACGCTTAAGCTGGGTTGCTCATGTGCAGCTGGTGTGTGCATGTCTATTACGAGCGTGTGGTGCGCTTTCTAGGTTTCGTCACATACTGACGGACAAGAATAAGTTATTGATTTATAACGCTCTAGAGCTTTGTCCTCTTATATGGGAAACTCCATTGTACACGTCGATAAGAGGACGCTATCAGACGAGTTTCGTTTAGGTCCTTGGCCTAATGCAAACAGCGCAGCCCTAATATCAAGTGCCGCCATAGCCTTTCTACAAGCCACTGGGCTGGACGCACGGCTTTAGAGATGCCACAACACTGTGAACTTGTATATACGTACCGCTTCCTCATATCATCATCATCATCATCATTCATCAGATCTTTTTCTCTCCGTCCCTCTTTCCCAGAGTAGAGTAGCAGGCTAGAGCAAGTTATAGCTCAGGCCGACCTCTCTGCCTTTCTGTAAATCTCTCTCTTTCTCTCTCTCTACTTCATGTAAGAACATTCAGGAGGTTTGTGTACTTTACAGAACAGGGCATTGCGTCATATAGCAAATGTAGTACACGATGCGCATACAAAGGGCCTATATTTAAAATATGGCGTACTTTCTTTACAGCCATTATGTGACTTTAATCGACTATTGAAATACAAGAAGAGCCTTAAGCAAAACGAAAATATCTTTCTTACGTTATGTGCCTTAACACAACCATCCGACATACCTTATATACTCAGAAATGGAAGCACTTGGCTGACTCACTTTTGAAGAACATGTCATGGAAGAAACAGGTTAAAATCACGCATAGCTACTCTTTTAGGTGAACCGTAAAATGACAATACGTAGACCTAAATAACTTAACCCGCGAGAAATGGAAGAGTTATGTAATAAACCGCTGATGCTCTTAAACACATATATAGACTGTTCGCTGATTGTAACTATGAACAGATTATTACATCGAACTGAAATATTTACGTTCTGTTGTCTTTCTTTTTTAGGTTTCTTTGTTGACACTCACTGTTATTGCTTCTGATTTTCTGAGTTAGTGCTTCTAGGCTTCTGAGCATTTTATATGATCTGCTTTGAGTTTTTCTGTTCTGTTGTTACTTCACCACTTAGAATGTGTTATACATATCTTTTGGTAGCCACTCAAGTGTATTCTATGTCCCTTGTTTCGGCCAAGTAATGGGGCGAGCACCCAGTCTTGCTGCAGCTTATAGCAGCTTGTTGTGCTTGACCTAGCATTCGTTTGTTTTTGTACAAACAAAATGCCTAGATAAATCGACGTCACTGCCGGCGCAATCGTGAATTCTCAACCGCTAGGAAAGAGCGCAGGTATAACAGGGCAAATATGTGTGGGAGCACACGCTGTTTAGCTTACACGCTGCAGGCATCGCTCCAAGAGGCGCATCACAACACCGCATCACAAATTATGCGTACTAGCTCAGTGGCATTCAGCGCGCGTGGCTGAATGCCGTCAGGAGCACGAGTTAATTTCCCTGTGGTGTTGACGTCCTAAGTTTTGTGTTCTAGGTGAACCGTCCCGGGACTTCCGACCATGGCTGCCGCTGCCGCCGCCGCCGCCATCGCCTTGTAGAATTGCTTGCACACAGTAAAGCACTAGTATAACGAATCGGCCTTATAGGTGCCCCCTATGTACTACCCCGATGCATGGACTGAAAGAACAAACACTACCTATATATTCTCGGTGCAACTAATACGCACGTTCAAACACATAATTCATTTATTAAAGCGACTCTTTCGGTGCATTCCTTTCCGGGGATTTGGAACGCGCCTGCTCTGTAGGCCCTGTAAATAGTGCAATGGTATACATTCGGCAGATCCCGGAAATGGCGCGATGAAGCGTGGGCCGATCCCGGAGCCGTCGTAATCCACTGTCACGTGGGTCGCGTGGTGGGGCTTCCGCATCTTGCTGATTTGCCGAGCAGCCACGTATGATCGCCGTGCTGCAAAACGCATTGCAGAAGATGAACAGTTTTAGAGGCATTTAATTAGCCGCTTCACGAACGCTTAGCTTCATCTAGATTCCAAAATGTGCTTTGGGTCGGCATAATTTTGTCTCTTCGCCATATGGGCAGGTTGACGCGGAATGCGATGAGATTTGCCTACGACGATTTTGCCAAGGACGAGGATTGCCAACGACATACACATCGCAGTAAACTCATTTTCTCGCTTTTAACTGCTGTCACAGTGAGAGCACAGCTATTTGAAATAGGTGTTAAGATGCCTGAAAAACGCAGAAGGCGTTAAGACGCCTTCTGCGCTAGAAGTCCTGTCTTCGAATCCCGCCGTCGCAAAATTTTAATAACGTTTATATAATTATTTTTTACACAGTACTTTCCTGAAAATGACAAGCTTACAAAGTCACGAAGCTTTCTGAACCCAGAAGGACGAAGTTTATGGCAAATCAATGTGCTGCCCCATCATTCCAATGCTGGCTGAACCGCCCCGCTTGTAGCTCCAGTAGACGCTAGAGCCATAATTCCCTCTAGTAATTATTGTGTGAAATTATATGGTATTAAGCACTCCCTAACGCAAACAGCGTTTAATTTCCGTTAAGTCTGCCTTCGCACAGTCAGCGAAGGCGGCCCATGTCGCTCACTCTGACTAACCAGAGCGCAGCTCTCGTGGAGCTAGCGGCGATTATCGCATATTTCCGGAATAGCCCGCTGATGTACGTCGGTCGCAATCCCCCTCTTTATTTCTTTAAAGGCTGTGTTTCAACCCGCGCATAAAAGCGATTTTCATCTCAGCCGACCGGTCTCTCGGCTAACGGGTATCTCCTCTCATTCCCTTCAGAAACAAGATAAACACGAACCGCCACTGCAGCGATCCCATTTCTCCGATAAGCTGGTGTTAGTCTCCATCGCGGGCTCGCAGAAATCGAACGGGCGTGCCATATGACACGTCAGCCTGCGTATAGAGCTATATATCGTCAGCGCTGCACCGCTTTCGAATAACTTCCCTCGAGAGTCCGGCATACATGCAATGTCACTGGGCTCAACCGCTATATAAGTCGCATCTGAACTTTCTTCCCTTAAACTGCGCTGACAGCCACCGCGCCATCTATAATCGAATTTCCCCCTTCCAGGAGATTCCACGTGACCCGCGCGCTCTCCCGCATTGTCTAAGGCGCCACGCCGCGATCCGCTTCGTTGCGTTTGAAAGTCTTGTTTACCGCTTGGCCCCGCTTTATTTGCCGTTTCCGCGAGAAACAGTTTGATCAAAGGAGGCTCGCGACGCCCGTCCAAGTCAGAGACGCGCTCAAACAAAGCCTCTGAGAAGTTTGCCTGCTCGAGTTTGTCAGCGGGGCTCGCCCGGGCATGTGCACTTCGTTCTTCGCGATTGTCCGCGCGCGTCCCTGCGCCCTTCTCGGACGAGTTACCAACGCCGCACCGGGGGCGTGTGTTCGTGCCCTGGTTCGCCAATCGCTCAAGCTAACTGCCGTGAAAAAAAAAAAAAGAAAGCGAGAGAGAAGGAGAACAAGGCACGCCACTTCACAAATGAAAAGTGGCTCAGACGTGCATGCTCGCCCGTCTTTGCTGTCGCTTTATTTTATTTTTTTTTTCCTCATTTTCGGTCTTTGCAGAAGGGTGGGTCTGCGTGTATGCGTGTTTGTCTTCTTGACTGTGGCCCTCTTATCTCTCTTGTATGTAATTAACGTGTCTGAAAAGTACAGGCGCCGCTTACGGGGGGCCAACGTGTCCTTTAAACATGCATCCAATTAAAGAAAGGCTTGAAGACTGGTCCGGTATATATGCATACCTATAGCGAAATGTTTTCGTTGAAAGTTAATTGTGCTTGCTGCGCTGTGTTAGGGGAAGCCTTCACGTACTTGTCTTTCTCGGGGCGGCTTTGTCATCCACGGCGTGTTAGTCTTATAGTTAGTCGCGCGTCGTGATGCGACGTGGTGGTGAAAGGGTATAAACGTGTACTTAGAAACGGGGAGGCAAGTGCGGGCTCGCACATCAGCCGATGCACGTTGGCAGGTTAGTCACGTCGCTTCCCCCGCTTCCCAATACTAACCACAAAACTAGTGCGCCTTCATCAAAAAGAGTGCCTCGACAGAGATAGAACCAGCTGTCGAAACGTCGGGAATCCGCCTTTCTGAGCTATCCTTTAACCTGACTTTGTCTGTCTTTCCGCTGTGTTGGTGCCTATAACTCGGCCTGAACATCTCGACCGGAACACTAAAATAGTGAGTGATTCGTTATCTGTGTGCGCTCACGTCAACACTAAACGTGATTAGCCTTTGTTTACCCGTGTCAGAGCTTCGTCATAGCGAGTTGGTCTGTTTAAAGTAAATAGACGTTTAAAGTAAACGCTTCCTTCCTCTTGAAGACAGTTTGCAGTTATGATCGCTAAGTTGAAGTCATTTGTCCCGTTCGCTTTTTGCTTCGCTCATGTATACACAGTGCGCAGCTTTGGTACTGAGCGTGCAAGTTCGAATGAAACTGTTACTGCGATTGAACACGCAACTGACGCTTACCTTAAGGAGGTGCCCCAGCGCAAATGCTTAAAGGCGTTTTCGATATTTTGGCTAACTATACGCGCTGTGCGTCTGGTTATTTCTAACCTTAGTCAGCCATACCTCAAACTTGCCTTAGACTTAGTTTAGCGAGTTTTATCTTCAACCTTAGTTTAACGCATTAGAGGAGGCCTATATACAACGTTAAAGCTTGAAATAGTGGCACGGCGCATTTGAATAACGTAACGACGATTCTAATCTATGTGACACCTTGCGGAAAGTATCAGCAAATACTAAGAGGAGCGTACATAGACACATATATTCCGTACAACACACAGAAAGCAGCAAGCCATAGCGTGACCAGCTATATATCACCGGGTTTGACCTTTTGTGGTCGGTATCGTATAGCACGTCTGATTTAATCTTTAGTAAAGTGAATAATTAGTGAATTGTGTTAATTGGCACTATCTCTGAAAGCAGATCATTGTCTGTTTTCTATTTTAACGTAGTATAACAGAACCTGAGCAGCGATGTCCGTTGTAACATAGTCACGAGAGAGGCCCCTATGCAGCTGGTCAACTGAAAGCCTTCACACAATCGTGTACATCTCGCTATTCGTTTTTCTAGGTTTTCACCCGCCGTGGTTGCTTAGTGGCTATGGTGTTGGGCTGCTAAGCAAGAGGTGGCGGGTTCGAATCCCGCCCAGGCGGCCGCATTTCGATGGCGGCGAAATGCGAAAACACCTGTGTACTTCGATTTAGGTGCACGTTAAAGTACCCCAGGTGGTCCAAATTATTCCGGAGAACCCCACAACGGCGTGCCTCATAATCAAATTGGCGCGTTTGCACGTACGTAAAGCCCCATACTTGTTTTCTAAGTTTTCCCACATCTGGTTTTTCTTTCTTTATAACCGGCGCTTTGGTCTCTTAATAAACGGCTACGTGACTATAGTATTTGTGGTATGAGTGCCCATTATTTGTTTTGTTAATTTTCTTATTTGTTATTTTGATCTGGTTTCCCTTTTTTCGTGTCTTTCCTCAGTAGTGTTTGAGGCTATCGGATAGTCTGCCCTAAGGAGGAATAACTTACGATATTTCTTCATTTAAATAAAGAAAAAAGAAAGTTACAGTCAGATGACAATAAAATTCCTTCCTTCACTGTCAATTAATAAAGAAACAAACTACTTCTACTGTGCCAGCCCCACAAAGTTCGACGTGTCAATCTAGGAAGAGCGGCGATCAGAAGAAAGTTCCTCGATTGAGAAACCGCGCAGCTGTCCAATATACGGCATCGCGTCCTGCCTCAAAGCTTGGGCGAATGAACAAGACGGCATGCGGCATGTCTCGGCGAAGTCCACTAACCGAGTTAGTACGTAACAAAGAAAATGTTTGTTTAAAGAAAATAAGGCCGATGGCAGCTGACGACTAACCAGACCGGACAACCAGCGTATTCGTTGACAAAGACGTATCGCCGTCAAGAAGGAGAAGACCAGAAAAGAGGCGCACAAGAAAACAAAAGAAAACAGAAAAAAAAAGCTAAACAAAATCTGCGGTGGGGCTCAGTTATATATCTCACTCACCATTCAAAACAACCCTGCCACGGAGTTTGTGCTGAGTGAGACGAAACCTAACTTTCCGCATACAGGAAACCCGGGAGAAAAAAAAAACACTTTGAGTGAACTGTTTGCTCCCCGTAGTGGCCTCAGCGAGCTCCGGTTTATTATATATATATATATATATATATATATATATATATATATATTGCAAAGCCTGACGCCGGCTGCCATGGACCCTCTCGGGTCACGCAGCTCTGCGTCGATCGGTCTAATCTTCTCCCCGGACAGGGATGCCGGAAGCTTAGCGAGCACCGCTGAGGCGCCGTCCTTGTATTGCAGGACCTCAATTCACAGTGGCCGCGCAGCGCTGCGCGGCCTCTGCGAATTGAAAGCGGCGGGCAGTGTACGTAACTATTACAAAAAAAAAATGTGTGTAGTGCCCTTGCTTAACGAAAAGCGCGCAGTGCTACAGAGGCTATAAAGTGATAGTCACGTGCTGTAAAACCCGTGTTCCGCGCAGCTGCGACCCTTAACTGCAAGCAGTAAACCGTGTACGTTAAAGGAACTTCTGTAGTTCGCGAAATCGGCGCAGAGCTACACAAGTTACAGAGTGAGAGTCTCGTTCATGGAGCGAAGTTCACCCTTATAACTAAGAGAAAGGAGCTCCAAGTTCGATCGACGTATGCCCAGCATTTTCACATTGTAACCATGGTCGAACAATTTTTTTTTTTTCATCGTAAGTTCTGGGTTTTGTTAGCAGGAGTCCGGGAGCTCAAATTATTTAAAAAGCGGCGCACTTCAGCGATATTTTATTTCTATGCAACAGAACGCCGTCGTACGCTACAGCACTGACTGATTTGGCCTCCGAAACACGCGGAAGGACGCCACCACTATCGGAGTTCGAATCATATGAGAACCCCCCCCCCCCCCCCTTCGCGAAAGCACTGAAGCTGTGCGATATAGGGCAATGGTTCGTACGCAAAAGTGAACTAACTGATTAGTGCACTAATTACTAAACCAATAAGGGCGCTAAAGGGCAGTAGCACCGTGGTTAGCGTGGCCGAACACAAACAGCTTGCTTCAAATGAGAATTGAAAAACAATTCTTAGCACCAGCTAAGTGAAGAGAGAAAGGTGCTCACTTTAATGAAAAACTGGTGATGTTAACCTTGCTGATCACGTGTCAACCTACTTACTCCTGAGTAATAATTATGGCATACACAGAGACCAAACGACTAGGTATACAAACGGCACCTATACCGACAGACACGCACATAATGTAATAAACAAGCGTGCTTGCCTCTGCAGAACTAATAAGTGCTTAAATTATGCGTCGGAACCACCATACGGCTTCCGCCACACTGCATGTTTCAAGAAAGTTCGACGACCGTCGGTTTCACTCGAAACGTGGCCGTGCCACAAAACATCCTCCTTTATGGACTTATTTTATCTGACAGTTCTCCTTGCTTCGCTGAGTGAATGAGATAAGATAAAATTAATTCAGCCGACACAGCTGAGGCAGAACCGAAGAAAAGTAAAAGTCATCATCCCTCAACTCGGCATATATACAACCCGCTTTCTGCAGCATCACTTCCGCCTCGCGTTAACCTTCTCGTCTCCCGAATGCGATGGGACAGAGACGAACGGCTCTGCGAGTTGGCGCGAATAGAATGTGTCAGATTGCTGACGGCAAGAAGTTTTCGCCTACAGCCGTGGAATGCAAAAGCGAGCTACAGTCGTCTTCTCTGTTTTGTTTTCTTCTCTTTTCTTTTTTTTTTTTTTTTTTTTTTGTTAGCGTGGAAGTGCTGCTGGGCGATTTGTCGTCTCCCTGCTCATTCGAATATGGTGCGAGACTCGGTGCGGAATGAGGAATTCTGTAACGTGCGAGACTATATGTGCCCGCCTCATCATCACTTGCGGCAGAGAACTGCATCTGCAGAGAACTTGCTACTCACGCATGCTTTTCTTTATAGTTTTCATCTCTCTCTCTCTCTGTGCGCGCGCGCGCGCGCGCGCGCGCGTGTGTGTGTGTGTGTGTGTGTGTGTGTGTGTGTGTGTGTGTGTGTGTGTGTGTGTGTGTGTGTGTGTGTGTGTGTGTGTGTGTGTGTGTGTGTGTGTGTGTGTGTGTGTGTGTGTGTGTGTGCGTGTGTGTGTGCGTGCGTGCGTGCGTGCGTGCGTGCGTGCGTGCGTGGTCTGTTTCGCATCAGCCCCCCCCCCCCCTAGTGCAAACGCGTCTTCCCCTTCCACAATTTCCCCTTTCCCTAATCACACCGACAAGCTGTTGCAGAAGACGCGCATGCCGACAGCTGCATGGTCAAAGGCTGATCCGTCAGGAAGTACGCTACCATGACGCAACATTTCTGAGTATCTTAAACGCGCCCTTCACCTTGCAAAATAAGAGCGATGTGTGAACGTCGTTGGAAAGTTCTTCAAATGTGTGCACATACAAATTTCATCTCATTTTAAAACACGTGCTTAGCTATAACGTTTCGGAAGCACATGAACAAACGCACGCAGCACGGCTGAATTAAGCCCGGCGACGAACAAAGCACTGCCTCCAGCTGCGCAAGTTTACCGAAGCGTCAGTTCGGCAAACACGTGCGCTGCTCCCACGAGCCCGCGTCAATAGACTCCAGCCGAGCAGAAAAAAATTCTTAAAGGCATGCGAAATCGAAATTCAGAAAAACAATATGACGGAGCCAGCAGCAGCGCCTACTCGCCCGCATAAAAGCAAGCGGCAATCATATGCTAAATACTCGAGTGTTGGTTTGGTGCATCCCTTGTTTTTTTGTTGTTGTTTTTTTGTCAAGAAAAAAAATAAGACAGAAGAGCATAGATGCGCCGTTGCACCGAAGAGCCTCGCTGTCTCGACAAACTGAGAAAAAAAAAGAAAAGAAAGAAAAACCAGGCAAGCACATCAAACAAAGCGTTCACAAACAAGGAACGGGTACGGCCAACCGTGAACCAGCAGCGACGGAAACTGGCCAACTGACAGTGGGCGTCAGGACGAAGACGAAGTGTGCGCCACCTAGCGTGAACGTTGAAGAACAGGTCAAAAGGTCACTTCCACTGACTTGGCTTGTTGTTGTTGGGCGCAGTGACGGGGGTCGCGCAGCACGTGCTCCGTCCTGTGGGAGGCCATACAGTTGTTTCCTACTGAAAATACTACAGTGATCTTTGGAACTGCTTTCGGCTAGCTACAGAGGGAACAGAGCTACAGAGTGTATTCGTGGTTGCATAGCTTCACACGTTCTCGTGGTTTTATTTACTACGCTTTATCAGTCTATTTATTGCCTAAATATCGATGCAATCCTAGTTTTCCAAACGCAGAAGGCACTAAGACTCTGCGCGCAGAGATAAGCACTGTCAAATTGCCTCTTTTATAACCCAATAACTGGTTGAATAGCTTACAAAGTCTCATAACCGTTCGAATACAGAAGAGCGAGGTTTAGGCAAATTCATGTGCTAACCATCACTCGCATGCTGGTTGAACCGCTCTGCTTCCGGCTCCCATAAGTCACTGTTTTCTCTACAAATGTTTATTAGAAACTAGATGTCGGCGACAATATGCAGAAGACAAAGATAATGTTCAATAGCCTGGCAAGGGAACAAGCATTCAGCATCGCCAGTCAGCCTCTAGAGTCTGTAAATGAGTACGTTTATCTAGGTCAATTACTCACAGCGGACCCTGATCATGAGAAGGAAACTTACGGAAGAATAAAATTGGGTTGAAGTGCATACGGCAGGCACTGCCAAATCCTGACTGGGAGCTTACCACTGTCGTTGAAAAGAAAAGTGTACAATCATTGCATTCTACCGGTGCTAACATATGCGGCAGAAACTTGGAGGTTAACAAAGAAGCTCGAGAACAAGTTAAGGACCGCACAAAGAGCGATGGAACGAAAAATGTTAGGCCTAACGTTAAGAGACAGGAAGAGAGCGGTGTGGA
Organism: Dermacentor silvarum; assembly: GCF_013339745.2. NCBI lineage: Eukaryota > Metazoa > Arthropoda > Arachnida > Ixodida > Ixodidae > Dermacentor > Dermacentor silvarum. The sequence goes on along the minus strand of NC_051155.1, from coordinate 164,707,189 downwards.
TCAGAGAGCAAACGGGGAAAGCCGATATTCTAGCTGACATTAGGAGATATAAATGGAGCTGGGCAGGCCATGTAATGTGTAGAATGGATAACCGGTGGACCATTAGGGTTGCAGAATGGATACCAAGAGAAGAGAAACGCAGTCGAGGACGGCAGAAAACTAGGTGAGGTGATGAAGTTGGGAAATTTGCAGGCGCAATTGCAATCAGCTATATAGGGCAAGACAGGGGTAATTGGGGATCACAGGGAGAGAGGCCTTCGTTCTGCAGTGGACATCAGTATACGCTGATGATGATATGTCGGAGGTTCTCTGTCAGAGAGCAGCACGCACCTGTAGTGGCTTCTGGTAAAGTGACTAATTTCCGACCTCCTCCGCTCGCTCTCTGCTACGCAGTGCATGTGGCGTGAACAGACGGCCGCCGCTCTGCTCCAGCTCTTCTCTTCAGAGGAGCTGGTACGTAATTAAATTGTGACTCTTGGGGGTCACTTAAATGATTAATTAGTAGGTTCCTCTGATGGAGAGGACCTGCTGTTTTCGTGGAGCGGAGTGACCAAGTGGCTCGACTGTCGAGCAAAACATCGGCACTGAGCGCATGCGAAACTTGGTACGGTGCGGCTTTAGCAAGTACAGAACCAAAACAATCGTCCTGTGTTTTAATTCTTTTTTTTCGCTTTTCTTGCAATAAATAATAATAATAATAATAATAATAATAATAATAATAATAATAATAATAATAATAATAATAATAATAATAATAATAATAATAATATAATAATAATAATCTTTATTACATTCAATCATGTCGCAGTTACAAATTCAGCCCGCTTAAGCAACATTGCTTGTGTGCGAGGCTGAGCAGTTGGCGGGTAGTACTGATATGTGTACAGAACGAAAATAATGACACACTAGAAAGAAAAAAAGACATATTGGAAGAAAAAACATAATATTGCTTCAACAGCAAAATATTGGGTGCTGAGAGAACATCCATCCAGTATGACTAAAAAATAAAACAAACAAAAAGCATGAAAGGCATTGATATTAAAGATAACTTCACAATCAGGTTCGCACAGAACAGGTTCGGATAGGTAACAAAATGAAAAAAAAAATGGTACATAGTATAAAGCCTTCTGAATTGCTCCGTCCTTGTATACATGCTTCAAAATCCTGAAGAAAAAGTTTAACAAATATGGGCATTGCTTATCACCCATGCCCTTAAAAATGATTATATTTGTTTAAATGTTCCTGTTCTGTGCGAACCTAGCTTAATAGTTAAGACAAGATCACGCACAAATTATGGTTTACAGAGGTTATCGTCACTAATACCAGAACTCCTCAATAAGTATCCTGACATATTAAATCTAATTAATTCTAGAGTTTCTCCAATTCAATTCAAGAAGCAAGTTAAAGCCCTATTAGTATTTGAGCAGATGTGAGATGTTAGTCCCTGAACCAATTTTCGGTATTAATCTTGCGTATTGTGTTGTATTTCATTGTGTATTGTGTAGATTTATTTCATTATGTGTGTGCATATGTATTAGGTTTTCATTCTCGTTCCGAAAAAGGAACTGCATATCTCTCTTATTTGCATTGATGTTATTGTATATGGGTCGGCCTATGATGTGTAATCAAAACAAGACTTGCTGCCTACGCTGTCAGGGTGGCACAGCCTAGTCAGGCTCTCTCCGGGCCTTTTGTTGTGCCTCCTGAGCCAATTTGTATGAAAATTGTCTCGAATAAAAGAGAAAGAAAGAAATATCATTCTCATTCAAATTACTGAAATTAGCCGGCACGTAGAAAGCACGGGTCCTCTTGCCGTAGTTTGTGTACACACGAGGTACCACATATTTTTCTATCTGACGTAAGCTGCGAGATTTCGCGTTCGAGTTTTTGAAATTAGTAGAAAAACAACTCTTACACATGGCGTCAAACAGAACTTGTTGCTCGACAAACAACATGTCTGACTGGTACATGCTCAGCAAGACATCTTCCCTATGACGAAGTGTGCGATACGAGAGGCTATAGGCAATTTTTAGGATGCGGTTAATTATCTTAACTCTACTACAATAAGCGAAGCCATAAATTACCCGCCGTGGTTGCTCAGTGGCTATGGTGTTGGGCTGCTGATCATAAGGTCGCGGGATCTAATCCCGGCCACGGCGGCCGCATTTCGATGGGGGCGAAATGCGAAAACACCCGTGTACTTAGATTTAGGTGCACGTTAAAGAACCCCAGGTGGTCCAAATTTCCGGAGTCCCCCACTACAGCGTGCCTCATAATCAGATCGCGGTTTTGGCACGTCAAACCTCATAACATAATTTAATTTTTTGAAGCCATAAATTGTTATTCCGTACCTTATGATCGATTCATCAAGTACTTTGTAAACCATCTTACGAACAATTGCATCGCAGAAAGATTTTAGGGCATACAAATGAGCGCACACAGCACATAAGTGCCTTGCGAGCTCTTCAATGTGGACATTCCATGACAACGCGTCGTCGAAGTGTAGCCCCAGGTATTTTGTGTTTTTTTTTTTACCAGAGTTACCGGAGGACATGAGCATGCAAGGCAGTCACTGGTGTGGAGATAAGCAGGGGAAATATCCGCGACTACTTTATATGGGCTGTGAAAAATGTCATGTTAGTCTTCGATTTATTAATTGTAAGGGTGTTTATTTACAAGCAGGGCTACGTAACAATAGCCTTGACCCAAGAGCGTAGGTCGCAGCCTCGCGCTCTCCAGGCTGCCGGACGTCGTCGTCCTCTCTCAATAGTTCGTGACCCTCCCTCTTCCCCACTACATTGGCCCCGGCGGCGAAGAGCAGATATCCTGGAGCCTCAAGGCGCTGCAAGCACAAGAGGGTCGTAGTAGGGCTTTAAGCGGCTCACGTGGACTGTTTCACGACCGCGGCAGTGTCTGTCGGTGGGAGGTGTCACAGGCTCGACGACGTAGTTCACCGGCGACCGGCATTGAACGATCCGGTGGTGACCATGATATTTCGCTGCAAACTTGCGGGAGAGACCGGGGGTCTGGCACGGAATTGAAAGCCACACGAATGAGCCAACAGAGAAGGTAGGGACAGGTTTAGCCGGGTCACGGCGTTCTTTTTGAAGACCTTGCGTCACGGATGTAAATGAGCGTGCCAGTTTGGCGCCACTCTTCGGCACATTGAGCGAGTTCTGAGGCTGGGCGGTATTTGGACGCATCCGGGCGGTACGGAAGTATGGTATCCAGTGTGGAAGAGGGCTCACGTCCGTATAGGAGAAAGAAAGGTGAAAATCCAGTGGTGGCTTGTGTGGCTGTGTTGTAGGTGTATGTCACAAAGGGAAGCACCAAGTTCCAATTAGAATGGTCGGAGGCTGTGTACATGGAGAGCATATCACCAAGTGTTCGGTTAAAGTGCTCCGTCAAGCCATTAGTCTGTGGATGATAGCTTGTAGTGGTGCGATGAATAGTATTGCACGCAATTTGAAGCTCTTGGATGACTTGCGAAAGAAACACACACCCTCGGTCGCTAAGCAGCTCACGTGGCGCGCCGTGGCGAAGAATGAATCTGCGCAAGATGAACAAGGCAACATCACGAGCTGAAGCTGTTGGAAGAGCAGCGGTTTCGGCATAACGAGTGAGATGATCGACGGCCACAATAATCTACCGATTTCCCGCAGGGGTGGAAGGAATTTGGGGTACAAATTGTGGCCGGAGAAACTGTCCCTTTGCCATGCGCCGGCATGCCTCGATCAATTTGCGAGATGGGAGCGGGTTATACTATGAGCTGACAGAGCTCTACAGCAGTATTCCGCTGTGTGTGCACTGTAGAAGAAGTTCTACAGCAAAATGAGGCTGAAGAGCTAGGAAGGTCTAACGCTACAGTTTCCACGGACGCAGCCGACGTGGCCGTGGAACATATGCTGAATACACCGAGCAACGCAGTGGTGCTCGGCTTGCGTACTATGTTGCAGGCAACGTGACAAGAAAGCGGGTTCTCCCAACGAACTGAATTCTGCGAGGATGTCTGCACTGTGTCAAGGGACAGGCAGTGCTGCAGCGGAAATGCTGACTGACGTATCTAAGGAATGGGACCTTATTGGAGGGCTTCTGGCTTCTGCAGACGCCAGAGTCACTGTACAACTTGACTCATGCTGTCGAATTAAGCAGGTGTTTAGTACAATGTGCATGCATTCAAAAAGTGCAAGTAGCCTAAGTACTGCAGACAGCAGCATGCCACAAACTGGCTACCAAGCAGTGCACAGGACTAACCCCATTAGTTACATTTTTTTCTCACGAGGATTAATTTTATTTTAAAGGTTCCCAACCAAGCAGCAAGTCAAACAAAAATCAAGAGGCTGAAGCCTTGCGTAGCTTAAGGCAACATCCACTAAATGCTCACGAATAATTAAACTGTTGTTGATAAAGTTGTGTTATAAAGCCATCAAACAAAGTTCAGCCTCAATTTCTCTACAACATTGAGCATATCTGGCTACACGATTGCACGACCTTAGGGGCCATTCAAAGGTGCATCGCGAAAACAAGAACACATAAATGGACACGGTCATTCACAATAAATATCAGTCACTACTGCAGATTAGCGCATGCTAATTTCAGAGCAATGAACAATGAAATATTTGGGAAATCTCCGCCCTCCCACTGGAAGAACCTCGGGCTTTTCTCCTTAACTACGTCAATAAATCATTTAAAGATTTGTAGAGATCATTTTGCATTCGCAACAATTGTAATAAAAATGTGGTACCTTAAAAATGCACTGTATCAGAGAATGGGTGCATTATGGCTACATTACTTTGCTGGCGTAAGGTTGGTGCTGATGCCGCAGTTGGAGTTTGTCCAGCACTATAGGCTCTATATCATGAAATTCCAATATTGTTTAATGTTAACATAACTTACTAATGCGAATTCTATTAATCGTATCTAGAGGTCCCGAAGGAAGGTACGAGCTTGTCTCTTGTCTAGGCCTCAGGTATACCCCGAAGGAAGGCAGTAGCTGGCCTGACATTGAAGGTAACTGCATGAAAGAAACAAAAACAAAAAAGTCGCATGCAGTTAAGCCCGAAAGGCGAAGCATCGATTGTGATAGCAAATTAGTAGATAGCTATACGAAGTAAGGATATTAGTTTTATCGGTAGTATAAACTTGCAAACATTCGCTTACTAACTAAATTAATAAGCACGGTGTCACGCGCGCACAGGTAAACATGAACACATCTCGCTCGATGACCACGGAAACTCGCTGTCAAAACGCTGGTGCGAGGAAACGCGGCTGCAGCAACGAGCGAATCGACCTTCCTGCTATATCTCGCTTCAACGCGAACTAAACGTCGAAAGCACAGCGCATACGAAGCTACCGGCAATTGGCGTACTTTGTCCACATCTCAGATCGCTTTTGAAGATGAGGCCCGCGCGGGCACGCACTTTGTCCACGTCGAAGATCGCTTTCACGATACGGCGGTCGCGCGGCCGCGCCGTAAGCAGCAGCCGCCGCATTAGGATGACCCCCCCCCCCCCCCCGCCTTCCTCGCCTCACCAGCGTGCCTGGCGCGCGACAGAACACGGCGCGCTTCTGCCCCGCTTTCCTCCCTCGCGCGCGCGAGATTGAGCCGCGATCGTCGGGTGACCTTCGTAAGCTTTCGCTCACACATACAGCGTACGGAGCGCGGCGACGATGTTATCGTGTTTGGATTTATAAATGGAACATCACGGCGACGATGGTGACGCCGATGGCAGAAATGCGCTTGGAGTGTCATACAATTGCTATCGCAATAAAACGAAAAATCAGCAGACTTCCGCAATTCATCCGGCTCTGAACTCATTTGCTGCGACGGCAGTGGGATTTACAGAAATAATACCACGATAAAACGTTCCTTTTATTTCGATGTACACAACATCGTCCACATCTTCAATTAAATTAAATTATAGGGTTTTACGGGCCAAAACCAGTTCTGATTATGAGGCACGCCGTAGTGGGGGACTCCGGAAATTTGGACCACCTGGAGTTCTTTAACGTGCACCCAAATCTAAGTATACGGGTGTTTTCGCATTTCGCCCCCATCGAAATGCGGCCGCCGTGGCCGGGATTCGATCCCGCGACCTCGTGCTCAGCAGCCCAGCACCATAGCCACTGAGCAACCACGGCGGGTCGTCCACATCTTCTACGGAATCGATTGTGTTTCACGTGGCGCCTCTGAAGCAGCTTCTCACCGTGCTAGCACCCAAACGAGGCGACCATGATGATGTCGGTGCAAGCCATATCTTGCCAGTTGTGCCCTACTAAACGCGTGCACAGGCGCCACAACTCGCAAAGTCCTTCGTCGCGTACCCATTCCCGCTCAAAATGCCAAGTGACGAAGCTGCGCGCAGTAACTGCCGTCAGACTGGATGCTCTTGATGTCGGCATATTTGACGTTTTCATCCAAACGTGGGAGTGGCCCGCAGTCTTGCCCCTATAAAAACGGGGTGAAGATTCTTCCGAACCTAAATAAATGTTACCACCACCACCACCACCATTGAGCGCGTTATCGGCTTTCTCTTTTCCGTGCATTAATTAAACAAAACATAAAGCTATGCAACAGCGCAGCGGTCAGAGCTTTTCGCTCCTAAATGCATATTGCCACAGCAAACGGCGCCAAGCAAGATCAGAAGAACAGACTTCTTCTTGTCCCTCGTCTTCTTTTGCGTCGTTTGCGGCTATAATGGGCCAACTAGCCCAACAAAACGTTTTCACCAGTTCGATCCCCTGGTGTGGTGACGTTCAATTTCGTCATACGGTGAGGATGAGAGAGAGAGAGAGAGAGCAAGTAGAGGAAACGCAGGGAGGTCAACCAGACGAGCGTCCGGTTTGCTACCCTACGCTAGGGTTAAGGGAAAGGGGGACAGAAAGAGGAAAAGAGGGAGAGAGTGAGTACACGTGGGATGACGGTGCCTGGCGACGACGGTGCCTGGCGACGACGGTGTGACGGCCTGGTGGACGCAGCAAACTCACTTTCGAGCATTGAACTGCTCTCGCCGTAACAAGAGAGACATTTCGAGAAAATATATGCAATGGAATAGCAGGATCGTTTCAGAACCGTGGCTGACTGGGAGAGCTTTCAAGCTGACGTATAACAAGCATCGCCAACACATGCAAGGGCCAGAGTAGAAGGAGCTTGAAGTAGTGACAATACAACCGAGAGATGGATGGTTTGTTTGTTTGTTTGTTTGTTTGTTTGTTTGTTTGTTTGTTTGTTTGTTTGTTTGTTTGTTTGTTTGTTTGTTTGTTTGTTTGTTTGTTTGTTTGTTTGTTTGTTTGTTTGTTTGTTTGTTTGTTTGTTTGTTTGTTTGTTTGTTTGTTTGTTTGTTTGTTTGTTTGTTTGTTTGTTTGTTTTTAGCTTTAAATTGACGCCGTTAACCATCTGAAGTGAAGGCTTTCTTTTCCTTAACAATAAGTGTATAAAGTTTCTTCTACGATAATTGCATGCAAAAATGGAATTCTGAAGTTTTCTTCAGACAACGTGCGTTTGGTGCACGCAGTGGAAAAGAAGCGACAGTGCAACTTCGATAAGCGACAGCGCTTCTTTTCCATCGCAGTGGAAAAGAAGCGCCACAAAATAAGACACAAATTGCAGAAAGACTGTACGATACAATCGCTGACTTTCAACTGATTTTTTGAAGAAACGAAAAGGACGCAGAATATCGAGGAACGAGGAACTGCGAACACGTCAGTTTCCTTCTTGCGTGTTTTCCATTGAAACGACGCCTGTGTTGTCAGTTTCGTTGCACTATGTGTATCGCCGTTTCAGCGGTAACCACGTCCTTCAGTAAACACCTACCACTCCAACATGTTCTCCTTGCCAAGCAGGCATCCTGCTTGGCAAGGAGGGAGAGAACTCTGCAGTGAAACGAGAGCCTCTCGATGTCGTGGAAGCAACAACAAATCCAAGTTACAACTCCAACTCCTTCTAACCCGGCTGTACCACGAACGGCATGTTTGCGTTACGTCGACGATGAACAGACCAAGGATGACGTGCTTTCATGGGATTGCTAGGCGCGAGCGACGGCGTCGTGGGCGACTTGTTTTTTTTTTTTTCTTTATGAGTTCGTTTGCAGTAACATCGAGTCCGGAAATCTGTATGCTTTAGCCTCCAGCACAGCCCAACAAGTTGGTTTCGCTACGCTCGAGCTGCTCTGCAAGCCGATTTTGGTTTGGTTTGGTGCCTGTACATATAGCACAACCCACTACGGGGGATTGGCCTTTATCGCATGACTCAGCTCGTCTTCTTTCTGCGCTTGCAGCCCCAACCCCACTTACTCCTTTTTCTTTTTGTTTCTCTGACTTTGGTAGCTGATGTCGTTATTTTCTTTCATCGCATTTAGCGAGCCGTTATTTATAATCTCGGTGCTGGGTCAGTTGAAGCGACGGCATTATTCTGCAAACATGAATACGCGTATATTTTTGTGCCGTTCTAAGGTTAGCCTCATCGACAAAAAAAAAAGTGTTTGGTGAGAGAAGGTGCCTGTAAACTGGCCTTAAATACCCTCCTCCTTTTCTCTTCTGGTATGTAGTCGACGCTGCTAACGCGCAAAGTGTCAAGTTTTTGCGTCGTATAAATTGTCATCGCTTTCCCGAAAATCTGGACACATTTTCTCAACACACTTGGACGAAATCAGTAAAACGGGAGGAGCTAAACTTCCCTTGCATTTCAGAGCAGAATATTCATGCGCAAACAATGCGAATAGCGGCCGGATTAAGCTTTTGGCGGAAGCAGCAAGCACAATGCATGTCTTTACGCTCCGTTTTCATGTGTCCGTGCGTGCTCGACTGTACACTGGGCTAGATTGGTCTAGACTGGAATAGACCACGCAGCTTGTGGAAGTGAAGTTGCACTGTCGACCTGTACCCCAATTTCTCTGTTGCCCTTACGTACCCAGCGGTACACTCTTGACAACCACGTAGACGCGGCGTCCCTGTCAGTGCTTTGATTGACACCGGGGCGCATGTCTCTATTAGGAGTGCCACTTCTAGCCGACGCGTGAAGAAGGTCCTCATGCCACCCACGACCCCAGCATGTACTCGTCGCTGACGGTGAGGCAGTGGCTGTCCTTGGGATGTGCACTGCCCGAGTTACCGCTGCCGGTCACCAAGTGATTGATTTTTTTTTACCGTACTTGCACAATGCCCCTTTGACCTTATACTTGGACTCGATTTTCTTTCTGCTTATTCCGCACTGACAGATTGTTCCGCCGGTATCCTCAGCCTTGAACTGCCTCGACCTTCTGATCCTGATTACCAAACCCCGAGTTGTCTACAGTGCACTGATTTTGTTCGCACACCGTCTAAAACCGTGACGTATGTCTATTTGTCATGTTCGGCTGCTGTTCCAGATAGCGGGTACTATGTGATGCGCCTTACTGATGTATTACTAACTCACGCTGTCACTGCTCCCTACGCAGTCCTGACCTTACAGCTAATCGAACTTGCCATGCGCTTGTCATTTTCCGTTTCTCCAAGCAGCTACTGCCACAAGGGGTATCCATGGCTAATCTTTGCTCGTTACAAGACGCCCAGGTAGAGGCTTTCGCACAGGATGCTGCCTGCCCTCAGAATGGTACGCCGACGTCGTCAACTTGTGACAGATATGAAATTTGCAACATGATCGCCTCTGACCTTCAGCCTGATGACACTGAAGCCCTCTGGCGCGTTCTCGTATCATATAGAGACATATTCGACTTCGGCAATCGGCGTTTGGGCCAGACCTCTATAGCCACGCGTCGCATACATACTGGCGATACCAACCCTGTCCAACGACGCCCGTACAAAGCGTCTGGGACTGAGTGAGATGTCATCCAACAAGAAGCCACGCGATGCGTGCCAAAGACATTATCGAGCCTTCATCCAGTCCCTGGGCATCCCCTGTCATGTTAGTTATAAAGAAGGATAGCTCGTGGCGCTTCTGCGTGAACTATCGGCGCCTCAACAACATTACAAAGAATGACGCTTAGCCTAGGTCTCGAATTGATGACGCCCTTGATGGCAGCGCCTCTGTATGGTGCTGCCTACTTCTCCTCGATCGACGTTTAATCTGCCGATAGCAGATAGCTGTTGACATCATGCACCGGGAAAAAACAGCTTTTGTCACACTGATGGACTTCAAAAGTTCAAGGTCATGTCGTTCACACTGTGCAATGCCTAAGCCACACTGAGCGAATGACTTCAAATGGTCCATTTGCCTGTGTTATTTAGAAGATGTCTTCACCGATGTTCTCCACACACCTTCACCACTTTAAAGCTGTTCTTAATTTCTTTCGCCGGGCCGGATTACAGTTGAATTTATCCAAGTGCCGTTTTGTACACCACCAAATTTCCATCCTTGGGCATCTCGGGGACGTTACCGGAGTATAGCTCGACACGAACAAGATCCAAGCTGTGACCGACTTTCCAGTTCCAAGGTATGCCAAAGATGTTCGGAGTTTCGTGGGCCTATGTTCTTAATTTCGACGATACGTAATGAGTTTCAGTCATAGCGAGACCACTCACTGATCTCCTAGAATAGGAGGTTCTTTTTTTGCCTGGGATCCTCCATAAGCCGCCGCTATCTCCCAGCTCACCTCCCTCCTTACAACGCCACCCATTCTGGCAGACTTCTATCAGTCAGCCCCAACCAAATTCCGCACTGATGCCAGTGGTTACGGCATAGGCGCAGTCCTGGCCCAACGTCAACAAGAGCAGGACCACGTTCTAGCTTATGCCAACCGGCTTCTGTCCACCTTGAAGAGAAATTGCTCCATTACTGAGCGCGAGTGCCTAGCACTTAGGTGGGTCGGTGAAAACGTTCGCCCATGCATATCAATCCAGCCGACCATTCACGGTATACGAACGCAGTGTCCGCCCTCAACGATAGCATGCAGCGTAAACAGCTGAGGTGCGGTGGCCACGCCTAGTGTGCCCGAGCCTATGATTGCATGGGCGGACTGGCGTTCGGTACGAACAGCTGTGGTAGCAGTGACGCAAGTGGCATTCCGGTACCTCTGAGGCAAATTAAGTGCACAGCAACTCGCCGAAAATATTGCAGTGGGACGCACATTTTCACACTTTTCACCTCAACTGAGTGTGCTCAACATGTTCTAATCAGGCACCAATGCTCGCATAATGGGGAGCACTAATTTAGCATATTTCCTTGAGTCATGCCTGCATCTTTTCAATAGCTGCCGCACGTTAACTGCAGCAGAGCTGATAGTTGGGCGAGTTGGTACGAATTCATAGTGAAATATTTTGCGCGCACAATGGCTCTAATACTTACAAAAATGTTGGACATGCTTTTATTTTCCTTGCACATATTAGCACATGCCGGTGTATTATACTTGCCGGTGTACCGTCACTTTTAGCTAGTTTCTCTTCATATCAATGTCTCTACATTACCATCATCATCAGCCTATTTTTATGTCCACTGCAGGACGAAGGCCTCTCCCTGTGATCTCCAATTACCCATGTCTTGCGCTAGCTGATTCCAATTTGCGCCTACAAATTTCCTAACTTCATCACGCCACCTAGTTTTCTGCCGTCCTCGACTGTGCTTCCCTTCTCTTGGTATACAATCTGTAACTCTAATGGTCCACTGGTTATCCATCCTACGCATTACATGGCCTGCCCAGCTCCATTTCTTCCTCTCAATATGAACTAGAATATCGGCTATCCCAGTTTGTTTTCTGATCCACACCACTCTCTTCCTGTTCCTTAATGTTAGGTCTAACATTTTCCGTTCTATCGCTATTTGTGTGGTCCCTAACTTGTTCTAGAGCTTCGTTGTTGACCTCCAAGTTTCTGCCCCATATGTTAGCACCGGTAGAATGGAATAATTGTACTTTTCTTTTCAACGACAGTGTTAAGCTCCCACAGTATTTGGCAATGTCTGCCTATGCACTCCAACCCAATTTCCTTCTCATGATCAAGGTCCACTGTGATTAATTGACCTAGATAAACGTACTCCTTTACAGACTCCAGAGGCTGACTGGCGATCCTGAATTCTTGTTCTCTTGCCAGGCTATTGAACATTATCTTTGTCTTCTGCATAAACGTACTCCTTTACAGACTCCAGAGGCTGACTGGCGATCCTGAATTCTTGTTCCCTTGCCAGGCTATTGAACATTATTTTTGTCTTCTGCATATTCATCTTCAACCCAATTCTTACACTTTCTCGGTTAAGGTCCTCAGTCATTTGTTGCAATTCGTCCCCATTGTTGCTGAACAGGACAATGTCATCTGCAAACCGAAGGCTGCTGAGATATTCGCCGTTTATCCCTAAACCTTCTCAGTCTAAGAGCTTGAATACTTCTTCTAAGCATGCAGTGAGCATTGGAGGGATTGTGTCTCCTTGCCTGACCCCTTTGTTGATAGGTAATTTTCTACTTTTCTTGTGGAGAATCAATGCAGCTGTGGAATCTCTGTAGATATTTCCTGAGATATTCCCGCATGCCTCCTGTATTCCTTGATTACGCAATGCCTCTATGACTGCTGGTATCTCTACTGAACAAAGGCCTTTTTCATAATCTTGAAAGCCATATAGAGAGGGTGATTGTGCTCCACAGATTTCTCGTTTACCTGATTAATGACATGGATGTGATCCATTGCAGAATACCCCTTCCTGAAGCCAGCCAGTTCTCTTGGTTGATTAAAGCCAAGTGTTGCCCTGACTCTATTGGAAATTATCTTAATGAATATTTTATACAATACTGAAAGCAAGCTACTGGGCCTATAACTCTCTGACGTCTCCCTTCTTATGGATTGGTATAATGTTGGTATTCTTCCAATTCTCTGGTACACTTGAAGTTGTGAGGCATAGTGTATAAAGGGCCGCAAGCTTTTCAACATGATATCTCCTCCATCTTTGATTTAGTCGACTGTTATTCCATCTTCTCCAGCCGCTTTTTCCCGGGCCATGTCTTGCAACGCCCTTCTAACTTCATCGCTAGTTATCGAAGGAGCCGCTGTATTCGCTTCATCACTACTTCGAATGAAAGCAGTTTGGCTGGTCTGTGCACTGTACAGGTCAGTATACGAGCAGAATTCTTCCGCTGATTTTACTATGTCATCGAAATTGCCTATGATATTACCCTCCTTATCTTTCAGTGCATATATCTTGCCTTGTACTATGCCAAGTTTTCTTCTCACTGATTTCAAGCTGCGACCATCGACCTTGTTTGGTCCCCGTCCCGTCACGTGGAGCTTTCTGAAAAGCTGCTGTCTCGATACACGGGCCCATACGGCGTCCTTCGACAATTTACTGACGTCAAGTACAAGGTATGCGACCAGGCTAGCTGGTCTTGACACGTGACGTTTAACAGCGCGATCTTGGACAATGGACGGCGAAGGACCTTGTCTACGCAGCGCTTGTCTGCGTCTGTCTCTTTCGCCGTCCTTTGTCCAACTTCGCGCGGTTAAACGTCATGGGTCAAGTAGTCAAGTACAAGATCGAATCAGCGAGTCCCGCTACGTCTTCTGACTCGTTTTTCAGTGACGTCGTCCACGGTACGCGGCTCTAGGCTTACTACTCTTCCTCTCCTGCAGCTCCTTAGACGCTCCGACACGGCGCTTCTTCCGCTGGGGGGTTGTGCTACGTGACAGTCGACGAGAGAGGCCTCTGCATGTAGACAACGACGTGTCTTGTGTTTACGTGGACTGGCTTCCATCTTGACCAGTGACTGTGATTCTTGTAACTATACCATGCCAATAGCTTCTACCTAATGTATTTCCACGTATCAATATGTTTACATACCCAAAGCCTCTGCAATGTTTGCAGTACACGTCATAGTGCACGTCGAGTGATAGGAGTGGATGTTTAGCTGTTCCGTCACCCACAGCCTCGCGACTATACTAAAGGGGGCACCTAATTGACATTACAGGCTTTCGTCGATGGTACGTCCGTTGTATATCACCTATCAAAACAAAGCAAGCAAGGGACAAAGTCATTGGGGGTAGTGCAAATAATTTATTATTGCGCGCCATAGCAACCGAGACAAGCGCACCAGCTTTATAATTTCTTTTTCTGCAAGTTTGTACAATGACGTATATATTTTCGTTGATAAAGGTAAGCCTCACTTTCTTTGTCTCTTCTTTGTGTGTGTGTGTGTGTGTGTGTGTGTGTGTGGAGGGGGGGGGGGGGGGGGGGGGGGCAGGGTTCAGATTTGTTTCTCTCTCAATCTGTCTTTCACTTTTTTTTCCTGTTTGATTCTCGCACACCCGTGGATTCCTGAAATTGTACACACGCATTGAACACTCATTCCTATACCACAAACAAAATAAAGAATTATTAATAACCAAGAGGGTCGAATTGCATGTCCAAGGATTGCCAGCGTATGATAAAAAGAGAACGTCGCAAGGCGACACTATGCGCAGTCTTGAAAACAAAGAAAAAATTCACAGCATTATAAAACAAACTAAGAACTTTTACATCACCGAAGAAAAATAACACACCACGTCTGCGTACGGGAGGGATATTGATAAACGATCAAGGAATTGACGTGGTGTGGGGAAGCAAAACATAGCGATGGAATTTATATTGTTAAACTCACGCCAGATGTACATTAGAAACCCAAGAATAGTCCGCGCGACTTGACGATCCGATGAACAGCGTATGTCCATCGAGCGCAAGCTTGCTGCATAAACGCGGCGGGCGCAGTAAATAGTGAATTATTGCGGGACTGCTGTATTCGCAATTCCACCCTGCAAAATATATGAGCGAGTAGGTCACACGATAGCAGGGCCAAAAATACAATGCACGCACGCATATCTCACGTCGAAGCGGATTCAAACGACTTCCTGGTTCCTGTCGTGATGCCAACCTACGGCCCGTGTTATGAAAATGAGTGCGTGCAGCAGCAGCCACCAGCTGCCGTGCAGCAGATGACGAGCTAGCCGCCGAAGAAGACAATGGAGCGAGCGAAGCAGCACCTGGTGGCTCCGCTCTATAGTTTAGCTATATTCATTTTAAAGGGATCAAAATGTGTCGAAGAACGGAAGCCTCAGAGCCTGAGAGCAAGCGGCTACCCGGAAGACCTACTTCGTACCCCGAAGATCTACTTTGTTCCTTGCCCGAAGTTCTTGCCAAAGAGATCAGAACTCCCAGGGGTAAGGCAAGGCTGAACTCGACAAAAAAAAGTTAGCAGTTATCCCATACGTGCACGACGTTTCCCACAGAATCAAAAGCCCCCAACAAACTCGGCTCATTATGCAGGAAAGTGAACGCCAGTCAACCCTACAACAGTTCCTGCAGCAAGAACCACACCTCGCGCCCAGTGCAGTGCAGCAAGGAAGTAGTGTATACGAATTTCCCACCTCTTGTGGCAGAACGTACATCGGCTAGACCGGGCGCTGTCTCAACGAAAGATTGCGGGAACATGTGTATAACGTCAAAAACAAGAATGGAAGCAATCTCGCTATCCACTGCGCCAAGTGTGGGTGCAGGCCGGTGCTTGATGATACTAAGGTACTGCGCCGTTATCGAGACAGTCGAGCACGGGAAATTTTTCAAACCTTCACGATGATGTGCATAGGCCCGTTATGCGTCAGCTCCCCTTCACTCGTTCTCACCGACAAGAATTACAGATATCTACTTGACTAATCATTATATGATTGTTAGTTTTACCTTCAGACCCAAGCGCGACTGACATATAAACCCCTCAACCCCCCCCCCCTCTTTTTTTCTTCTTTTTTTGTCTCCCTTTCACCGTTCCGTTTCAAGATATATATTTGTGCACGCACAATAAAGCAACCATTGGCAGTCAGCGTTCGTCCTGTGTTCTTCCTCCTGTGCGTGTTTTTAGCGCTGTTTTTTCTACACCTTGAATGCATACCAACGAGCTCGCCTTCAGACCCTTTCAAGTTACCTGGGAGAAACAGAGCGGAGTGGTAAGGAAAAGGCAAGGGGGTTAGCCAAGCGAAGCCCAGTTGTCTACCCTGCACTGGAGAAAGGGTCCTCAAATATGAAAAGAACGGGGGAAGTTCGCACTGTGCACGTATCCACGTGCGCTACCATTGATCGTTTAATCTGCCACAGGTGGTCCACAGGTAGCCGGTGGACCTAAAGAAGCGCAGCAACGCTTTCGTGGCCTTGCACATAGCAGACACTGGTGCCAACGTTCCGGTAATGGGACTTGGCAAGTCCACTTGGTGCGTACGGAATTCTTGGCGCTTGTCGACCGACAGAGGCCACAAATTGCACGCGAGATTTAGTCCGTCGTAGATCCAGGACCCGGGGCCCAGAGATGATTGCGACGACAAATTCGTGCTTGGTAAAGACGGAAGTTTCATCACCAATCACCTCCATAAGGGCAGCGAATCGCGAGCAGATTTGGTAGAACGTTTTGGGAGAGCTGAGTACCACGAAAACCAACATGCTTGAGTTGCGTAGATCAGTGTATAATAACAATACTCATCTTCAGACCCATAGGAGGCGTATTCTCTCCACCTCCCCCACCCCTTCCTTTTCTCAACTCTTCATCTTGCGAAATCCATGGTACATTCACAGCAATATTGGCTGCCTTAATGAACCAAACCTTCTTGATCCCACTTAACTGCGTTTGCTCGCCTTTCTATGCTAGAAGAGTTTCGACGCGTTGGTAGCGGCCACATCAACACACATAGTAAATCTCAAAGAACCAGTCAAGCAGTCTGGAACTGCTGCGATAAGAACAGCTGCTCGTGTGGCTGCACGTTGCAGCGTTTTCAGAGGTCCAAGAAAATTAATTCGCCAAGTAATTCCTTTGCTGCCAAACTCGGGCAGGCATAGGTTTAACATTTGCGCAGAGTGCACGCGCTTTATGATTCTATGTCTTCCGGTGCTTTGCACTAAGGATACAAGATTACGTAGTTGACCCAATTTATAACTACAGTGGTTTTGTCTCGCTTCCATGGCAAATGGGTTAAGCGGGATAATTTGGTGGGCTTCAGGCCAGGCCTCTCGACACAAGATGCAATGAAATTAATCAACACTCAAATCGTAGGCCAAGATACGAGATACTTGCGGGGCATTCTCGGGATTGACCTAGAGAAGGCCTTCGGCAACATATCACACCGACATATTCTGGAATCCATCTCGGATCTTAACTTAGGACAAGCCTTTCACGGTTACGTTAGATCATTCCTGGAAAACCGCATAGTCACGTTAAAGCTTGGAGACCACAAATCAGAAGGGTATTCACTCGGACCCAAAGGCACGCCTCAGAGGGCAGTGCTATAGTCCTTGTTGTTCAACCTGGCCCTCAGGCAACTGTCGATATCCCTGTCAGGAATCGAAATAGTTCACCACACTATATACGCCGATGACATCACCATCTGGTGCACCGGTGGCAGTGAAGGAGAAGTGGAATCAAGCCTACAAGAAGCAGTCGACCGTACTGAAACCTTCCTCGAGGGCACATGCCTACGATGCTCGACAACCAAGTCTGAGTTACTTCTCTACAGACTGGTCCGCAAAGGTCCTAAACTCAGGGGTTGGAAGTCCCTGGACGAAGTCGACATAGAACTACGCACCAAAGGTGGGGCCAGCATTCCTAGGGTCGACACCCTAAAGGTGCTGGGAATGTTAATCGAGTCTACCGGAGGTAACATCACGACGCTCAGAAAAATCACGACCAAGCATGATTGAATTATTCAATAGAATCTCCAACAAGAGGAGCGGTTTAAAGGAAGACGGTCTCCAACGGCTATCCCATGCATTCCTCATGAGTCACATCATTTACGTGGCTGCAATGCACAAGTGGTACGCGTCTGAAAGGCACAAGCTGGACACGCTCATCCGTAAAAGCATCAAAAATGTGATAGGAGTACCAATAAACGCCAGCACGGACCACCTTCTTCAACTAGGTGTACATAATACACTCAACGAAATCATCGAAGCTCAGGAAACGGCACAAGTATCACGACTCTCTAGCACCCCTGCGAGGAGGGAGATTCTCGCGGTCTTAGGAATCGGCTCCACTGTAGCGATGGAACATACATGTGAAATGTGAGATCATCTACGGGACAATGATGGTTGCTTCTTTTCCCAAAAACGTGCATCCACAACGCAATGCGAGCAGGCGCAAAGCTAGGACTGTGGCATTGCTCCGGAGGATAAAAGCCTCGCCTCACACAGTCACTTTCATTGACACGGTACAGTACGGGCACACATCGGACTTCATCGCAAGGGTAGTTAATCACGACGGACTCGTCACTTGTGCGGCCTCCATCAGAGACACCACCCCGGCTAGGGCAGAGCAGGCTGCGATCGCTCTGGCACTTCTCGACGATCAGAGCTGAAATATTCACTGACTCGAGGGTGGCGGTCCAGGCATTTGCCTCTGGTACCATCGCCGAGGAAGCACATCGAATTCTCAAAGGCACAGTCATCCAGCCACATACAATCACGTGGTTCCCGGCACATCTCGAACCCCAACTCGACTCCCTCCCCAACCTCAATGACATCGCACACGTCCAAGCGCGCAAACTAACCCTCCGCGCTGACGCCACTGCGAGTCGAGGCTCCGTCGATTCTAGGACTCGTCGAGTTCCGTGACACTCTCTCCACATCTAACAAGGTTACCAAAACACTACTACCTTGATAGGAGACTATACCCTCCCCCACATGGCACACTAACCATACCTCAAGCTGTCACACTACGCATGCTTCAGACGGGATCATATCCCAACCTGAATTTATTTCAGTGCATCAATCCAGACTGATATAGCCCAGACTGCCCTAGCAGCGGACAACGTTGTACTTTAGACCACATGCTCTGGGGATGCCCCTCGTTAGAGAGGGGCCCGCATCGATGCACTGCAGAGGAGTGCAGCTCTGCTCTTCGGAGCTCCGACCAGTCACGGCAATTTTGAGCTGTCCAGAGAGTCCGCGATGCGGCGCTGGAGATCGGTCTCCCCGTCCTGACGGGGGTGCGGCCATGGGCTTTGTCGACTCGGGGCAACGGAGCTTCACAGAACATTCAATAAAGTTATTTGTCTTTCTGTCTGACTGTTCGGCTGCGCCATCCACGGAGTATCTTGCGAAAGCACATTTTCTTGGACCAAGTTACGCATTGATGGGCTGTTTGACCGGTTACTAAATAAATCCTCTTTTTTTGCAAGTTCAAGTGCTTTATTTGTCTTAACATAATCGTGATTCTAAAGATATCTGGACTGATAGCCAGGGAAGGCTAGTTTTTTCCGGCCCAGTGTCCCGATGTCGTGGTAAAACTGTTGCTTTATTGCACACATGATACGCGTAGTCATGCACACACCCGGCCGTCGCGGTGGCTCAGTTACAAAGGCGTTGCGCTGCTGAGCACGAGGTCACGGGATCAAACCTCGGCCACGGCGGCCGCATTTCGATGGAGGCGAAATCCAAAAACGCCCATGTGCTTGTGTTGTAGTGCACGTTAAAGAACCCCAGGAGGTCAAAATTAATCCTTTGCCCTCCACTACGGTGTGCCTCATATTCTGAACTGGTTTTCGCACGTAAAACACCCGAAAGAATAAGAAGAAAGAAGTCATGCACACTGGGTTGCATTACGCATACAGGGTTACTCGGTGGACACAGGAGGTGAAGGAGGATTGCATACTTGCATAAAGACCATTTTGTGTTTTCACGCCGTACCGGCTACTGTTGTAAAGCAGCCTTCGCACTTGCAAGAAGGCAATGCAAGAGGAAATCATGCGCTCCGCTATACATTTGATCGGAGGGAGGTGGGAAGGCTTAGGCGGATAATTGCATCCATTGTTCACAAAGTACAAACGCACTTTAGTTTGGACGAGCGATGACTTATACGATCTACTCACCTTAAACGAAAGATTTCTTCAACGTCGGGAAAGGCCAAAGCCAAGATCACGTACAGGGGGACCGTGACGCAGTCGAAGTCCTTCTTGTGCCACAGTCTGTCCCACACAGAACACTCAAAGCCAAACGAGTTGTCGATGAAGTCCCCCTTGAAGATGGCCATGACAGCCGTTGTCAAAGACAGACGTTCCTCGGCCTTGCGATGCTAATATACTACGCCTGCAGCTAGTTGATCTTGTCGCTGTTCATCCGTTTGGAAAGTTTGGGCCTTAAGGTGAAAAGTACATTGTCGACGTCTGATACCGAAAACGTAGTGGTTGTCAGGATACCTAATTTGTCTCGCTTGAATGTGCTTTTGCAAACGCACATTCAAGAATCTGCTGGTCTGACCTGTTGTGCATCTGCAAGAGCACCACAATCAAGTTGGCAAGATTGCTACCGACGGCCAACTGGCTCCCCATTGTAAATAATTGGCTGTGGCTTAACTCCGTTATGCCTGGATGTGCGTAGCGAGAGGTACGGTTCACGTCCTCCAACTGCATTGTATCAGCAGCTAGGCGCGCCGCTCTCCGAGCTGCATCCCTCTGCCGTCTCTGTTCGATACACCTAGCACGTTCTTCTTCTGTCCCCGCAGCTCGTTGCCTCCTCCTGGTTTCATTCCGTCTTTGATCCCTGGCCCTGGCACGAGATGCTGAACTAGACGACGAACCATCCTCATCTGAATGCCACTCGCCTGGCCGCGTCATACTTGCGGCACTTCTCGGGGCGTGCGGCTCGTTCTTCCTCCGTCTCCTCGGCTCGCTGCCTCCTTTTGGATTCGTTCCGACGACGAAGCCAGGCTTCTTTCAGTCTCTCCGACTCGCTTTCCATATCTGCCGACGAATCCCACCGAGCCGCCCCTTCTATATATACGATGCAACGCCGACTCCTCCAGCGATGCAACGCTGGCAACGCCGATGCAACGCCGGCGCGTTCTAGGCAACGGCTCAGCTCGCGGTTTAACCGGCTCCTCCTCTGATGTCATGCCAGATGGCGCGGCCACGGCCGCTACCTTTTTTTTATCCAGCGGCCGTGGCGCGGCGAACGGCGCTGCCAGCTGCGGCGGTTGCTAGACAACGGATTAGCTCGCGGACCGGCCGCACCGCATCGTCACCCTAACAGCCTGACTAGGGAAGTCTTAGAAGCCACCGAGATAGCACGGGCAGGAGCTTAATGCGCCAGTATCCCTTCTGTGGCTTTATCCAAGAAATAGCTTGACTTCTTGGCGTAGACGGCACATGGCTGTTAACCTTCTTCCTCTTTGTAGGTTCTTTCCATTTGCAGATTCAGATGTGTGTATATATGTGCCCAGGATTCGCAATAAAACCCTAGTTGAAAGTCAGTGCTTGCCCTGTCTCGACCTGTCCTTTGTTCTTACCGCGTTACGTATTCTGTATAAGGGTTCTTACGTCGTCTAGCCACCCGGTTCCCGCTAGAGTACCTCAGGAGCATCCCACTCGACGCCTGCACCATTCCCGCCATGAACTTCTCCGACTCTCCACACCAAACCATGGTGATATGTGAACTTCGATGACTTATGTAGTTTGCAGACGAATTATTGAGTCTATACCTAAAGGTGTTCCTAATTCTTACTTTGTTCTTGTAGTAACCGGCTGCGACAGGCAGCAGCACAACGAGACGCTAGCTGGTGGTGGAACAACATTTATTGAAGGCACCGCTGCAATATATATATATATATATATATATATATATATATATTATTGTAGTGGTGAAAGGGTTTGGGAAAGGGAACGCAGACGATATCTCGGCGCAGGAGCCGTGGGGGAAAGGGGGAAACGAACGAGAGGGTGCAAAAGCGTGCGCGCGCACAGCTGGCCTGGCTTGGTTGGTGCGCAGCAACGTCAACACAGAAAACATAACAGTTCTAAAGGTGTTCCTAATTCGTACTTTGTTCAAGTTATATGCCTTTGAAGTCTTATAAAGTGTGTTTGTGCAACGGAGAGCATTCGCTTCGTATTTCCTTTTCTAAATATGTTTGTATTGAACACGCTCAATAACCTACTACGGTGAAAATATCTACACTATTTCACTTACTAACCACTTCGTGACAAACTCTTCAAGTGGACGAATTGGTGACACTTTTAGAGCTTATAAAGAGTTATTGCCATTGCAACAACATTTTCTGCGGCCAGTTATCATCCATCCTCCTTCGCAGTTCGATCATGCAGCTTTCCGTGACGTTGAACATCCCGGGAATAGAAAAGAAATCGACCATGCGCTACCTGGAAGCAAAGCATCAACGCCCGTCCTGTCGTATGTGTTCCTTTTGTTCTCGTTTTTAGCTCGTTTTTATGAAAACTGTCAAAGCATCTCACGCTCCAGCTAATGCACCGGCGTCAGGAGGTTTACACATTGATAGTCACTGACGGGCCTACCTCGAATGTGTGCTCGAGAACAGCTTTCCATATTCCTGCGTACAAAGTAGACAAACGTTATCCACTGTCCCACAAGACATCGTCTACGCAAGTTTTGTATCCGAAAGTGACTGCAGGCCCCACTGCATGATATATTCCGACTCTAAAAGAGCCCTAGAAGTGATGAAGTAAGTTGATTTTTATGTATATGGTTCCATGATATATAAAATTGTGAAACCATTCACCATTTTGTATCATGCCGGTCATGATGTCTGTGTTTCAATGGCTACCGAGCCACATTGGATTCTTAGGAAGCGAGGTGGCAGACAGGTTACCTACTGCAGCACAAAAATTAGGTACCCCGACAACCATGACGTTTTCGGCATCAGACGCCAAGAATATTATTTTTACCTTGAGGCACAAACTTTGCAAAGACACGTGGTTTACAAACATGCAAAGTCTTCACTTCTGTACAGAGTTGACACATTCCGGCGGCTTTCCCAGAACCAAAAGATTGACTACACGTTCAACAAGCTCCTCTGTCGTCTACGCTTAGGTGTAGCCTACACGCCTCACTTCTTGTGTCGCATCAAAATACGAACATCCCCACATTGTAGTTACTTCAAGAACTCCGACGCTTCAGTGGAGCATATATATTATTATAGAATGTACTTAATATGACCAACAGCGGGTTCGCCTGCGTGGCCTTTTGAACATCCTTGACCCTTTGGAACATCCTTCACAGACGTCCCCTCACAGTGAGCGAAGTGCTTGGACCATGGTCATGCCCTGATAAGCAGAGGCGAGTTGCAGATGCCCTTCGCTATATTGTAGTGCAGCCCTATTTTTTAGACAACTTAAAAGAGGCATTACCATGTTGTTTACATTGCTCATTTTCAATGCATTAGCATTAGAAGTGTGAAAGTAAAACAAGTATATATATATATATATATATATATATATATATATATATATATATATATATATATATATATATATATATATATATATATATATATATATCATCAGCCTCTATTTTATGTCCACTGCAGGACGACGGCCTCTCCCTGCGATCTCCAATTACCCCTGTCTTGCGCTAGCGTATTCCAACTTGCGCCTGCAAATTTCCGAACTTCATCATCCCATCTGGTTTTCTGCCGACCTCGACTGCGCTTCCCTTCTCTTGGTATCCATTCTGTAACCCTAATGGTCCACCGGTTATCCATCCTACGCATTACATGGCCTGCCCAGCTCCATTTCTTCCGCTTAATGTCAACTAGAATATCGGCTATCCCCGTTTGTTCTCTGATCCACACCGCTCTCTTCCTGTCTCTTAACGTTAGTCCTAAGATTTTTCGTTCCATCGCTCTTTGTGCGGTCCTTAACTTGTTCTCGAGCTTCTTTGTTAACCTCGAAGTTTCTGCCCCATATGTTAGCACCGGTAGAATGCAATGATTGTACACTTTTGTTTTCAACGACAGTGGTAAGCTCCCAGTCAGGATTTGGTAATGCCTGCCGTATGCACTCCAACCCAATTTTATTCTTCTGTAAATTTCTTTCTCGTGATCAGGGTCCCCTGTGAGTAATTGACCTAGATAAACGTACTCCTTTACAGACTCTAGAGGCTGACTGGCGATCCTGAATTCTTGTTCCCTTGCCAGGCTATTGAACATTATCTTTGTCTTCTGCATATTCATCTTCAACCCAATTCTTACACTTTCTCGATTAAGGTCCTCAATCATTTGTTTTAATTCGTCTCCATTGTTGCTGAATAGGACAATGTCATCTGCAAACCGAAGGTTGCTGAGATATTCGCCGTTGATCCTCACTCCTAAGCCTTCCCTGTCTAAGAGCTTGAATACTTCTTCCAAGCATGCAGTGAATAGCATTGGAGAGATTGTGTCTCCTTGCCTGACCCCTTTCTTGATAGGTAACTTTCTACTTTTCTTGTTGAGAACCAAGGTAGCTGTGGAATATATATATATATATATATATATATATAAAGAGAGAGGCAGGACATGTGTCGAGTGAGCTTCTGAACAACACTTCGCAATGTGACGAACGCGGTTTCGATCATGAATCCGGGACCTCTAAGAGGTGCGACCTAATGCTAATCACCGAGTGATTTTCTTTTTTCTTTTTTTACCGAACTGATCTCGCGGTCATGTTGTTCGTATGTAAGACATCAAGAGATTTGTGCCAACTCCTTCACTCCTGTATGATGAGTGACCGTTCTGTAGTTACTGGACCGTGTTTTCGGTTCGAGTGCCCGAGACAATTGGAATAGGATCGCCTCACTATGCCGGCGCTTGTGTTCGTGTGTGTTTCCTGCTTTATTTTATTGCGATAGCAATTATATGGATACTCAAAAAGGATTAATGCCATCGGCGTCGCCGTCGTCGTCGCCGTGAGGTTCCGTATGACGTCAACGGCGATGAAATCGTTGCCGCGCGCCACGCGCTGTATGTGCGAGTGAAAGGGGGCGAGGGACGCGCGCTTTCACGGGGAGCGAACACACGACGGAGAACAAACGCGCGTTCTGAGCCGTGCTCCCTGAAGGGCTGCAGAATTGAGCGTCTCTTTCCTCCTTTACAATCACCACATATATATATATATATATATATATATATATATATATATATATTGTGGGCATTTCTTAGTGACTTCTTCGTTGGCTGCACATGTTCATCATCTCATCGGCTTCGTCGTCTTCATCGCTTGTGGGGACTCATCTTGAGACTGATCTGTGCCTCGAGTGTGATCGGTCTGCCGCGTCTTCGGGCGTATTAAAGGTCGTGTAAACGCTACGTCGCAAGTGGTGGAGGTCGCAATATATATATATATATATATATATATATAGAGAGAGAGAGAGAGAGAGAGAGAGAGAGAGCGCAAACGCGACTTCTTACGTCGCACGAAAGGCCGTGGGGGGACGGGAGGGAGGAAGGGGAGGCGACGTTTAGCTGCGGCACCAAATGCATATTTATATAAAAACGTTGCTAGGCGAGAAGGTGGTAAAGACTTCCGACGCTGCCCCACGACATTCTCCTTCAGCTGAAGGAACAAGTCCTTGAAAACATTTCACCACACAACACCGGAGCGATCTTAGCACTAGACCTTAAAGGCGCTTTCGACAATGTGGCTCACAATACCATCCTTACAAACCTAAGTCTTACCAACTGTGGTCGTAATACTTACAACTACGTACGCGCCTTTCTAACCAACCGCACGGCCACAGTAGGCATTGGCTCACTCAGAACTCCGACGTTACCTACTCTCAACAAAGGAACCCCACAAGGTGCCGTTCTATCACCCACCCTTTTCAACATTGCTATGATGAAGCTACCTGACAAACTCAACGCAATACCAGGAATCAGGCACGCAGTATACGCCGATGATATCACCATCTGGACCACCACTGGTTCTGAAGGAGAAAAGCAAGACGCACTCCGAACAAGCGACCGACGTCGTCCAGCACTATGCAAGAAGCAGCGGTCTCCTATGCTCCCCCGAGAAGTCGGAACTATTACTCGTTCGACAGAAATCCCGTAGAAAACTCAATGAAATACCCCAGATTACACTCACCCTCGACGGGAAAGAAATACCCACAGTAAATCGCGTCCGCATCCTCGGCCTCCATATACAACAGGACGGCGGAGGCGCATACACCATCCAACGTCTCAAGCACACAACTTTCCAAGTCATGCGAATGGTCAGCCGCATCACCACCAAACAACACGGCCTGAAAGAAGACGATGTGACCCAGCTCGTCCAGGCCCTGATAATCAGCCGCATCGCCTACGCTGCCCCGTACCTTCCCCTCACTCCCAAAGAGAAAGATCAGCTAGACATACTTCTGCGGAAAGCATACAAGCAAGCGCTCGGCCTACCACCGGGAACAGCCACACTCAAGCTCGAAGCCCTAGGAGTCCATAACACAGTAAGAGAAATCATAGACGCCCACCTCACAAGCCAACGAGAACGCCTAGCCCTCACACCAACAGGCAAGAAGCTCCTAGCGCGCCTAGGCTACCCAACACAGGGCCGAGGCAACGAAAAATCAATCTATCTGGCCCCCAACATCCAGGAGCATATCAAGGTCGCCGCCATCCCCAGAAGCATGCACTCGGAACATCATGCCGGTCGTCGCAAAGCTCGCGCAAAGACTCTTCAAACAAGATACGGTAACTTCCCCACCATACTACACACAGATGCCGCGCAGTACCCCCGAAAAGCAGCCATGGCAGTCAGCGTTGTCGACCATAACCTTCAAGAGGTGGTCTCGATGACGGTCCGCACAGCCAACGCCCTCGAAGCGGAGGAGACAGCCATCGCCTTAGCCATCACCTCTAGTCAAATCAAAGAACACGTTACAATTATTACCGACTCCCAATCAGCTTGCCGTAGCTATGCCAGAGGCAGAATATCTTCCATCGCCGCCCGACTCCTCAAACAAGCCTCTCAATTACCCGACGTTAAAATAGTATGGACTCCAGGACACGAGTCCCTCCGTGGAAATCAGCGTGCGCACGCTGTAGCCCGAGCTCATGTCACCCGGGCGCCACAGGAGAGGGATACGATCGCATCTATCGAGCCTGTACCTTTACAATACCACGCCATATTAGAACACCACAGATTGAACAGACGTCAATACCCACCCCCGCACAAGACCCTCTCACGCGAAGACGCAGTAGCATGGCGACAATTACAAACCAACACATAGCCCCATTTAAGCAGATTACACGCAATACACCCTGCACTGTACTCGTACAACTGCCCCCTTTGCAACGACTACTCTTCCCTATATCACACCACATGGGCATGCCCCAAAATACAGGTAGTCCCGCATATACCCAACCCCACACCCGAGCAGTGGGAGGCCGTGCTGACTAGCTCGGACCCTCGTGACCAGCAACAACTGGTGCGGCGGGCCCGGGAGACAGCAAGAGCCGCAGGAGCCCTGGACTGAGGGCACCTCCCAACACAAGCAGGAAGACGCCTGCTTGTTTTTTTTTTTTTTCTTAATAAATGTTTTTCCTCCTCCTCCTCCTCGACGAGTTTAGCGTTCTGATTTCTTCGAAAACCTCCGCGCCGCCCGCAGAGACCCTGGCAACAGTAACCAACGCCGCGCGCGTTCGGTGCGAACGCGGGCAAAACGCCGACGGTGACGACAACAGCTCTGCGCGTTGCTGGTGCTGCTGCATGTCCAAGTTTATACAGCTGATAAAACTACTATCCTTACTCCGTATAGCTCTCTACTAAGTTTCTATCGCAAGTGATGCTTCGCCTTTCGGGTGAAACTGCGACAATTTTTTTATATATCTTCTTCTTTGTTTTTCTTTATTATTGTCTATTCTGTAACGAACTTGGGAAAGAATAGCTCTGACGTATAGCACACCTTCCCATGTTTCTACATATAAATAAATAAACAACAAACAACCGCGGTCACCTACACTATAAAGCTGTCCCAGCGGCTGGCACACAAACTAGACAGGTGACACTTTCCTCCACCCGGCAGTGACACAATGTCTCGTAATAGGATGCAGCCGCTCGCCACGGACACGAGTTTGGTCGCTGATGGACAAAGTGCTGACGAGTTTCGTCTCTGAGCTTTGCGGTATTTTATATATATCTAAAAGACCACAACCAACTATTTCCCACGTGAGGCGATGTGGGTTCCCGGGGAAATTGGGCCTGCCACGCCTGTTACGCCTGTTGTACTCTGTTTCTTCACCTCGCGAGAAAGTGAGCAAGAAAGTGAGCAGAACCCCACAGCGAAAGGACTGGGCAATTCCGCGGTGTCTCGTTCTATATAGCCGCTCTGTCTTCTTTCACGTTGCCCACGTTGCTAACGAGACAAAACCTCTCTGCAGCAGCGTACTTTGCGTGTTCAACAGCCAGGGTAGGACCTTGGCGACAACCTTCTCACGCAGAGCGCGAGGTCTCGAATTCGACTACCGCCAACAGCGGCCGCATTTGAATGGGATTGGAATGCCGATACGCAGGAACGGCTAAATTTTAGTTTTCATGAAATAGCTCCGGGCAATTCAACGTTATTTCAGCGTCCGTGTCAAGGCATCGCTCACATCGCACGTGTCGTTCTGCGACGTTGAACTCCGTCAATCATTAACGAGACCAGCTGGTTTTGCCAGGTGAACTCGCCATGCAGCGTTGTGATAGCTACAGCTACAGTACTTGTTGTTAAATAACTGCACATCGATGGGAATCTACAGCACTCAGTTCTGAATTCGGATCTCGTAAACTGCGCGTTTTGCTGTAAGTTTGCGCCCGATCTGTCGCGTTACATTTTATGTCTATCTCGGTTCTCGTCTGTGTGCGATGGACTGCCTGCATGGTGATCACTGTCTTTGCCCTTCAAAAACGCAATGTAATGAACGGCATACTTATTCAACGTCCTCACAGGCTCCCAAGTGGAATATTGCGTGATGGGGGTTAGGAAAGGTTAAACATATTGAAAAGCAGCGGAAGTCAAATTGTTACACAAACTTTGGCAGTACGAAATCAGATGTTGTACAATAGTTAGCAGTGCAAGCCACAATTTTCGCATGGGCTGCAGAAAATCAACTGCTGTGTAAACTAACATACAATGCTTACAATCCCGTGTGACACCCCCGTGAACCAAATGTATCAAGAAAAAAAAAAACCTAATCATTCCATTTGCCGATACTACTCATACAATACATGAACCACATGGCGACGGCTGCTCCGCTTGCCTCGAGCAAGGAGTTTTGTCTATAGCGTCTTTCGTGTCCCATGTGGCAATCGAATAGCACTGGCAAATGGCGGCTCCCACACCACTCTTCATCCTGCCCCACGGGAGAGGGTAGCACATTCGCTCGCCGCGGGGCACGCTCGCGTTGTGGACGCTGTTCTTAATGAAAATGTTCGCGTTGGGCGCAGCTTCACGTTTCCGACACGCTGAAAAACGTGATGTCGTCGAAACATGGGCACGAATTCTGGAAATTAATGACATGCGACCGCAACGGTTGCAACCTCAGAACATCGCATCGCGACCTGAATACATATTGACTTCCAGAGGCAACGAACTCAAATTTAGGCGCAGACTTGTATCATTCTCGATTACAGATCGATGCGATGGCTGCGTATGCAAGCAGAACAATTGGTCTCTATGAAAAGCGTTGGACTGTGCCCATAAAATAGCAACTCGCAAGGAAAGTACTCGCATGAATGAAGTGTAACTTAAAGTGGCTATACATAGACTATAGGGACTCTGCCTTGAAGTTTTAGTATATATGAACGAGAAGAAAGGGAACCGAGGGGCCCAATTTGTATTAATCATATCCTAAGAAGCCAACAAACAATGACACCAAGGAGAACATAGGGGAAATTACTTGTACTTACTGATTGAATTAAAGAAATAAATTAATGGAAATGAAAACGGATGAAAAAAAAAAAAAACAACCGTCCGCAGGTGGGGAACAAACCGACGTCTCCGCATTACGCGCGCGATGCTCTCACCATTGAGCTACCGCGGAGCCGTTTTCCCATCCACTTTCTGGGGTATTTATGTTTTACAACTAGAATTAACCCTGGGAGTGTTAGCGGGCGCTACCACTCAGAAACCTAGGGGCGGATGTGGAACATCCTTTCTGCCGCAGGCGTGACGAGCACGTGATGTTTTTGGGTGATTGCATTTTTTTGCGTTTTTGCTTTCTTTCTCATGCCTTCTTGAAGCCACGTAGGCACAATCCTGCAATTGTATGCTCTCGGCATCTCTCAGTACTACCGCTGATTTCTTTCGGTGAACGATGTTCTAATCACATAAATGTATATCGTTTCTCAGCCATCTTGATTTATTTGTCAGTCCCAGCAATAACTCTTGGCTCCTTGCCGGCTCGGTATATATAATCATTCATTACTCGGCATGTTATTTTGATACTTTCACGTGTGTATCGTTTTAGCTTCAGCCACTGATCGCATTGCCTGGATTCTCACGTTTATCCTGCTATCGTTTCCGCGAAAGATGCGCTGATGTCTGGGGACCTTCGGGAACGCTGTCGCCGGTTCGATAGCGAGACGTGTCTCCGAATGCTTTTTTTTTTTTTTTTATTCTTTATTGCACCGAGCGGAGAAAAGTACATTACCTGGGCGCCAGGACTGTAGTGCACAACGGCAGCTTCTGTCGAGCACCATTTTGCTGAGTACCCACAAGACGACCAACAGCGAGAGAGCCGTTTTCTCTGTGCAAAATGTGATTGGACCCTGTTTGTGCCGCAAAGAACAGGTATAAGCACTCAAGGCTCTACGGAGTTTTCAGCAGCACCACGGAATGGCTGAATGACAATCTTTGTTTGCCGATAACTTTACTCGTACGCGACGCATTCAAAAGCTTATTGTTCGTAGAAATTCGTGACATGATAACTTTTAATGCGAGGTGTATTTCGGGCATGACCAAAAAAAAGTGTTGCTGAGCTCTCTTAATTCGGCAATAAAATATCAAGTCCCCTAATGCTTCGCGCTGGGTCTAGACTCCAGCAGCCTTGACGCCTGATGTAGATGACGTGATGCGTGGCCTCACAGGTGCTGCTGTCTACCAGCACAATCTGTACAGCAACAAAAAATTGTTGCACCATTGCACCAAGCCGCAAACTATGTAACAAAGCTACAAACCTTACTCACCATTATGGAGGCTGAGCCGTTGCTACCACAATTCCGTCGCAACGCTCGCTTCATGCACAACCCCAGAACTCACGATATCATCGTCGTCCGGCTGACAGGCCTTTATCCCGTACGCGGTCAGGAAACAGTCTAATTACCCGCTCTAGAGTCCGGCAGACCAGTAGCCTAATTAACCGACATTCAGTTCACTGCCGGTAAACACTCATAACTCACGAGCGCTACTATTGCTGCTTTGAGCCTGGACGTTGCCTCCCACAACCCCAATTAACATCGCTAACCACTGTAGCCTAGACGCAGCTAGCTGACAGGCCTGAGTGCAGTGCTGCACTAATTACTGTCGACCTATATCGAGAACTCCGCGCACTGTATGAGCACAGCCATGCCTTTGTTTAAGGTATCTTTTTATGTGCAACCTTCGTCCGCATCGGTGCCTTATCAATTCCCTTCATCGTCCTTTATTTATTTTATTCCCTAAGCTGCGCTGCGCGGAACATTGGCCTACCTATGTCGCCCCCCCCCAAAAAAAAAAAAACGAAGAAAAAATACGGTTTGTGTCATTCATTCTGTCCGATTCCTTGCGCCTATTTTTCTGACAACTGTCCGCGCCTTTCTACCCGTAACAAGAAAAGCCCTCCATAATTTTTCGTGGCATATCACTCTGGAACAAAAGCGTTTAACTTGACGTCGCTACTCCGCATTTAGGCGCCCTCGACACAACGTCACTTCGACTATCGCCGCGTACGCTCCCGATATGAAGTCACCTTAGACGGTTGCGTGCGACTGAAGGTTTCGTTTGCGTGTGCTGATTTTCTTTATCGATTTGGAGCTAAAGACTATGCAGATTTCAACGCTCGCACTTGGGGATAAAGACGAAACGAGCCGAAACGAGACGGGTGCACGAAGGTGGACATATCGCCTGCACCCGCAACTGTGTGCACGGACATGCTTTTATGACGCCAAGCTTTCAGAGGTAATAGCCCTGTGCCGCTGAGTAAGTTCCAGCAGCCTTGGCCTTTCACGAATGCTTATTTCCGAAAGGTCAAGCTGCCAGTCATTGCTGCAGTACTTTCATCACACACAGCTGCATGCGTTTATTTTATGCGGCGTGCCCTTTTGTTCAGTTTTTACTGCATACGCCTTGCGACAAATACCCCGAATTCAAAAAAAAAAAGAAAATGATACCAGGCCCACAAAGAAATTCTGTTATTCTATTCAGCTATGACACTCCGTGGTTTCTAGTCTGTAGCGCTCTTTGTGTGATGCGATGTATTGTGCGGGGCCTTCCCCCTCCTTTTTTTTCTTTCCTCCTCTCCAAGCTGGTTAGCACTGTGTCCCTAGCCTTCAGGTGATATATTGCTAGCCTCTTTCACTTTCTCTCTATATGTTGTGTATATTTAATAATAATAATGGTAAGTAGTTGGCTAAACATACACTGCCTTTCGGCTGAGGCGTCCGAAATGCCTAAAGAATGGGTACGCAAATATCTATTAATCAGGGTCATTCTAGGAGAACAGTGAAGCACTCGGTGGCCTTGACTAAGAAAGACTTTAAGCCGCATGCATAAGACGTTTTTATTTTTTTATTTTTTAGGGGAAGGGGGGGTGGGGGGCAAGTTTCCTGCTCTTAAGACCATGTGGCACCTGCGGCATAATATAGATGTTATACATAACGCAGCCGCAGCAGCTAGTGTCGCTGGCTAACACTACCAAGACATGTCACGGACGTACGCATAATAATTCGCAAAAGTGAAAAGGGTGAGAGGGATAGGCAACCAAAGTAGAGGAAATGTTAGAGAAGAGAGCAGGCGTTGTTCGGGGGCAGGGGTCTCAGCCGTCAACCGCGGCAAGCTGTCTATACTCTTCCTCTTTCGTTGCGCTTTCCCTCCACCAAGAACATTTAGAGCGCAAATTGCCTTTCTTCTAACTAAATAACGAACACTAGACGCACAAAAGAATTTCGTTTCCCCTGCGCTTTCCTTTGCTACGGTGTATCTTCTTCACTTTTCATGGACAGGCTGACAGACGCGTTTTGTCTGCTTATCGCACCGCTGTTGGCTAGCTGCCCCTTTTCCGCGAGCGGCACCGCTCGTCGGGTGCGCAGGTCAAGCTGCGCAGAGAGATAGCACGGTCCCTATGCAGGACACCCGCTGTAAGTGACAGTGAACTACCGTACGACGGCGCGAAAAAAAGAAAGAGAGAGAGAAAGCCGTGATCGATGCGGGACAACGACGAGTTCCCTAAGGTGCGCTTCGCCGCATACATCCATGCTCTGCTATGCGGCCACCTTTAGCAAAGAGCCGGGGGAACCGCTCCGCATCCCCAGCTCTGCTCGGGATGCTTTGCAATTCTAAGCAGCGGTGGCCGCGGACTGCCGGTTAGCTCTACGCAAACACTTTTCGCGCTATGCGAGCCCTGCACTGCAAAGCAGCGAAGTGCTGCTAAACAGCATATGTAAACATTAATTCTTCTCCTGTGCGAACTCGGCCGATAGGAGCCGAGAACGTAGAACGTTAGTAATGCTACCGGCGGAAGGACAGGGGATCCCGCGGAAAGCAGATGAGCTTTGCAGCACTGTGTATGTGTGATGCATGAGTACACCACAGTGAGGCGATACAGACGGCCATGTTGGCGGTGGGATATAACTTGATAGTAACACAAACGTTCCTGCTCGCTTATGCATCAATGCCGTCAGAGCTCACCCGCGTTCGTTCTTATTTCGCAGTTTGTTCGCCAAAGTGTCGTTATGAACTTGCCGAAAGGCACATTCCCGGTCGTTCCAGCACCTCATTAATTCAGCAATATCTGCTAATTCCCGTGGTAATGGCAACGTTTCTGCAGTGCACGCGTCGTCACATTTATGCAATGCGCATCGGCGTTTTCTTTCTTTCTATCTTTATTTCTTCTATTTTCCCTCTCTCTCTTTGTTCCTTCGTTTTCTCTTTTTTTAAATAGCGCTAATATAAGATTCCTTAGAGAATACTGAGTCTTGGGAACAGCACTGCGGCATCTGCGCTTCCGGTCCCCGCAACATGAAATAGTTTGGATTCGAACAGCCGACTTAGTGGCTCACACTAATCACGGAGCCATCTCCAGGTTACTAACAGTGGCGCATGATTATTGTCTGGTAATGCTAGTGACATCGCTGATTACGTAATGTACACCTTTGTGAGGCATTAAGGACTTGGCGAGCAGGAGTGGGTAAGTAATCTTAGGCTCGTACCGTAAAGTGAAGCCTCCACACAGGGAAAAAATGCATTATTAATTACTGTCAGTAGCAGCCGAACAGTTAAGTGCAAATTCTTCCTCTATGCTCTGATATCGCCATGGTCTGCGTAACTGGCTTTGTTGCGGTGCACAAGTATTGGAAACCACCATTTTGCCTATTGGCCCAAACTTTCTTTTTCTTTTTGCACAATGTGTGCTATTTTTACATCCTTGGATGTTTAAAGTATACATGTTTTCAGGTATGTTTTCAACTTAGACACCAAGATAACGGGATGGCGTGGAACATTTTAAACGATGAATCCGGTGCAATCTGTCGTACATTCCTGAACGTATCACGAGTTTCGCCCGCTTTTTGTACAATACCAACTACTTAAATCGGGAAATTCGTTCAACCAGTTACCCGAAGTCGGCTCTCCCTTTTTAAATGCAGCAAATGTCATTCAAATTAGTTCAGTGGTTCAGCGTCTACAAGCGGATGTTTGCTAGCTGCCTGCAAACGAACGAGCACCCAAACCTTTGCGAAGGTTTCGTGCTAACAGTGACTGAATATGGCGGCCGCCAACTATATTGAAAGTCACCTGTACGATGCTGAGGCTTCGGTAATCCACTTCCCCCGTGGCGTCCTGCATTTTCGTCGACCCAGCCAGCCACGCGCTCTCCCGTTTATTCTCGTTTGACTGCGACCGCCGACAGCGTGAGCCCGTGAGGTGCTAATTCAAGCGGACGACGCCATCCTACTTCGTTAGCGTGCTTTTTTTTTTATATGTCTTTCCTTCCCGTTTTCCCCCTTGAAGCTAAGTACACTTCGGCAGAGCCTCCCGTGGGCCTCCGTCTGGTTTCCAGCTTAAACAGCAGTGACAGCTTCCTACATTCGCGACTCTGGAGGCTACCTCTCGTGACAGTGTCACGTCGGAACTGAGAAGCGTGCCAGAGTATGCGGTTCATGGGAATTCCAAGTCAGTTGACATGTACTCCACGAGCTCCAGTCTCGTGGCGACGTCGTCTGATTTGGTAACGTCTGTCGGAACCTCAGGTGGTCGGGAAGTGGTTTGACTGTTTTGGACTCCTTTAAATTAGCGATGTCGGTCTCCACACCGCGTCTAATACGTAACTTTTTTTTATCTAACGTCTTTTGCGAAAAAGTTGACTTTTCAACAATGTCAAGACCGTAGTTACGCCTATTTACCGTCGTATGCCACCCTGTGCGTTATGCTGTCAAGCTGCTTGCTTTGCTTCCTACGACTTCATTTACGCCGTATTACTGCAACCTTCTCGACTCGCCTTGGTACACGACCTCATAGCCCGCAATGAACTGAACTTTTTCTTTTGTATCTTCATATTTTACCCACCCTGATGGCTCAGTGGCAATGGCATTCTTCAGCTGAATACCAGGTCCCGGGTTCAATACTCGGCCGTGGCGACCGCATTACGACGGGAACGGAATGAATGCAAAAAGGCCGAGTCTTTGGGTCCACGCCAGGTGGTCATATTATTATAGCCCGCGAATACACGCAAAGTGCCTCGAGCGGCCAGTCGCGCGGCAATTCTGCGTGTATTCGTGGGCTTCTTTTACGCTGGGAAAAACACTTTTATGTAGCACCTATTCAGCAACAGAAAGCTGTATCGGGAGTTTTTCGTGTTGCTCTACAATTTTCTCATTGACTCTTTTAATCTAATTAAAGTGATTGGGAAGTTCAATAATTAAGACTAATTATGTAATTAGGCCGCATGCAAAAAATTATCTGAATATCTCCAAGCGACGGCAAACAACATTACCTTGGTTTAGTCTATGCTACGTGGCATTTGCACATTTATTTTGAAATCTTGGTGCATGATAGCTGGGACACCCTGTAAACATAGCAACCTAGTTGGGACCTACGACAGTGTTCTTTCGAAACATTGTTCTCAAGACTTCTGTGAGAAAGTGCTGAAGTTCACTGTGTCATTTTTCCGTGAAGGCGTCATCGCGCACTGCACGACGAAACTATGGCGAAAATCACAATTCTTCGTGACAGTTTGGAAACTAATTTCTCGTTTCTGGCGCTATATACATTCCATAAGTAGGCGACGTAACCTTGCACACTAACCGGCTCCAATGTCGCATTATTAATTTCTGCCAAAATATCAAATAATTGAACATTAGCGAGCAAATATCGGACAGCTTGTTAATCAGTCATTATTACACATTTGCTGAGGTCCATCGTGAGTTGCATAAAAAAGACGTTATCAATTCAACTGCACTTTCTTCAAAAAACATTTTGACAGAGAGAAGTCAACAGTATATACAAAAGGCTCTAATGCCAGTTGCTTCAAAGAACGAGTTGTCATTAAAACGTGACTGTGGTATTAAGAAAACTGGCCTTTCGAAGAAGTAGCTGTCATTACCACCTCAGTAGAGCACTCAACGCGACAACCATGGCCTGAATCTCCCCATTCCTGAAACACCGGCGGTTGAATGTTCGCTAACGAACTTCCTTGACGCGCCACCGGGTGCGTCATCTAGCTCGGAGTACATCGCAAGTGTGGCCACGTGTGCCGGCGGCTTCTTTCAGCCCTGTCCTGCCTGTTATACACAGCGTTTACGCCGCCTCTTCGGGCCTCTTGTTCAACGCCTGTAATGACCAGCCACCGTGCATGGCTGTCTTCTGGGTACCGCAGCAAATAAAGCATCAGTGTCAAGTATCTTCTTGGACCTTTACTCTGTCCCCCTGCAGGGGCGACTTTATGCAACGCAGTAAGTCTGCGCATAAGTAACCCCGACCAGCAAAGCTGCATATGCAACTAAGGCTTGTTCCTCCTCCCCGACATCATCTTAAACCACGGTGACTGCAATGGTATTAATCCACTGGTCCTTCTTTTAGTGCAGTAGTGCTTTACAGATCGTCAGAGATCTTCAAGCAAGTGGGTGTGTGTCATCGCTTCGATTCCCTAGGGAAATCTCTTGCGGGCGGCCACACCGAGAGGAGGAAAAGCGAGTGGCAATGGAAACAG
The DNA here is from genome assembly GCF_013339745.2 of Dermacentor silvarum. Classification (NCBI taxonomy): domain Eukaryota; kingdom Metazoa; phylum Arthropoda; class Arachnida; order Ixodida; family Ixodidae; genus Dermacentor; species Dermacentor silvarum. The sequence goes on along the minus strand of NC_051155.1, from coordinate 164,670,113 downwards.
CCCAGCGTCGTAGTCGTCACGTTGCCCGTCGTAGTTGTCAGCATCACGCTTCATCACGGTCGTCAAGGCATCGTTGTTGGTCGTGTACTCGTCGTCTTCGTCACGCCATCGCAATCATCGTGCCGTCGAAGTCGTCTAGCCATCGTCGTCGTCCGACGACAACGTGGCGATGGCCGACTTCGGCATGACATCGAAGTCGTCTAGGCATCGTCGTGATGCGAGTTTCGTCCTCAAGTCATCGTCGTCATCGGGGTTCGTTTCCGACGTCGTCGTCCTAGTCATTGATGTCGCGTCGTTGATGTCATGTCGTCGTACGGCGCCAAAAGGAAGCGACGATGGAAAAACCCCCAGCCGAGACTATCGAGCAACGCTCGCCGCGAGATTGAAAGTGGCTACAGGGGGGGGGAATCGTCGCACAAGCGCGATGCGCGCAGGCACCAAAGCTGCTGTTCACCTCCGGACCATCCACATTTCGAGAGGGATGCGACCCGTTTGAGACCACTATCAGGAAAAGCGCGTACACTCTGCTTGCTTTAGTGAGATGGGCCTCATGACCCAATTGTTGACAATAGTCAAGAGGCGAGGAGCATTGGTAACGATAAGTACGTTTGAACAACCACAGCAACGTCGACGCCAACAAGGAAAGCTATGGATGGTGAGCGTGGCCTCCCTTCGGTGTCAAGATGCGTATGATCAACGACAGCGTCGGCAGAAGGAAGCGCATAAGGATGGCACCATGAAGATAAACAGCAGCCCAACCCACTAATTAGAATCACATTAATGCCTGCTCTGAACATACATCAGAGGTCATCGTGCCTTGACCTGCGACATGGACGTGTTTCACCTGCGAGTCCCGCGCAGCAAAGGCGCTTTTAGACTGGTTTCAACAAGCTATACTTTAATAAGTACGTTGTTTGTTGTGGTGTGTTGTGTTATGTGTATGTTGTGTGTCTGTGACGTGCACTGTGTGTATTATTTCATTGCTCGTCATTGCCGTCTGGAAAAGCATACCAGGAGTCCCGCCAGGCAAACATGTCCCATTTTAGTTTGCCCTTTCCGGTTCAACGATTTCTGTAGAAGTCGTATTGCTATACTGGGAATATCCAGCTCGGATGCGCGCCTGTGCGTCCAATGTGCCTTCTTTTGTCCTCGTGTTTCCCTGCCATCAACCACCTTTAGCTAATTTGAATAATTTATGTAGACATAACGGCTGCAGGTCACCAGCTCTCCAGAACATATTCAAAAGGTCCGCACATTGCCATCCGCTCAGATCAGGTGTAAGAGCGGCATCCCTGTAGCCATCGGCCTATAGCGTGTAACGCTCCTGAAGCACGCAATGAAAACAATCTTTTAATAATTCGTGCCCATTCTGCGGAAACTTGTGAATAAAATTTAAAACTTGTGAGCTAGATGAACACTCCGCAGCAGACTGAATTTGTGATTGACGCATAATACAAAAAGCTATTTTGAGAATTGTATTCTTACTTTCCCTTTCTTGTCAATCTCCAGTAGAACACAATATAAATTTGCTACTTCGAAAAACAAAATTATTTCCAGAAATGGCCTATGAGCCTCTCGCTCTTGACTATAACGTCACGATCAAGCCGTCTTCTGCAAGTCACCTTCTCTGTTTCACCCCCGCCCCCCTTCCGCCATAGAGCGAAGAAAAAGAAACCTTAACTAACCGGCTTAATTTATCCCGGCATTTTGCCCCACAAAACACTGCCAGTGAGGCCATACCAGCGTGCTCAGCGTAATGAAACAACAAATTGCAACTTAATATCCGTTTATGTATGCATACCCGCTAATATAAAAACATACCCCGCACCTCCGCCAGAATGTTATGCGAAGGACGAGTCAGTAAGACTACCAGCTATTTACAGGTTGTATTTCAACAGTGGTTGCAGCGTTCAGCGGTTAGATTCACACCGCGAGCCCAGCTCCTTCTTCCTCTTCTTTTCTCGAGTGATGGCGCCCGCGCGCCTCGTTCGAACAACCAAATACCACACGCGTGTAGCAATATATATATATATATATATATATATATATATATATATATATATATATATATATATTGTAAAGGCGTTTATTAGGCACCAGCCTTTTGGACCGACCGTTAGTTCACAGCCCGAGCTCTCAGCACGAGCAGTGGAGAGAGTAAGGAGAGCCGACAACCCTCCCCCCTACGGCCACAGGGATGCTCCCGCTACTCACAACGATGTTACAAAATTCTTCTACATGTCCAGAAGGGTCTTTCCACCCCCTCACCCCAAATTGAATAGGGCGCAAGCTGTTTCGCTTAGACTTTTACAGACCGGCACATATCCGTGTCTGGCCATTCTGCACGAAGTTTACCCTGATGTATATCGCGACGACGCCTGCCCGTCCTGCGGGCAGACCTCCACTCTAGCACACATGCTCTGGGAGTTCTGGTCGAGATACCCCAAGTTCAGCAAGGATGAGTGGGACTCGCTTCTGCGTAGACCCGCTCTAGACAAGCAAATCCTGGCTGTCCGGCGTGCCCGCGACCGGGCCGGTGGGCTAGACCTGATGGTCCCGACGTGGGAGTAGCCGGGTGCGCGACGAGTTCGCGTCCTCGCCGGACCTCTAATAAAAGTTGTTTCACTCACTCAATAAATCTCCTTTATAATATATATATAACGAATGAATGAATGAATGCATGGATGAATATGGTTTATTTATTTCTGTAGATACATACAGAAACACAAACGAAGCTAAAGGCCATTCGGCGTGACGGGCGTTTCGCTACGAAGTGACATAAGTGACATTATAGAATACACAAAAGTAAATTTAGCAAACAGTGCTATTCAATGTATCCTTATACAAATATAAGGACCAACAAATATATATAAACATACACGTACAACAGAGAAAGTATATTGGCAACAACATCGCTGTGTGCGACATGTGCATACAAAAAGAAAAGTAAAATAAAAGAAGACAAGAAATGGAAATGGAAAACCCGGCTTATAAACCAAAAGATCTGAGCATTTGGAAGCATTATATACATGATTTGCATGAAATACACATAAGCCAATAGACGTCATTGGTGGCGCGTAAGAGCATATGCGTGACACGTAGTTGTTGCAACACGTGTAAACATACGAACAGTGTTAAAACGCGCGGAGGGTATAGCGCTCACGCGTTCTTAAAGCTTGGCGCGCCACCGAAAGCGCGATTCGAACTTACTCCTATTTCTCTCACAGTGGCACTCGCGAGTCGTACACGCTTACCGCTTCACTGATGCTTAACGTTCGCGCTTCTTAACTTCTGCAAGGCTTTGCGCGCCGCACGGACTTTAAGATGGGGTGAGCGTCTATGCGTGCATGTAGGAGGCCACAGCAGCCAATACAGTAGCAGACAAGGACGGCCACGGAGGAAGAAAAACCACGTTGTGTGGGTCACAAACAGCTCTTGAGAAGATGGCCGTGTCGTCTGCCGCAGTGGGTGATTCCAGCGCCACAGGAATCAATAACATCTGCTGATATAGCTTTTTTTTTTTATCGTTCATGAGAGGCTTAGAAAGAACGCAGCGTTTAAGAAGCATGCCAGTTCTTGATCGGTGTTCTGTCATCGTCTGTTCTTTAGAACTTAGTCGTGATAACAGCAGTCACATTCAAACTATATGACCGCGCCGCTTTGCCATACCTGCTCACTGACGGCATGCTGAGCTCGTTCGGCTCACTACGAGCCGAGCGTCACCCAGAGAGGTCAGCATTTCCACAATAGCTGCAATAGTACGGTTAACGCAAGGAAGGTGACCATGCTGCCGTCTGTCCATGAAAGTTCATCAGAACGTCAGATGTTTTGAACGTCGGTATTGCGTATGCCGAATGCGCACGCTTCAGACTCCAACGAAAATAACAGCCACAATATTCCCATAGAGATAAATCTGCGTAGTCTTCGAAGCAATTTTTATTTTATGGCTTCTTCTTATCGACCACTCAAAAGATATCATGCTGCGATCCGTGGTTCTCCCTTCTTTTGCTTCTGATTAACGAAAAAACGAAAGAAACAAAAATGTGTTAAGGCCCTTAACGCCGCGAACACCTTCCTTCCTTTCTTTCTTTCTTTCTCTCTCTCTCTCTCTCTCTCCCTTTGTTCTTTACTGTTGTGGCGAAAGCAGACATTTTTACTTATCTGAGGAATTCAATAGGTTTAATCTATTCCACGAGGAATAATCGCTTCCACGGGGAATCGAAGCGCTGCTCTTTTCTCATTTTTGTGAAACCCATCGTAAAAGCAAAGCGGACAACGCGTGTTTCGGTCCGTCCGTGGAAAACACAAAGTGCGGTGGTATAAATTCGAACGCGAATGGCGCGCCAAGAATCGACGACGCAAGATGGAGTGCCGCCTTCTCTTCCTCCTCTACAAAAGAGCCGCATTCTTTTCGAGTTCGACGCCATATGTCGCGCGAAATCGCTCTATTTCTCTATTTCTCTATTTCACATCGCGCGCCAAGCGCGAGGAAAGAGTCCAACGAGTCGAATGAATGCGGCGCGCCATCGACAGCATATAACGGTCTGTCACGTTGAACGGCAAATCTACAGACACGCTGCGTTCTTGAGCCACATACAAGTGGGATGCAAGTGGCGCAGTACACGCTTTGCAGATACCGTTAGCACCGCGGAGCTTCCTACTTAAAATTCCACATAGAATTCTGGCGCTACGATCGTTAGCTAGTGTTGTAATGAAAGGTAGCAGATATGCATTTGTCTAATAGTTGTGTCTGTGGCTTCAGACCTTCTTGTCGCGCTTCAACTGCCTTTATTGGGTGATTCGCCCAACAGCGCTAAGATGGTGAAGAAAGAAGACAAAACGTAGATGTAGATGTTGAGCCTAGATGTTAGTGGCACTTACCCACTCTGGGAGATTGGCCGAGAAATGCTTATTGTTCAGTATGAACAATAAGAAAAAAGAAATATCAAATACTGTAAACAAAATTTGTGAATAGGTATATGAGAAATAATAGATAGATTCTAGTTTATGATTTCTATAGAATGTAGAAAGAATTTTGTAGAAAGATAATGAAACCTTACGTTCTGATCTTATATAGTCGAAATATCTCTGACCCTGCAATAAAATCCTGGATGGCATCGCCAGCCTTCCTCTCGCTGTGCCCGAGTGTCGAAGCCCCCACAGATAGTAAATTTTGAACATCTAAGTCTAATCTAAGGCCCGTATTCACAAACAGTACTTAAGTAGGGCGTCAATAAGTGCGGGAAAAGTACAAGCGTTAGAAAAGTTTAAGGAGAGTACTTCAATAACGACACTTAAGTATCACTTTCGAAAGTAACACTTTTCGGGTCAAGTATGTCGTCTGGTGTCGAGGATACGTAAATAATTTACGTGTACGACCGGTTCAATCGTAAATATAGAGATAGACAGAGTGACCTTTATTGAGAACCAGTAGTTTAGTCGGCTGAGCCTAGGCCTCCCACGATGGGACGTCGAGGTCTCGCCGCTTCGTAGGCCTGCTGGGTAGCCTAGAGTTGGTCGTCGAGATGGCAGCTGCGCAGGGCGGCTTGCCATCTCGACTAGAGGGTCACGGAATTAAGGTCTGGGTATTGATGTTTGCACTCTCATTGCATGTGGGGGAGTGTTGTTGGTTGAGTTTTGCAGATCTTGCACGTGTGGCTTGTGTAGATGTCGGAACGAGAAGAAAGAGAACCGAGGGGCCCAATTTTTATTAATCATATCATAAGAAGCCAACAAACAATGACACCAAGGACCACATAGGGGAAATTTCTTGCACTTACTAATTGAATTAAAGAAATGATAAATGAATGGAAATGAAAACGTATGAAAAAACAACTACCCGCAGGTGGGGAACGAACCCACGTCTTCGCATTACGCGTGCGATGCTCTCACCATTGAGCTACCGCGGAGCCGTTTTCCCATCTACTTTCTGGGGTATCTGGGGCAGGTGGGGAAAGAACCCACGTCGTCGCATTACGTGTAATGCGAAGACGTGGATTCATCGACAGCGTCAGCACGGATGAGTTTTGCGCGATGACCGAGAGCCAAGGTTGTACTATTCTTCCAAGTTGCTGTCTCAGGAGTACGGCTGTGCGTGGCTTGAAAAAACCTTCACATCATTTAACCCCTGCAATGTTGACTCTGCGCAGGCTCCGGTTCTTTAGTGTTTTGGCTAATAAAGACATTTCTTCCAGGCACCCGAGCTGCAATTCCTCGTCCAAGTCTTGAAGGGTGTTCGCGGCCGCGATGGCTTCGACCAAGTTGATCAAAGTGTTTCTGTCGACGGGTCGAAATGCCTTGAGGGTCAGGCTCTGTAGAGCAGAATTTTTCTTTGCCAAATACTTCGCGAATGCTTCTGCCGAGTTTGTGGGACCGCAAGTGAAAATGCAAGAACTGACCGCAAGGCGTGTGATGCTGGTGTTCTCGATGAGTGCCTGTGTAAGCATCAGTGAGTAGCTCTTGCTCGTCTCCAAGTCTCCGAAGTCAAGACTAGCGAGAGTTGTATTGAGTCTTAATAAGGTATGGACCGACCGCAACACCAAGTACACCGCGTGACCTTTGTTGAAGATCCTCAGTTTTCTAATCTGTTTCAGGGATGCTACTGCTCGCAGACGAGCTGCACGTCTGAAGTCTTAGTAGCTGACCGTCTTCTGACGCTTACACTCTTCATTGCAGGCATGTTATTAAGCACTATGCCCAGTGCACTAGCAGCGATTTAGTCAACATCGACGACCAAACGCATCTATGCGACCGAAGAAGACTGATCAACAAAGAGAGGATGAAGCTCACACCCGAGGCGCTCAATCCGTTCTCTTCAGCTCCGAAGCGCTTTCCCGGAACGCTCACTAGCTGCAGATCTCCTTGATCGTCATCGTCCTGCTCCTCAAGCTGGATACCTAGCCGGCAAAAGAGTCTGTTACAAGCCGAAAGATGTCGCACCAATCGGCAAACGCGATCGTCCGTAGTTCTTGTACTGTGAGCGCTGGACGTGAAGGCTAGGGACGTTAATGTGGCATGGCAACTAGAGACGAAATAACTTCTTGAATAGAACGCGTTTATTTCATCGCTCAACTGAAACGTGACCGCCCGCGCCGGCGGATGGAACAAGAGCGAGATAGCGAGCGTAAGAGCCCGGCCTCGCTTGGGCCTGGTGTCATGTAGGCTTAAAGGAGGCGCCGGAGGTGGCCCTAGCGATCAGTTAAGCTAATACGGGCACTAACATATACGCGCGCTCACAACCCACCCCAGTCTCGTTGACCAAGTCCCGTGGTCAGTAAGTTTAGTACACTGTCCATAACGGACACACAATGGCACACGCATTATAACACACCTCACTCTAACACAAAGTCGTCAAGGTGGCTAGGCAGCCGTCGAGTGCGTTGTGGCCGCTGAGGCTGTTGCCGCACTGTGGAGGTGATGTTCACTTCTGGGTTGTACGTGGTCTCCACGTTGAGCATGGGCAGTTGCTGGGTCACTGGAGAAACTGGGGGCACGTAGGGCTTGAGCTGGGACACGTGTACTGTTCGTGGTTGATTAACAAAACGAGATGTCAAACTTGACACACGTAAAGCTCTAAAAGTTGATGGAGTTAGTTGCTCAGTGAGGTGGTAAACACCATTGAAGCGGGGCGCCATTTTCTCATCGGGTACGGGACCCTGTCGTCTCACTCAGACCAGGTCACAGACAGTAAAGGTGTGATGACGATGGCTGCGATCGTAGTGCTCTTTGCGCGCAGTTTGAGCCGCTTCCGAATTGGCGGCTGCATCAGAGCGCTGCACTGTCGTGTCGAGGATGCGCTCGGCAAGGGCGGATTGCTGGAATGGGCGCTGTTGTTTAGGCGGAATTTTAGGTACATAGCCATACAGAAGCGGGAATGGGGGGGGGGGGGGGGGGGGGGGATCGTGCTTGAGTTCATAGATGTGTTTACAGCGAACGCTGCTCCTTGTAGTTTGGTAGGCCATGACAATGGGTCCATTGCACAGATCTTGCGCAGATCTTGCGCAGAACTGCAAGGAGAGTTCCATTGCTTCTCTCGACTCAACCATTGCCTTCAGGACGATAGGCAGTTGCGAAATGAAGCTCCACGCTACGGAGACGCATGAAGCGCTTGAACTCAATGGACTCAAAGGTTGAGCCATGGTCCGAGAGGCAGAGGTCTGGCGCGCCATAGGTGTAGAACACGTTGTGCAAATGCTTGATAGCGTCGCACGCAGACATTGATGAAACTGCTGCGGGCACGATATAGCTGGTGGCGAAATCAACGACGTTCAGAATGTACCGCTTTGCGTTACTGGGCGGCATAGCTAGATGGTCAATTGCTATGCTGGAAAATGGAATATCCGTTGTGGGCATTCTGCCAAGGAGACCTACGCTGCGCGATGTAGGGCGATTGAACTGTCGACAGCATTGACAGGATCACCCATAACTTTGCACCGATTGTTCTATGTCCGGCCACCGATAACGATCCCACACCTTCAGCAAAGTACGCTTTGTGTCAAAGTGCCCTGCACCATCGTGCAATGCCTGCAGAAGGGCAGGACACAATTTCGATGGGGCTACTACTGCATATGTTCCCGGTGACATTTGGCGGTATAAGATGTCATCCAGCTTGTTAAACTCAGCTGGGCCATCTCCCTTGGCTAGGCTTGAAAGAATCGCGCTGCACTCAGTATATTCTTCTTGCATTGTAGCTAGTGACTGAGAAGACTTCGTGACAGCACATGACAAAGTGGACAAGTGGTCGACTACCACGTTCTGGCATCCTGGCCGATGTCGCACAGTGAATTCAAACTCTACTAAATCCATGACCATAGAAGTAAACCAACGAGAGGGCCGCATTTTGGAAGTTAAACAGGCAACGGTCCAGTTGTCAGTGATAAGGGTGAATTTTCTACCTAGGAGGTATTGGCGAAACTTGATTGTTATTGCCCAGTGTACAGCAATACACTCCCATACATTACTGTGGAGGCTGCGTTCAGCTGACGTAAGTCCAGAGCTAGCATAGGCGATGACGCACTCCCTGTTATCTTGTATTTGGGATAGCACCGCTCCGATTTCTTCTTTTGAAATATCTGTGCTTAGCGTTGTGGCTGCCACGGGTCGAAGTGCGCCAAAAGAGGCGGCTGGGTGAGGGCAGTGCGGATTGTCTGGAAGGCCTGCTCGCATTGTGTGCTCCAAACAAATGTAGGTGCCTTGATGAGAGCCTGCAGAGGGGCTACCACTTTCGTAAAGCCGTTGATGAAACGGCGATAAAAGCTTGCAGTTTGCACCCAGGAGAGCGCTTGTTTCTGGTTTCGGGGACCTGGGATGCGACACATGGCAGCACCGTTATCAGGATCTGGGCGCTGGCCTTTGCTAGAAATAATAAAACCGAGAAATCTAACACATGGCTGGCCAAAGCTGCACTTTTCCAACGAAGATTTCAGTCCGTTAACCTGCAGTAAATGTAATGTCTCTTGCAAGAAGCTTGCAAACGTGGAGAATGACTCACGAGAACGTCATCAACATATGCACGAACACCACATTTCTCAGGCCTGGGCTGCAGGTCTTGAAACACTATTTGCATGACTCTCTGGAAAGTGGACGGGGCGTTTTTCAATCCAAAGGGCATGCGCGTCCACATATATGTGCCATGATGCGTGATGAATGTCGTCTTCTCGTAGTCTTGGGGACGCAAGCGAACTTGCCAGTAGGCACATTTCAGGTCCAGGGTAGCAAAATATGCGCAACCTGATATGTCATTTATGATGTCATCCACTAAGGGCAATGGGTGCACTACAGAGATGGTGCGCTCGTTCAAGGGCTTATAATTCACACACAACCGCTTTTTCTCTCCGCGCGTCACCACAACAACCGGAAAGGCCCATGGGCCGGAAGCCGAGAGAATAATACCTTGGCGGGGCAACTTCTTGACCTGAGTTTCCAGGAACTGCCTGTCTTCTGCAGCGTACCGGTAGGGGTTTCCACTGTGTGGCAAAGTGTCAGGTAGTAGGTCAATGCGGTGCTGCATGCCAGTGAAATGGCCAAGATCATCATCGTGGCGAGCAAAAACAGTGTTGTGTTCAGCTAATATTTCTTTTATAATTGACCGCTGGCTGAGAATGAGCTGGCTGCCAATTTGGGCTGGTGCAATATCGGGATGAATGCGTATAGGCACCGTGTCAGAAGGGAGGGCATCTGATGCCCTCCCCGATGGTAGACGTACTAGAGGACAATGTCTGGGCTGCTAAGGCTTGTATGGTGGCTGTTCTGGCGAAGGCAAGGGATCTCGTTGCAAGCAGTCTTTGAAATTGGGTCCAGCTTGTGGAAAAAGGCTTGACCGAGCTGGCATTACAGCGTTTGCCATTCTTGAGACCAGTTTTTGTCTAGCGGTAATTTTTGTCTAGCGGTGTCGTGGCTGGATGCTGCAACTGAGTTGGTTTTGGCGGCTAGAAGATGAGACGCCCTGTGCTGACGAGAACCAATCCTCACCAAATTGAGAGGGAGTACATTATCTTCCAGAACAGCAGCTTCAACAAGTCCTGTGATTGGGCCAATGGATATTTTTAAAAACGCAGCACCAACAGGAAGCACTGCAGTGCCCCCTCCGACCACAGCAAGAGGGGGCTCGGTCCACGGGATGACAATGCTAGCAGGCACACGGGCTTGAGCTATCAGTGTCACCTTGGATCCCGAGTCAGGAAACGCTTCGCAATTCACCGACTCCCATGACAGCTGCGTGGAAAAGGGGGCACTGGTGCTGCGAGCCGTCGAGCGTAACGGGCGAACTGTGCAAGGCAGGATGTATCTGTGCTTTGGGCATGGTTGGAGTTGTTTCCGCACACGTTTATGTTCCCCGAGTACTAGGGAGCCTACATGCAACGCCGTTTTAGGGTGGTGACAACACCAACATTTTGACCGCTATTTACCGCCAAATGGGGTGGGTAGCCATTTTGGTCCCCAGTCTTTCTGCCTTTTTTTTTTTTTTTTGTCACGCTCTGATGTAGTCATGTTGGCACGCGATCTATTAAATTTATTTTATTTAGTTTTGCGCCAATGCGCACAAGAAACCTGCATACATCTTTAATATACTAGCTGCCTTTTCCTTTTATTTTAACACATCAAACTTACTTTTCTATTGCACATCGTGCGACACATATAATGCAACAAGTTATAAGGCGCAATGGCGTGCTCATGGTAGGATTATCTCACGCCAAGAATGTGAACTGCATTAAGCATTGTCGTTGCCTTCCAATTGTACATAATATATAAAGGATGCTTTTCGAAGTGTGCTATAAAAAAATGTCACAGTTTCGCCCTCAGGGCGAAGCAATGAATGCGATAGCAACACAGCAATGTCATACGAAGTAAGGTGAGCGGCTTTGGTAGCAACAACACGCAGAACTGTTGTCGACGCCATCGGCGTTTTGCCCGCGTTAGCTCAAAATGCGTGCGGCGTTGGTGACTGTTGCTGGAGCCTCTGATATAAATAGGCACTTGGTGCCGCAGCTAAACGTCGCCTCCCTTCCCTCCCCCTCCCCCATGGCCTCTCGCGCGTCTGAAGAAGGCGCGTTTGCTCTACATATATGGTGATTGTAAAGGAGAAAAGAGACGCCTACTTCTGCAGCCCTTAAGCGAGCACGGCGCAGAACGCGCGTTTGTTCCCCGCCGTGCGTTCACTCCCCGTGAAAGACGCGCCCCTCGCGCCCTTTCACTCGCACATACAGCGTTCGGCTTCTATCCCTTCTTTCGCTCCCACTTACCCCTCCCCGTTGGCGCTGAGCCGTGCTCCCTCAAGGGCTGCAGAAGATAGCGCCAACCTTTCCCTTTCCCTCAAGAACCACTTACCACTTACCACCGGCGACGATTTCATCTCCAAATGACGTCATACGGAACCTCACGGCGACGGCGACGGCGACGCCGACGGCAGAAATCTGCTTTTGAGTGTCCATATAATTGCTATCGCAATAAAAAGCAGCGAAAATATTGAGGTTACAGGCATGGATACTAGGTAGATAGAAAGAGAAAGAAATATAAAGGAGGCGTATACAAAAGCGCTAGAATGAAAAGCATGTATAGCACGCCTGATTAGCTCAAGCAGGCTAGGTGACTATTTGTCACCGCCCCGTATTAAAGAGGATGCCAATAAATCATCACCGCCGTCAGTGTCCGCTGAGTCATCCGTCTTGTGGATGCGCCATTATACGGTCGGGTGGCGGGACATGTTCGCCGCTGAAAACCGCTGCGCGTTTCTTATCATAGTGTGGTGTTTTGCCTTATCTGATCATCAAAGCTTCGCTTACACCGAATGCTACAGTACGTGTGATGCGAAAGCTTCTTTATTGCGTTTCGCGGGCCGCGCGTTCTCGCGCAGGCATACGCTGCAGTGGGCGCGCGGAGGGGCTGCATGGCCGATAGCTGCGCCTGTTTCGCGACACGGCATATAATCCGACAAATATGGCATGGTGTTCAAGAGACACCTCGCACTATTCCTGTGAGGAAAATTTTCAATTGGCGATAAAATTAGTAAGAAACCACCATGTCGCCGTCATTGTCTCCATCGTCGTCATACCGATGTTCCGAGGTCGTTGCGCCGCCACCGTCGTACTTTGTGGCCCTGTCATGCCGTATACAAAATAATGTCAACGGTAATCTGAGCCAAACACCGTTATTGACGTCAGCAGTATACACTTCGGAAGTATTGCTACAGTCTGTCCACCTGATTCCTGCGGTCCGCATGAGCTATTCACTTACTTTGAGAATTACCTTCGATGATTTCTGCCACACATCTTTTTTTTAAAGACGAGACAGCGTTGCGATTAATTTTATGCGCTCTAGGAATGCGCCAAGTGCCGCTCTGCTATAATTGATAATGCAAAGTATACGTGGCGTTGGGTGGGCGTGTTCTAGAGTTCTGCCGTCGCTCGCGTTGGCACTGCACGAAGCTGAAGTAAGTTATTGGCGCTGCTCAGCTAGTGCAAGTCGGGTTGCTTCTAAAACGTCTCGAACAACGACTACGTCCAAAGATGTCGGCATGTCTTTCAAAAAGTTGTCGCAGTTTCACCTGAAAGGTGAAGCATCAATTGCGATAGCAAATTTGTAGAGAGCTATACGGAGTAATGATAGTAGCTTTATCAGCTGTATAAACTTGGACATGCAGCAGCACCGGCAATACGCAGAACTGTTTTCGACGCCCTCGGCGTTTTGCCCGCGTTCGCACAAAATGCGTGCGGCGTTGGTGACTGTTGCCGGAGCCTCTGATATAAATAGGCACTTGGTGCCGCAGCTAAACGTCGCCTCCCTTCCCTCCCCCTCCCCCCCACGGCCTTTCGTGCGTCAGAAGAAGGTGCGTTTGCTCTACATATATGGTGTTGGTAAAGGAGGAAAGAGACGCCTACTTCTGCAGCCCTTAAGGGAGCACAGCACAGAACGCGCGTTTGTTCTCCGCCGTGCGTTCACTCCCCGTGAAAGCGCGCGTCCCTCGCGCCCTTTCACTCGCACATACAGCGTTCGGCGGCGCGCGGCGACGATTTCATCTCCATTGACGTCATACGGAACCTCACGGCGACGGCGACGGCGACGGCAACGGCGACGGCGACGCCGACGGCAGAAATCTGCTTTTGAGTGTCCATATAATTGCTATCGCAATAATAAAGACTGTCCTTACTGGTCTGTTTAACTAAAACGTAGACGTGCCGTGTACGGCGCTCAGGCGCCCCATTTGTCTCTGGCTGCTGAGGCCAAAGTTTATTAAAAGAAGTTAATTAATTTCACGTCACCAAGGGTTGCGGGAAATGTGGTCTGTCGGCTGGTCTTTCGCCAATTTAATTTATGCCCCAGATTTAACCCGCCAATTTAGCTGGCGGCGGCAAGTACCCTTACAAAGGCTGTCACCACCCTAAAACGGCGTTGCATGTAGGCTCCCTACCGAGTACGGGACGACGGCGCTACCGTTCTCCGGCGCAGGCGGACTAACTAAGCATGGGCGGGAAGGGCTAGGCGAGTGTCGGTAGGTACTGCTGAACTGGCGGCCCATTATTGACACTGCTGAGCCAGTGTCTACCAGACACGTTGCGATTAGCGGAGGTGACGACAAAGCAACTGGTTGAACTCCAACGTCAACGTAAACACCCGTACGCTTGCTAGCGTGAACAGTCAAGATACTGATGACATTGTCAGCATCTGGCTCTGGAACAATTTCACGGACCCAGGCTGGGCGTCTTCCACGTCGTTCGCGACGCGAACTTCGACATGCATGTTGAAAGTGACCGCGGCGACCACATGCGAAGCAGGTTCGACCACGAGCTGGACATGTTGGCAGTTTTGTATGCCGCAGTTTCCGCACACGTTTATGTTCCCCGAGTACGGGACGACGGCGCTACCGTTCTTCGGCGCAGGCGCGGGAAGGGCTAGGCGAGTGTCGGTAGGTACTGCTGGACTGGCGGACGCGTCTGCTGCGGCTCGCCGTGTTGCGTCCACGCGGATATTTTGGTATGACACGATCGACAGCGTTTGCGAGGGCTTCGGATTCACGATGCACTTGCTCGCGAAGAAGCGCTATCTCCACGGCGCGGTCGAACGTCAGTCCGTCGCCCTCGAGCAACAGCCTCTTCCGTAGGCGCGGGCACGCTATCCCAGCGACCAACTGGTCGCACAGATTTGTATCAGCTTGCGCGCCAAAATCACATGAGGAGGCCAGTTCGCGAAGCGCAAGGGCAAAGTCTGGTATAGGCTCAGCTCACCATGCAGTTGACGACGGTCGCGAAGGCGATGCCGCTCGACGGGTACATTGCAGGCGGTGGCGAAGTGCCATGCTAGCGTTTCAAGGGCAGCGTCGTATTCGTCCGGCGGCGTTTTGTCCGGTGGCGTCTTGTCGGCGTCGGCTCTCTAGGCAGCCGGCGTTTCGGTGGCAGCGGTAGCAGCGGACGCAGTGGAAGCGGTGCCCGTTCTTGGCTGTTCGGGCTGCTGGTCAGGGGCAAACGATGACAGTAGCGCGTCGAAAATGCGTTGTCCCTCAAGGACAGGGCAGGGCAAGAGAAGGGCTCGCCGGCGGGCCGCCGACTGCTCGGACGCTCTGGAAGCGAGAGCAAAGTTCTCGAACAGACGCTGCCAGCGGGATCATGGGATAGCTAGCGTGGCGGGAGTTCCGAGAAACGGCCGCGGTGGCGAAATCTTCGTCGCCAGATTGTTATGTCGGCCGGACCAAGCTGCCGAATGGACGCACCAAGCGACTCAAGTGAAAAACCTCACTTCTAGATTTTTGCATGAGTCAAGTCTGTTCGTGTATCTTTGATATGCTTTCTATTATGCCTAAGGGCAAGCTTTCAAAATAAAAAGACCAGACGAACCCGAACATTCTCTCTAATGAAGCATGTCTTCTCCTACATATACATGCACAGAGGTTCACACTATAAAAATATTATAGTGAGAAACTCTATGTATACATGTGATACTTGTGGCGCCACCTCTCGATGTCAGATGTAGTTAAGTGACGGCACCTTGTGTTACAGTATGACACTCACTTATTATGTACTATTTTATTTCATTTGTTGTCGGTTTCATTCTCATCTTCGATTATTTATCTATATTATCTTTTTTATCATATTACTACCCGGTTCGCGACCTATCCCCCACACTTGGATTGTGCCTTTAAATGAGGAATCATCATCATCATGTAGCTGATTGTTCTCTTGCCTGGCCGGACAAAATCTAAGCGTTTCATATGCTGGAAACCGTCCTGCTCAACCATCTGTGATTGTGCTCCCTGGTTCGTCCGTTTATTCCTTTCCCATTGTTTTGTGATGATGCGATGAACATTCCGAGCCGGATTTTTTCCGCTCCGAAAGACCGCCTGTAACGTCCTTCAGCTGGACATCACTAACGCAAGCCGACCAGCAGTGTTCGCAGTGAGATTTCTACATGCGGTGGCACAAAAACCAGACGAGGACTTGACCCTGGCGTGAATCGAGTCATGGAGAACGCTTGGTATGCCCAACAGCATCGAAGGTCGACGCAAGAGCTCGTCAACGAAAGCGTCACTTCAGAACAATTCTACTTTCCTTGTACAAGAACTACGGACAATCGGGTTTGCCGATTGGTGCGATATCTTTCGGCTTGTAACAGACTATTTTGCCGGCTAGGTATCCAGCTTGAGGAGCAGGACGATGACGATCAAGGAGATCTGCAGCTAGTGAGCGTTCCGGGAAAGCGCTTCGGAGCTGAAGAGAACGGATTGAGCGCCTCGGGGGTGAGCTTCATCCTCTCTTTGTTGACCAGTCTTCTTGAATCGCATAGATGCGTTGTGGTCGTCGATGTTGACTATATCGCTGCTAGTGCACTGGGCGCAGTGCTTAATGGCATGCCTGCACTGAAGAGGGTAAGCGTCAGCAGGCAGTCAGCAACTAAGACTTCAGACGTGCAGCTCGTCTGCGACGTAGTAGCATCCCTCAAAAAGATCAGGGAACTGAGGATGTTCAACAAAGGACACGCGGTGTACTTGGAGTTGCGGTCGGTGCATACCTTATTAAGAAACAATAAAACTCTCACCAGTCTTGACATCGGAGACTTGGAGACGAGCAAGAGCTACTCACTGATGCTTACACAGGCACTCATCGAGAACACCAGCATCACACGCCTTGCGGTCAGTTCTTGCATTTTCACTTGCGGTCCCACAAACTCGGCAGAAGCATTCGCGAAGTATTTGGCAAAGAAAAATTCTGCTCTACAGAGCCTGACCCTCAAGGCATTTCGACCCGTCGACAGAAACGCTTTGACCAACTTGGTCGAAGCCATCACGGCCGCGGACAGACTTGAAGACTTGACCGCGGAACTGCAGCTCGTGTGCCTGGAAGAAATGTCTTTATTAGCCAAAACACTAAAGAACCGGAGCCTGCGCAGAGTCAACATTGCAGGGGTGAAATGCTGGGCACGTTTTCCGCAGCCACGCACAGCCGCACTCCTGAGACAGCAACGTGGAAGAATAGTACAGCCTTGGCTGTCGGTCATCGCGGAAAACTCATCCGTGCTGACGCTGTCGATGAATCTGTCGGGGTTAGGAACAGAGGAGTGTTGCGCGCTTCTCCGGGCAGTGGGACGAAACAAGTCGCTTCAATGTGTCTCCATTTGTAATCTTCCGGCAGGGCACGGCCTCAGGGAGGCTTGTAGCGTGATCCAGGATGGAGGAATGACGCACAGGGTCATCATTGAGGACCACCACTTAAGTCCCGAAAACATCAGAGTGTTGCGCGACTGCACGCTCGTGACTAGTGTAACCATCAGCTACAAAGACATAACAGACAGGGACATTTTATTCCGCGCATTCCGAGTACTCTCCGACTGCCCTCACGTCACGTCGCTTAGCGTGGAAGACCACCTTGATGTCACGGACGAGACCGTGATGCTGACCATGGCCGTTTACATACAGCAGTCTCTAACACTCCGGAACCTCAGGCTTTCTCTCAAAGGCAGATTCTACGATTCACTGGCGCTTTACCCTACGGAAAGTCCGAGTCCCGTGATTATGGCTCTGTCTTCAAACTGCAGTTTGAGAAGCGTTAGTCTGCATATGCGCCTAAGCGATGTAGACTGCCAGTCGCTAGCGGAGGCGGTTTCGATCAGCCCACTGCTCAGCGAGCTTTCTTTCCCGGCTAGTCGCCACACCTTCAACGTCGCCTTCTTATCCTATCTTTCACCGAACCTGTCAAGAAATTACACCTTGCTTCGCATTGAGCTCCCCAGCGTCCCAGGTTACGAGACGAAGACTTGGGCCATACGGAATATCGCAAGAAGGAACTACAACATCTTCAGCCGAGCAGCGCGTTTCGTTATGGGACAGAGGGATCCACAGTGTGCACGTGCTCTGGCGCTAGTCTCTGACCACCCGAATTTCGTTGAGTTGATCCAGAGCAAAGCAAGGGTAGGCGCCGCCGAAGCAGCCGCAATGATCAGCCGTGCAAGGAAGACCTACAGTAGCCTCGACGAATTCATGAAGATGGCCGGCGTCGTTAAGCACGGAGTTGAATGCTTTCCTCGGCGCGACGGCAAGGCACAACTTGTCAACCTGAACGAGTATTGCTGGCTGGAAGTCAGGAAGTATCTCAGCCTCTTGGATGTCGAGGACAACTGATCGTGGCACGTCAGCGGTTACACCACGTGGAAGAAAGACGTCTGTGACTCTTGTCCTTGCAGTTATAGGCGATTCCCACAGCAACGTTTACACGGACGTTTGCATGAATGACACTTCACCGTGCAGTTTTTATGGTGTCGACATGTTGCGTAAGACCTAGCCAGGACGGTAAAAACGAGCAGTAGCCTCTTAAAGTGTTACGTTGACGTAAGCTGCGAAGCTTTTCAACGAATTCTACACTTTTATAATAAGCCTTAAAGTCAGGGGTAATTTTAGTGAATTAAGATCTGCTGGATAGAACGGCTATTGCGAAAAAACTGAGAACTGGAACGTTATATGAACTCTTAAATGTGGAATCCGGCGTACCTTGTACTTGACTTTGCTGCACGTATGTAAAAGAAAAAAAAGAAGAAAAAGAATATTTGCTGAGAAATTTTCATCACTTTCTTTTAACTCTCATTCCTGAACCTGCAGCAGTCAGCTCATTATTCCCTCTTTCCATCTATGTTCCTATCTGTCCTACAGCTTCGTGAGCCTATTCTCTACTCTGTATGTCGTTCATTGTTGCTGTTGTGTCCAATTTTGACTCAGCTCGGCCGGCTTACTTACTGTCTTGTCTATAGGGTACGACGCCAGTTAAAAGAAGACTCAGACACGCCACTTGACAGATGTAGGGCAAAATACCTCTGTGTTTATTCCTGCCTTGCTTATATACTGGCAGCTCCCGATAAGGCACTCCCGAAAAGTGCTCCCGAAAAGTGGCAGCTCCCGAAAAGTGCTGCGTTACCACGGCTGCGGAGAACCATGTGCGCACAAGTCAGAGTGACACCACCCCCCCCCCCACACCACACACACAGTATGTAGAGCAAACGCGCCTTCTTCCAACGAGCGAGAGGCCGTGGGGGAGGGGGAGGGAAGGGAGGCGACGTTTAGCTGCGGCACGCAGTGCCTATTATTGCGATAGCAATTATATGGACACTCAAAAGCAGATTTCTGCCGTCGGCGTCGCCGTCGCCGTGAGGTTCCGTATGACGTCATTTGGAGATGAAATCGTCGCCGCGCGCCGAACGCTGTATGTGCGAGTGAAAGGGCGCGAGGGGCGCGTCTTTCACGGGGAGTGAACGCACGGCGGAGAACAAACGCGCGTTCTGCGCCGTGCTCGCTTAAGGGCTGCAGAAGTAGGCGTCTCTTTTCTCCTTTACAATCACCATATATGTAGAGCAAACGCGCCTTCTTCGGACGCGCGAGAGGCCGTGGGGGAGGGGGAGGGAAGGGAGGCGACGTTTAGCTGCGGCACCAAGTGCCTATTTATATCAGAGGCTCCAGCAACAGTCACCAACGCCGCACGCATTTTGAGCTAACGCGGGCAAAACGCCGATGGCGTCGACAACAGTTCTGCGTGTTGTTGCTACCAAAGCCGCTCACCTTACTTCGTATGACATTGCTGTGTTGCTATCGCATTCATTGCTTCGCCCTTAGGGCGAAACTGTGACATTTTTACACAATAAACACTGCACAGGAAAAGATAAAAAAAATGTCACAGTTTCGCCCTAAGGGCGAAGCAATGAATGTGATAGCAACACAGCAATGTCATACGAAGTAAGGTGAGCGGCTTTGGTAGCAACAACACGCAGAACTGTTGTCGACGCCATCGGCGTTTTGCCCGCGTTAGCTCAAAATGCGTGCGGCGTTGGTGACTGTTGCTGGAGCCTCTGATATAAATAGGCACTTGGTGCCGCAGCTAAACGTCGGCTCCCTTCCCTCCCCCTCCCCCACGGACTCTCGCGCGTCTGAAGAAGGCGCGTTTGCTCTACATATATGGTCATTGTAAAGGAGAAAAGAGACGCCTACTTCTGCAGCCCTTAAGCGAGCACGGCGCAGAACGCGCGTTTGTTCTCCGCCGTGCGTTCACTCCCCGTGAAAGACGCGCCCCTCGCGCCCTTTCACTCGCACATACAGCGTTCGGCGCGCGGCGACGATTTCATCTCCAAATGACGTCATACGGAACCTCACTGCGACGGCGACGGCGACGGCGACGCCGACGGCAGAAATCTGCTTTTGAGTGTCCATATAATTGCTATCGCAATAAAAAGTCACAGGCCTGCGCGGCACACGCAGCACAGTCATAGCGTAAGCTGGTGGAGCGGCTCAAGAGCAGCTCCAATTTGGGCATCACTCACAACAGGGTGTTCGCGGTAGTCTGTTCGTCTCGTTTTGACGAGAACGATCTGAATTGTCCGCCCGGCGTCGACGGCGAGCTGCGGCTTGTAATGCTCTCTGCACAGCAGTCTGCTGAGCCCGATCAAGCCTTAGAACTGCAACTTACATGTCGGGTGCGCCGCCTTTGCAGGTACCTTAACTAGATGGTGCCACCGTACTGGCGGAGGCTTGGCAGCTCGGGAGCGCGTTGATTGCGCGCCTCGTCTGAATCGCATATCGTCGTCTGCACATGCGGACGCTGCGTTTGTAGGCATCTTACCTAGATTGCGCCACCATATTGGCGGAGGCTCGAGTCGTCTCCCGCTGCGTGCTTGCCTTATATATGGGTATTTTCCACGCCGTGATAGCAAGCTCTTGCGTTGCTAAGTGGTAGAGTATCCGGCGCCCACGCAGCGGGCGCGGGTTCGATCCCGGCGGGAATCGGGTACATTTTAGCGTTTCCGGCTATAGCGGTTACGCGGCCGCCGCCGGCGGCATCATCGTGACCCTAAACTCCTATTGGAACAAGCACATAACAGCTTACGCTGTAAAACGAAAAGAAAGGCGAAAGCTTGCACTAGGTCGCGCAAAGCTCAAGACACAGCGAAGCTGGCCGATTATTTGCGTCTCATGGTTGTAGCAAGGTTCTCTTTCTCTCGCTTTCTGTCTTTCTTTCTCTCTCTCTCCCTCTCCCTCTTTCTCTCTGTCTCCTTCTTTCTATTTCTTTCTTTCGCTCGCTCTCATTTTCTCTTTCTCTCTCCCAAAAAATGTTGCGTTGCAATCGTCAGTACAATTCAACCATATGGTTCGCATAAATGCACGTTCTGCAAGCGTGGGTGTATAGCGCAGTGGTTATGGCGCTCACCTTCGGACCTGGGTACCCGGGTTCGAATCCTGCCTTGCCAAGAGCGTTCACTTTGTTTATTTACTTCTCTTGGGCGGCGAGTGCCGACCCACCCGGATGACGTCAGGGCGCATGCGCAGAGCGCGCAGCAGACGGGAGCTAGGCGGAGCCGTGTCTGTGTGGCGTCGCCTGGTTGCCATGGCTACGGCGCGGCAGTTTGGTGCCACACGCACAAATTACGGCTGGATTAAACTGCGGAAGACGACGACGACGCTCGAGCCAATGCTAATTATGATAATTTCGTGGCACACGCACAAATTACGGCTGGCTTAAACGGCGGAAGAATACGACGACGCTCGAGCCAATGTTGATAATTTCGTGGCACACGCACAAATTACGGCTGTCTCACAACAAATACAGCCCGGTTTAAGTAGCTCAATTACATGAAAGTGCAGCTGGAAAAGTGCAAGTTACAAAGTTAGCAAGTAAGAAAGTTTGACAGTTTAAGTGACAAAGCTTGACAACAGTGACAACAGCTATCTTTGACAACAGAACAGTGGTGGCGAGTGATAGAGGTCCCGTTCTTGAAGTTTCCCCAGACACCCTCCTTTCTCTCGGCTCTTCAGCTTCGAATGTTCTCGGAACATCAGGGATTTTACACAGAGAGTCGTAGTGCTCCTCTGTCTCTGATCTTTAATAGACCCAATGCTCGCCAGTTCCTTTCCAGCTTTATTCCCGAGTCTTCTGATGATGCCAGTCCGCGGTTGAGAGGCCCGTTTCAAAACAGTAGCCCGGACCTGTCTGTCTTTGCCACACTCGATTTCCGGCTTGCAAATTTTATTAGCGGTCTAGCCGCGTGATGGCTATCGCAGTTACCTCTAACTGCCTCATCTCTCCTAACAAGGTCTCTTAGGTTGCTCGTTTCTGCAGGCCTAAACCGGTTGGGGTTCTGCGGTAGCGTTGAGCGCAAGTGTCTGCTCATGAGTAGCTCGGCTAGGCTTCTCCCCAAGAGACCTGAGGTGTTCCTGTATGCCAAAAGTGCCAAGTATGGATCCGATGACCTCTGTAATGATCTCTTGATTGTCTGAACTGCACGTTCCACAGTTCTGTTGGACTGCGGATACATTGGGCGTGATGTAACGTGCAAACCGTAGGCTTGTGCAAAATCCATTAATTTCGCAGACAAAAATTGGCTGCCGTTATCCGTCACCAACGTTTCAGGTATGCCATACCTGGCAAAAAAAAAAGTTCTACATCTGAGTATCTGAGTATCTCCAAGCGACGGCAAGCAGCATTACCTTGGTTCTGTCCATCTACGTAGCATTTGCATATTTTTATATCTTGGCGCATGATAGTTGGTACACCCTGTATATAAATGAGAAGAAAGAAAACCGAGGGGCCCGATATTTAATAGTCAAATCATAAGAAGCGAACAAACCATGACACGAAGGACAGCGCAGGGGAAATTAACTGTAGTTCTTAATTGAAGTAAATAAATGATAAAGAACTGTCAGCCCTTCCACTGGGGCGTAGATGGAAGACCACCGAAACTGTACTATGGTGGGAATTATCCATTATGACTATTAAGATGTGATGGTGTAATTGGTTATTTGAATTATTAAAGAATGAGAAATGTATATGATCCGGTGGTTCTCATTTATTTAGTGGCCACAGGGGCCATGGCCTTATCGTCGCTATACGGTACACCGCCATAGGGTGTACGGCAAAAGTTGACACGTTCTTCATAAACACGTAACCAACGTTCGCCACTCGCGTTTGGTGCGAACGCGGGCAAAACGCCGCCGCCGTCGACAACAGTTCTGAGCGTTGTCTGTGTGACCGGACACAACCGCTTTCAAAACGCTGGCGTGAGCAAGTGCGCCAGCAGCAGCGAGCGAAGGTTCATGCGGTCTATCGCTTTATCGGAAACTGAGCGGCGAAAGCACAGCGCATACAAAGGTAGTAGTCGTGTTGCAGATCGCTTTCAAGATATGGTGCGCGCGACCACCCGGCGCTCCGCAAAGTACAAGTTGCTCGCAGAGCAGAAGCCGCAACCCCTACCCCCCCCCCCCCCCCACGCGCTGCCTTCCCGCTGTCTTCCTTTCGCGTAAGAAGATTGAGTCGCCAGTTCCCCTTGCGCCCGGTCGCAAGATACGCATTTGGTGCCGCAGCTAAACGTCGCCTCCCTCCCGTCCCTCCACGGCCTTTTGCGCGACAGAAAAAGTCGCGTTTGCTCTCCGCCGTGCGTTCACTCCCCGTGAAAGCGCGCGTCCCTCACGCGCTTTCACTCGCACATACAGCCATACGGCTAATGAGATTTTTTTTTACATCCGGACACAACCATCGAATACTGAGCCCTTAACAGCTTCGCTGCAAAAGAAAATGAAAGTGCATGAAAAGACAACTTGCCGCAAGTGGGATACAAACACACGTCTTAATTACGCGTGTGATGCTCTGAGCTACCGAGACGCAGTTTTTCCATTCACTTTCTGTGGCATTTATGTTTATATGTACTAGAACTAACCCTGAGAGTGTTAGCCAGTGCTACCATTCACGGCCATGGCCACACACACAAGCACGCATGCACGCACATAAACAAACGAGAGATGAAGGGAAACCGAGGGGCTCGGTATTAACTGCGGAGCTGTTTAAGCCGACCGTCAGTCCGTGGAGCGTGTTCAAAAACCTCGCTGAACGATTACGTCCCCGCGCGTTGCCTAGTAACCACCTCGCGGAGTGGCGTGTGCTTCGCTTCCTCTCCGTGCCGTGCACATCTTGCCTTGACATGGGACGTTAAGGAGAGGGAAGGAGTGCATGCGCGCGGCCCGCGCTATGCTCGGGAGAAAGAAAGAGAAAATGAGAGCAAGAGAGAGAGAGAGAGAGAGAGAAATAAATTGTAGCAGCACCAACCAGGCAACGGGCAGAGCTGCTGCCGACGCCGCCCGCGTTTCCCCGTTTCCCCGCGTTCGCGCCGAACGCGCGCGGTGTCGGTGACTGCAGCCTGCGCCTCTGGCGACGGCTCGGCAGGTTTAGACCAGCCACGCCCCGGAAAGTGTGGAGGCGCAGCTTGGTCGTGACGTCACCGGGGGTATTAAACTCGGAGCCACCGCGACGGCGGCGGAACACTCGTGACTCTGCGGCGAGTACATGCAGCCTTGACATGGGAGGACCAAAGAATATCCGGACACCCGAAGAAGAGGCCGCTCATCTTGAAGCGCGTCGCGCGGCCGAACGAGAACCTGCGCGTCGGCGGCGAGCCGATTCGGAATACCGTGCCTAGCAGCACTTAGCATTCCCTAGCAAAACTTAGCCTAGCCTAGTAAAACCTGGAAGAAGCTAGGCCCATCACCAGCTCCGCTGCTTACTCCAGCCTTGCACCACTAGTGCAAGCTGCCCACGTTTTTTGTTAATCATGACCATATAAAGCTGCTGACGTATGTACAGATGTATACATACATACCAACGACATATAGTGTCCCAAGCTGGCTATATAAACTGCCAGAAACATATGAGATGCTAAGTAGGGAGATGGGCCAAACAATTCTATGGCTTTAAAATCCAAAAAATCTTCATGGCGGTACTCCTATAGGCAAAATGAGGACTGACGTGCTGTAATGTAAGAAGCCCTTGAACAAACAAGGACAACGAAGAACCAACCCCCGTCCGCACCTTGCTCTGGTATTAGCCGAAGCGATTGTATTAGCATTACAATATATTCACAATGAATCTGCTTGTTCATTTCTGGACGCTCCCAGTTATAAGGGCCCGAAACAGACACTGGAGGATGTGCATCCGTGTTCGGATCGACGCGCAGCACTATTTTTACAATTTATTTTTAATGCCTCTCACATCCTTCTGGGCCTCATTTTTTCCGAAGCGCGCGCATATTAGGCTGGTTGGTATCACAAAACATAAACATCAATCACGATCAATACATGCTGGAAGCAGCGATATCAAATACAAAACGGACCTCGCGAGCAAGAAATTACTGAAAGTGACATAATTTATCAGTTGTGACAGCTGTAAAATACATGAAAGAATGTGAAACGATTGTGAACGTGACGTAATCAAGGACAGAAAGTATTGAAACAGAACTAAATGTAAGTGCAAATGACTGCCCGTTTACATGCACAGCAGCCGAGCCGGGAAGCTAGGACTTACCGTTCAATCCCAAAGGTTATTTGCAGAGTATTAGATCTAACTAAACTACAAACTTTCGTATCTGATGATTTCATCAGTGCATTAACAAATACGCTGTAGTAGAATGCACTGCTGGAAATACGTTGAAATGCACTGCTGGAAAGACGGGGCAATATAAGTGGTCTTATGTTGAAATGTGGAGGCCCTAGCACCATTTTTTTATTATTTTAATAATTGTTTGCTATTGCCCGACGTGCGCGCGCGTCCGAAACGAATTGGCAGTCGAAGTCCCAATTTGACCTGATGATATTGATGATGATTTAATGGCATCCCCTTTGAAACGGGCGGCGACAAATAGTCACCTAGCCTGCTTGATTTAATCAGGTATACTATACATGTTCTTTATCTAGCATTTTGCATACCTCTAAATAATATTTTTCTTTGTTTTCGAAGTATACCGTGTACCGCTACTTAGGATTTTAAGATATCAGGTCGTATTAATCTTTTCCCTGCTTTTTTTCCACCAGTACTCTAATCGTCCCTAGCTTGTCTCTACGGCTGATCTATTGACGTTTTCTTCCACTTGAAACCCAAGCTTTTCTAGAAGTTGTACGTTACCTACGGTTCTCGCTGGGTGAATCCCATCGCATTGCATTAGGATGTGCTAAGTGGTCTCTGGATCTTTACTGCAGCACACATGTCTCGTCTAGTTCCGAAAATTTTCTCCGGTATATTTTGGTCCTTAAGCGACCAGCTCGAGCCTCAAATAGCAAGGCACTGCCCTTTGTGTTATCGTACAGATTGTCCCTTCCAATTTTTTTCTTCTCATTCTTGTAAAACTCCATGGTCCTATTTGTTTCCATTCTTTGCATCCAATTCGCTGTTTCGCTTTCTCTCACTTTCTTTCTGATGACTCCTGGTTGTCTATTTACAGTTTCTATTATCCTGTACTTGGTTGCCAACTTCCTTGACCTCTTCCTCCATTCTGCGTCCACGCTTTTCATGAACAGATACTTGTGCACTTTAGCCGTCCATTTATTTTCATCCATGTTCCTGAGCCTTTCTTCAAAACTAATTTTGCTCTGTGCTTCTCTGACTTCAAAAGACGCCCAACCCATGTCACCCTGCACTGCCTCATTCGTGGTTTTACCGTGGGCTCCCAAAGCCAACCGACCTACTGATCTTTGGTTAACTTCCAACCCCGACTAACCCCGACTAGGGATAGATAGATAGATAGATAAACTTTAATTCAAATATAGTTTTGTCTTGCCCCAATGGGGCATCGCTAATGGTCGGGGCCCCTAGTCCAGGGCTCCGCTGGCTCTTGCCATCTTCTCTGCTCTCTGGATCAGCTTGAGCTGGTCGTCGAGGGCCGAGCTGGACAGCAGTGCCTCCCATTGCTCCCTCGTGGTGTTCGTGTCATGGTGTTCTATGTTGTGTAGCGTGCACTCCCACGTAATGTGGTATAGGGTTGGTGTGGCCCCACACCACGGGCATTCGTCCCTGTAGGCTGTGGGGTGCAGGCGATGTAATATGTGTAGGTTCGTGTAAGTGCCTGTCTGGAGCCTACGCCAGGCAGCGGCATCCTCCGTCTTTAGTATTCGATGGGGTGGGGGATATCGCAAGCGACTCCCTCTGTGGTAGTTCAGGATTGCTGAATACTCGGGGTCAACTGGGTCAGGGTCATCTGCAGTCGGCGTGATGAGTGCTCGGTTATATGCAAATTCTCGAGCTGCTCTGTCGGCATACAGGTTACCCGACTAGGGAGCCTACATGCCCTAACCCCGACTAGTGTGCCTCAATGCCAGCGCCGCCGTTCCTCGATGCCAGCGCCGCCGTTCAGGGTGGTGCCAACCTTTGACCGCCCCCGCGCCGCCGCTTTCTCGCTGCGACGCCATATTGTGTCACAGCGAGCCGTTGCGATTGCTTGGTGCCGGTGCTGAGTTCGAGGCACAGTGCGCGCGGATGCTTCGCGGACGCTTCTACTTGCTAGACAGTGTTCAGCCGCATGACTGACAAGCTATCAAGTGCATCGTGTCGACATGACGGGCTGTTGTGTTCCCAAGTGCGCCGGATCGACGCGTAAAGGACTGCGTTGTTTTCGCTTCCCCCGGAACCCAGAGCGACGGAAGAGATGGGAAGCCCAAGTAAAGCGCGATCACTGGAAGGCAACGGATAACTCCTGCATTTGCGAGGTAAGTGTCAAGAATGTTTAGACTACCGCAGCGTGCTTTTCATTTAAATAAGAAAGTATTCTCTGATCCTCGCTCACGTACCTACGTTCGCTCACGAACTAAGTAAGCACTGCACCGATGCTGTCTGAGTAGCGTATGGTTTGCGAGCGCGCGTCGCATAGGCTTTTTTCGTTTTGATGGGCGCAGTCTGTACCCTTATTTTAAGGACTGACGAAGATGCTTAGCCGCGAAATAGTCTTACATTAGCTACGAATCGTCACGTAAGCCACCTATTTTCCTTTTCACGGGAAGCACACATCGTGTGTGTCTCTTGTTTCTTTTTTTTTTTCGGTACTGGTTATTTGGGACTAAAGAACGCAGTGCTTCGTCTGGGGAGAGCGGCTGTTTTGTACGTGGTAAGCGAAACATTGTGATTTTCTCTGATTTCTCAGGAGATATCTTGCGGACCTCAGGGTGTTACGTTACATAGCAGATTTTTTAGGCTAGTACATATTTGTAGCGTGGTGATCGTAAGCCGATGGTCATTCGTGCTCATTCCCGATCGTAGTGGGTACTGTGACGGTCTTTAAATGCCTGTGCACGGTATGCCCAGGTGTAGTAGAGTTAAGGGGCATCATGGGACCAAAATGTTTCGGCGCTTTCTGGCATGGTGTCTGTTGTAGCCTGTGCATTTCTTCGAAACGTGTGAAGCGAGGTAATACAGCATTGCTTCTGCTAAAATTTATTTTTAAGCACTGTAATGGGTTCTCTTTATTTACAAGGCAACTTTTCATATCAATAATCACTTTTGTTGTTTTACCTGTACTTAGAAACACTTTGAAGAGGACCAGTACGAGGGAAATCGACAGGATGGGCGCCGTCTGTTAAAGTCAACAGCCCTACATCATCATGGACTATATTTTCGAAGTGAAAAACATTGCTAATCTGTATTTGACTGTCTTAGTTTCATTTACGGTTTTTGTACGTGATATGTATGCAGTGTTGTTTATTTTTTTAATGTAGTTATCAGTGTTCTAATGGTTATTTATGAAATGTTCTGTACTCGCCATCGATGTGTTTGGCTGATGCGACGTATTCGATGGTAGCTGATGTATGTATTCTGGCTGGATATCTGGCTGGATATCTTGATTAATATTACCCGCGGTTGCGTTTTCTTGTTTGCATTCTTGTTTTTGATTTATATTGTGTGTAATAAGGTTGATGTACTCACTTGAACCCCCCCCCCCCCTTGTAATGAATAAATAAAAAAAAAACTCTCTCTATCCCGAATTGTGTGTCGAGCCTACTTTGCGAATTAATTTTTTTTATCTCGTCTTTCAACATAACCTTCAGGCGCCACACAGTACATATAATTTTTCATGTACATATCTCTTTCATGATTGATTGTACTAGACATTATAGGTAAATGTATTTTGTGCATCGTTTGATTTCTTGTGTGTAGTACGCAAGATTGACACAGACAAGTTACGTTACATTTTTCTCTACAGCACTAACTAAACCTTATTTTCACATCGCAGTTATTTTTACACCAGCTTCCTGTCAGCACACAGTTTTGTGGACAAAAAAAAGCAAAAATTGCGCGTAGATATCGTCAAATAATTGCAACGAACGCGAAGAGTACGCGCAACGCAAGGGAAACTAACCGCCGTGCGCGAGTGGCTGGCTACGGTAAAGGAGGCGTGACGTGTAAACCAAAATACAACAGCGAAAAAGAAAAACTTCCACACACAGGGGGTCGCAAACCTTATATACCAAGCATCGAAGCGCAAAAAAAAAATAGTGCGTATTTTAAACATACACACGGCATACTAAATGTGATTGAATTAGGCAACTTGGGGCATGTTCCCGGCGCCATACATTTACGTCTTCGACCTTCGACGAGTTAACGGCTATTGGTTATAAAGATATGCAGATGGGACACTGATAAAAAAATGTCACAGTTTCGCCCTAAGGGCGAAGCAATGAATGCGATAGCAACACAGCAATGTCATACGAAGTAATGTGAGCGGCTTTGGTAGCAACAACACGCAGAACTGTTGTCGACGCCATCGGCGTTTTGCCCGCGTTAGCTCAAAATGCGTGCGGCGTTGGTGACTGTTGCTGGAGCCTCTCATATAAATAGGCACTTGGTGCCGCAGCTAAACGTCGCGTCCCTTCCTTCCCCCTCCCCCACGGCCTCTCGCGCGTCTGAAGAAGGCGCGTTTGCTCTACATATATGGTGATTGTAAAGGAGAAACGAGACGCCTAATTCTGCAGCCCTTAAGCGAGCAAGGCGCAGAACGCGCGTTTGTTCTCCGCCATGCGTTCACTCCCCGTGAAAGACGCGCCCCTCGCGCCCTTTCACTCGCACATACAGCGTTCGGCGCGCGGCGACGATTTCATCTCCAAATGACGTCATACGGAACCTCACGGCGACGGCGACGGCGACGGCGACGGCGACGCCGACGGCAGAAATGTGCTTTTGAGTGTCCATATAATTGCTATCGCAATAAAAATCCTCATCAAGGCAAAGCACTTGGAAGCGCGCCGCGAGTAACACTTTATGAACGCAAGCGTAGCTGAGTCTCAGCTCGTGTGACCCAATATGGCGGCGCCAGCGGGGTTGTCTCCACCCTGGACGGCGGCGCTGGTCATCGAGGCACCCTAACCCCGACAGGATGCGAGCGCCATCTGCATATCATTTTCGCAAGTAAAGTACCCGAACGCGTGGCTGTAGGTCTGGTAGAAATGCTGGAAAAGGGGTTTGGTGTTTGAGCTTCCTCGTAGCAGAATTAGGTTTTCTCGTACATTCAAATTACAATCAGACGCCGATTGATAAACAATCCAACGGCGAATCCGACGCCAAATGGTAAAGTCGTCCTTTACCATTTTTTTGGCGGATTTCACTGTGAGAAATTCAATATTTTTTCAGCAAAACCTTGCACCACGTGGAGGGCCTGCGCAGTCGTGGTGATTGAGTTGGTTGGGGATGATTTTCTCCGCCCAATTTTTTTTATTGCGATAGCAATTATATGGACACTCAAAAGCAGATTTCTGCCGTCGGCGTCGCCGTCGCCGTCGCCGTGAGGTTCCGTATGACGTCATTTGGAGATGAAATCGTCGCCGCACGCTGTATGTGCGAGTGAAAGGGCGCGAGGGGCGCGTCTTTCACGGGGAGTGAACGCACGGCGGAGAACAAACGCGCGTTCTGCGCCGTGCTCGCTTAAGGGCTGCAGAAGTAGGCGTCTCTTTTCTCCTTTACAATCACCATATATGTAGAGCAAACGCGCCTTCTTCAGACGCGCGAGAGGCCGTGGGGGAGGGGGAGGGAAGGGAGGCGACGTTTAGCTGCGGCACCAAGTGCCTATTTATATCAGAGGCTCCGGCAACAGTCACCAACGCCGCACGCATTTTGAGCTAACGCGGGCAAAACGCCGATGGCGTCGACAACAGTTCTGCGTGTTGCCGATGCTGCTGCATGTCCAAGTTTATACAGCTGATAAAGCTAATATTATTACTCCGTATAGCTCTCTACAAGTTTGCTATCGCAATTGATGCTTCGCCTTTCAAGTGAAACAGCGACAACTTTTTTCAGCCTCCTTGCCATAGATGCCACGCCGGGCACGCGGGAAACGCAGGGGCACGCCGGGACGGCGGCCGAACAACTGACGCAAACGCAGACAGGTACCCAGGCGGACAACTCTTTATTCACGGAGGCAGCTGTTTATATAGGCGTGCTGAGTTGCAAACAGCGCCCCCGAGGAGCGGATATGTGGGTTTCTAAACCGAAACCGCTATATCACACACGACGCCGAGCTAACTCGAGATATCGAACGCATGCGACAACAGCGAACCGAGATGGCTTTGCGGGCAGAGCAGCGTCAACGTGGCAATGGCGGAACGCGTTCACTGACGACGTAACTGACGGCGCAGCCAATGGCGACGTTTATCGAAACATGAGACGATCGGTTTTTCGTTTCGCCTAGCCATATACAGCTTTCGCTGTAAAAATTCCGGCAGAACCCATCTCACGATGAGAATAACGACGTTAGTGCGATTAGCTATAAAACAATGCAGCGATACAGTTCTTCTTCCTCCACCGCGGTGGGTATGCGTCAATGTATGAGGTCAGCCGCAGCAGCAGCAGCAACAACCAGGCGCGCGAGCCTTCTTTAGCTTCAGGCATTCTACACCCCGTCAGCCAAGAAACGCAGAGGCCATCTTCATCAGCGAGTGGAACGCAGTGGAGGTTCCTCAATGTCGGCCAACAAGAAGGACAACATCCAGGCCTGGCTGCGAAGTGTGCGCCAGCCGCCCTGGATTCCCGACGCTTCGATACCGGCCGTGCCCCCCGTGCCTGCCGTGCCGGAGCTGCAGCCGCTGCCGTTAATGCGCCCCTTCCCGGCCTTCAACGCGGAGAATGAGTACCGCGACCAGTCGCCTCTTCAACGTCAGCCTCCGCTGATCGTGGCGCCGACGCCCGAGTACCAGCTACCGGAAAGGCACGTTGACTTGACCGAAACACGCCGATAAGCATACCGAATGCATGGCAGAAAACAGGGCTAATTGGATTTCTGATAACTGATGCATTTCTGGCGTTTCGAAAAAAAGAATAACCGCCCCTTCCACTCTGTGAATATGGTCGAATTCAGCGAAACTGCGAACGGGCAGGGGATGAGGCGCGTTGGCGTCCATGGGTGACGGCGTTCCTAGCGCGTTCCTCACCCTTTTCCCTACGGCATTCCCAGACAAGAGTCCTTGACCAAAGCTACGTATATAGTAGTAGTGATTTTATTGAAAGAAGAAAACAACCAACGCTGACGCGAACTCTTCTCGCACCTCACTCCTCCGTTGACCTACTTCTAAATGCCAACCATTTCTTGGCGAACTTTTGCTACTTTGACAGTATCTATCTATCTATCTATCTATCTATCTATCTATCTATCTATCTATCTATCTATCTATCTATCTATCTAGCCGCCTACGTCTTTGTGCTCTCATGGTCGTTTCGTTAACTTGGTATGTACCCAAATTGGCATACTATGGCAAGAGTATATGACGAACATGAATGATATGTCTTGACATGAATGTCATGACATGCGTGTCATGTAGGTCACGACAATGACCCAGCGAAAAAGATGAACACTCAAAAACCACTGAAATGGGTTTTTGACAACACAAAGAACTCGTCGTCGAGTTCTTTTGGTGTTGCTGACCTAGAGCGGGGGTCCTTTCTTCCCTTCGTCCAGCATCGGTCACCCCGGCCGACCAGCGACGCCAAAGCCCCCCACCCCCCTCTTTTGTCTGTCTCGAACAGGTGCCCTGTCAAGTGTTTCCGCACCTTACGCTCTCTCCCCCTTCCTCTCCTTTCTTACGATGGACCTTTTAAAAGCGGCACACCGCCACCTCCGAAGAATTACCCCTGAAGAAGGAGCCGAATTGGTTCCGAAACGTCGGGCTAGTAAATTTCCTTATTTGGTTGGAGTCAATCTCTGGTCTGGCTTATGAAAAATACTTGCCGACTGCTTCCCAGAGCCAATGGTGTCAAAAAAATGACAAAAAGAATACATAAAAGTAACGGACTTGGTGACACATCTCGCGGTCCTGTTTAAAGGGCACTCCTTCAAACTGGATACCCGATACTCTCATGGCTGATGTTGTGAATACGGGGCTTTATGGTCAAGTTCTAAGCTGCATATCATAGCCCTAAATAGGACTGCAGTTTGTACAATTTTTTTTTTAATTGTCGCAGTTTCACTCGAAAGGCGAACCACCAATTGCGATAGCAAATTAGTAGAGAGCTATGCGGAGTAAGGATAGTAGTTTTATCAGCTGTATAAACTTGGACATGCAGCAGCACCAGCAACGCGCACAACTGTTGTCGACGCCGTCGGCGTTTTGCCCGCGTTCGCTCCGAACGCGCGAGGCGTTGATGACTGTTGCCGGTGCCTCTGGGGGCGGCTCGGAGGTTTTCGAGGAGATCAGAATGGGACACTCGTCGAGCAGCGTCGGAATTCTTATCCACCTTCTCGCCTCGCAACGTTTTAGGGGCGAAGCTCCTTAGGGTGTGGGTCTGTCCCTCCTCTGTAGTAGTAGTAGTCGTCGTCGTAGTAGGTAGCCACGTCTACTTTTATGAGAAAAAAAATTCCGAAAGTTGTGTCCGTAGCGCGGAATCGAACCAGGGACCCCTCGCTTCCGAACGCGCGGCGCTAACCACTACTCCACGAAGCGCACATGGACACACGCACCACGATGGCAACAAATACCCAACATTAACGAAAGACTGCGCGTTTCTAACGCGTTTGTGCTAGCGCGTTACGGACCGTGTAAGAAGCTGGTGTAAGACGCTGTGGCCTCACCGTCTTACCCCCGTATTCATAAACGCTCCTCGACTTGAACTTGACTTGCCACCGCCTTGGGCAGCGCGTTCGAAACGCGTTGAAGGCGGTGGCTAGTCAAGTTCAAGTCGAGGAGCGTTTATGAATACGGGGGTTATACTCTCTCAGCAGTTATGTGATGGCGTCGGCAAACGCGGTGCACGTTCCGGCATGTGTAAACGGCTGCGTAAGACGCTGTGGCCTCTCCCCCTTACTAAAGAGTACTGCACGTTTCTAACGCGTTTGTGCTAGCGTCCCCTTAAGCGGGAGATGGTGCAATTATAATGAAGGGCGCTGTTATAAAATAGGAATGACGTCGCATATGGCGCGTGTCATTGGTGGAAGTCAATCATTCGATTTAGTGCGGCGAGACTGGGCGAATTACACGGAAGATTCACGGTTTACCGATGATTCCCTCCGGAGCTTCGCCCACTCATCATCATTCACCCCGTGGATATGCGGTGTTCTTTTTTATATAAATACGCATTTGCTGCCGCAGCTAAACGTCGCCTCCCTTCCCTCCATCCCGTCCCCCCACGGCATTTCGCGCGACAGAAGAAGTCGCGTTTGCTCTCTATATATGGTGATTGTAAATGAGGAAAGAGACGCTTAATTCTGCAGCCCTTCAGGGAGCACGTCGCAGAACGCGCGTTTGCTCTGCGGCGTGCGTTCGCTCCCCGTAAAAGCGCGCGTCCCTCGCGCCCTTCCACTCGCACATACAGCGTCCAGAGCGCGGCGACGATTTCATCGCCGTTGACCTCATACGGAACCTCACGGCGATGACGACGGCGACGCCGACGGCAGAAATCCGCTTAGGAGTGTCCATATAATTGCTATCGCAATAAAAATATTCTTACCATATCAAAGTTCACTAACTTTCATAACTGAAAAGAGAAGACATCATGTGCACAGGTAGGGTTACCAGTGATGTATAACGTATTTTTTTTATTTATTGGACTGGTCACTAGCCAGTTAGGTTATCCGTCTAATTATGCTGTATCATTATTACCTGTGTGAACCAGTAAAAGCTGTCTGTCTGTCAAAAAATGAGTGATTACTGTACGAAGCGTAATGTGTCTTTTTTTAAGAGATGCCGCAGACCGAGACAAACAAAAGCCACAATGTGATAATTAAGAGCACCAGCCATGCTCAAATTATATAACTTATGCAGATTTCATGCTGCAGTTCGTTTTTACTGCTATCCCACGCCTCCCGGCAACTGCAGCTGATGTAACTGTAATGTTTACCGGGAAACGCTGGCGGCGAATGCTATGCGCGAACGCGAGCTTTCTGATATAGAAACGTGCCTTTTGCGTGGGCCGATCTTCCGTTGTTGTTTCGCACTTTTAATATTTCAGTCTGAGAAGAGTTAACGTAAAAGGCATGCGCTGTCGGTGTTTTGTTTCGTGACGTTTGTTTGTGGGCTCTCATTCTCAAAATTCCGAGGAATAACTTTGTAAAGAATGCAAGACAAGGTATGAGCAACTTTAGTGATAGAAGAACTTCAGCGCCGTGTATAATATATACGGCAATTTTCGCTCACGGCATGCCAACGCCGGCTACGGCGCCGACGCCGGATTTTCTGCGACACGGGGCGCTTAAAGCTATCGCGTTAAACTGGTATCCATAATTCGAACTCATCAGTACAGCATCCGTGCGTCCATTATTCCACACAGGCAGGGCGACAAGAGCCGACCAGACGCTGCTGCCAGTTCCCCCGCTCCCACGGCTGAGACGCCGACAAAGCCTTTTCCACCGACGCCAGTGAAATGGCCTCTTCGTCCAGTGCTCAAGAACGCGCAGGCGTACCGAAAGAAGTCGGCAGACGACGACAAGGGAGCACAGCTGCCGGAAAAAGCGCCGAAGTCCAACCTGCTGACGACAGCCTTCGCCGCCCGCGAGGACACCGTGGTCAGGTTCCTCTTGCTCAGGGCCCACAACTTGGATCCCATAGACGACAGGGAGTCCTGCTGCCCTTACGTCGTCTTCAAGCTGGGCAACGAGAAGTACACAAGCAAGGTGAGCCGTATACCGTCGGGCACTCTACGTAGGCTGCCTTCCACGCGCAGGCGCGCGCATCGGGGCAACCTAGATCAAGTGTGAGGTCAAGTGCTACGTGTGGGCAGGTTTCTAAGTGGAGAGCAGCTTTTTCGGTCCAAATGTAATCGACACAACACGCACACCCTCCGCGCACAATTCAATCTACCGCCGAGAACACACTCAGACCACTTTTTTTTTTTTTTTTTTTTTTTTTTTATCGAGCAGCCGTGCTCAGACTCCCCGGCCACGTGTCCAACCGACACGGCGGTCTGCGGGAAAATGATCTTCTCAGACTGGCACACGCTTTTGTCGTCACAAAGCTAACTTACACACTCTCATACTTGACGCCTTCTCAGAAAAGAGACTGACCAGGTCAACGCCCTCCTTTGTAAAACCTATAAATTCGCCCTAGGCCTCCCACTACGCACGTCCACAGAATGGCTCATGCAGACCGGTACTTTCAACACCACCGACGAGCTCGTGGAAGCCCATCTCACCTCCCAATACACCCGCCTTTCCAAATCGAAAACCGGACGGCACATTCTCAACTCCTTAGGCATTTCTCCACCCTCTCTCACTGACCCCAGACACAGCATTATACACCACCCATACACGCGAATCTACACATACCACCACTGCCTAAAAACATGCACCACCCTATACATCACATCCCACGCGGGAGACAAAGGGCCAAGGCCCTACACAGAAAATTCTCCAATTCAACAGACGTGCTCTGTGTCGACGCCACCGATTATAGCACTGGTTCCAAATACGCCCTCTCAGTAATCAATTCGCAGGGCCATTTAGCTACGGCCGCCTGTGTCCATGCTTCTTCTCCGGAGGAGGCGGAGGAAGAGGCCATAGCCCGGGCTTTCGCTATTCATTTGTGACGGTATTCGTTTGTAATGGGATTCGTTTGTAATGCGAAGGAGTCAGTACAAACAAATCTACAAATGAGCTGAGACGGCGATTGGCGTGAAGCTGCGAGTCATGCGTGCCTATGCAAGCGGAGCCTGGCGAGGTCGATGTCACGAGGCAACGTAGACACATCATCATGACTTGATCGACGTGTTCTAGGAACTTGGCAAGTTTCTGTTAATTGTGCTTTGAAACTGCATGGGGTATCCGACAGTGAGTCGCTTCGGAATTGTCGGGCATCGTGATGGAGCTTGGTGAAAATAAAGTACGCCTTGAAAGCTGTAAGCTACAGACATTCCGAAGTTGTAGTTGCTTTTTTATGTGCCGTAAGATTACGAAATTTGTGCTGATTAAGATATATGTCTCGGTGGCAAAAAAAGTGTGTGGTTTAGGCATATCGAAATGAAACATTGTGTAATTTTATTCCTGTATAGGAATAGAGCGTGCGTTGGAAGGAACATGTTGGAGAAATTCCAATGTTACATACCCATACTTTTGGCACCGCAACAGGAAAATTTCGAATGACCATCGGAACCTTCGAAACTCACCTTCAGGCAGCAAATTTTTGAATTGTTGCTTTAGAAACGCCTTAACGATTATGCTTGAAACTTTGCGTATATGCAGCTAGTTTGGCGAGTTGAACGCATGTGCGCCTTGTCCTTTCTTTTGTTAACGACTGTTCAAGGCGTTTACACGTTCACGCATATACAGGGTGTCCCAGCTGTAGTACACCAAAATTTTAAAATATGCATATACCACGTATCGGGACAGAACCAAGGTAATGTGGTTTGCAGTCGCTGGGAGATACTCATATTATTTATTTTTATTTTTATTTTGCATTCCGCCTAATTACATAATTTGTCTAAATTAATTAATAGACTTCGCAAATATTATAATTAGATGAAAAGTGTCAATGAGAAAATTGTATAGAGCAGCATGAAAAACTCCCGATACCGCTTTCTGTTGAACAATACGTGCTACATTACGCGCTACATGAAAGTGTTTTTCCGAGCCTGAAAGAAGCGCGCGAATACACGCACAGTTGCTGCGCGACTGGACGCTTGAGGCACTTCGCGTGCCTTGAGCGGTCAGTCGCGCAAGGAAAACATAACGCTATTGTAGGTGATGTTTAAAACATGGCGCTTATGACGTACCTCCAGCTCCGCCATCGCTCCGGCGCACGCAACCAGCAAAAGCTTGGTCTTCGAGATCGGTTACTGTTACCCGCAATGGGCGGTCTCTGGGGCGTAGGGAGCCAACAGGCAAGCGCTTTTTTAACAGCGCTTGAATGTAGGCTCCCTACTGGGGCGTGGATTCGGACGCCACCTATTGCATGATCCAAACGAGACAGGGATTCGCAGGGAGAGGGCCGGAGCGTCAATGTGATAAACAGTTGTCGAGCAACCGATGTTGTCACTTAGCCGTGCCCCCACATGGAAGGCAGAAAAGAGCGACGCTTCTCCTTCCATCAAAATCACTATACTATATACCGATGTCGCTGAAACCAACGTTTCGACAACGGGATTTGTCTTTGTAAAGGTCCTGACGAAGAAAAGTCAGCACCCTTGTCGAAACGCTGGCTCCAACGACATCAATTGTTCGGGCGCTGTTGATCATTTATAACGGGAGGTGTTAGTACGGCAATTCAGCCATATAAATGACATATCAAACGCGAGGGGTCGTGATCAACCATGTCGCTCGTTAAATCGTCGCAGAGATGACGCAGTGATGAGTTATTAAACACTGCATCGAAAGAGCGTACGAATGTTTAAGATAAGTTAGAAAGAAGCGCACCGTTTGAAAATTAGCAAGTAAAGCTTTAGGCACCAGCAAGCTTAACAATATACCGTAGCAACCTGAACATATCTCATCAAAATACGTGTATCACGTGTTCCTGGTATTTTCCTTGTGTTGTTGTTTATTGAATGCTAAACGTCCTTAAGATGAAATTATGGATTATATAGGTGTACGGTCAAGGCCGGGGCGCTCTACGGTTTAAACATATTCGTGAAGTAGAAGCCTTTTATTGTCTATTATTTACGCGTTTGTTCTGATTTTCTTTTATACTTTTGTCCACCGACGTTTACACTTGCAGTGCCTTTCTTAAGCATAATATTTAACACTATGATGCATATGCTTCTCATCGGGCACTGAGAAACGCTTCGTTCAAACAGTATGCCTGCTGAGCGAATTGTTAGCGTGCGCTTACCTCTGCAGGTCATGGAAGACACGAATGACCCCGTGTGGAATGAGCCCTTCGACATTTTCGTACCGGTGGGAAACAGCCTGTTCCTGCAGGTCATGATCATGGACAAGGACCCCGCGGCCACTACCGACTTCATCGGCCGGTCAGTTTTACCGGCCACGTGCCACAGTCATCGTCTTGATTAAATTCAAAATTTTTCAGAGAACCTCTTGCGGCTTTCCTCAACACATGTTCGCACCACATTCGCGTAGATGTCACGTTTCCGTTTCGTGAATTTGTCTACCCTCTTGAGGGATTTAGACATATTTCAGTTGTTTATCTTCAAATTTATTCGCCCTCAAGCTGTCGACTCCCGACGTCCTGGCAAGCGCAACCGGAATAGCGTCTGTTGGATTGTTGGTTGGATTGATCTTCAAACCAGGGCGCATCTTTCGAATCCGAGGCCTCGACTCCGTTTTCATTCGTATAGCTCCGTGCTGCATTGCAGATAGATGCCAACTATCCCTGTCATGCATTGGCAGGTTCAATCTCGCAGGTTCTCGCATGTTGTTGTAGTGTTTGGATTTACTTATAGGTTGCAACCACCAGACGTCACTAGTGTGGGAGTAAGATGAACGGCGCGTAGCTGGGAATAGGTAGGAAGTCTGCCTCTCGTGAAAAATCGAGGCGGGAAATTGATACGGCTGAAATTATCTAGTCAGTAAAATCCAGTGCAACGGTGCATAACAAGACCCCCTCCTAGATATCTCCAGTTACCCTGTTTCCTGTGCCAACAGCAAGCTTTCTTTATCCGCGAATTGCCAATTTTCGGCACACCATCGGATAGTCGCCCGTTTCCACCGCCCACTTCCTTTCTCTTTGAAATCATTCCACTACCCGACCGGGCTACGAATTGGTCAACATTGTCGGCAAACAACGAGTTGTCAGACCTATAGCTGCCACGCAGACACAAGTATATTTAGCATTGTTGTTGTTTCGGTGTGACAGTGTTTGCGCTTAGTGGGGTCAACTTGTTCGCTATGACAGCGCTCTTGATAGAGCGCCGGGTTACTGGAACCACGCAGCACACGCCCCTGTTACCATTCCCACTTTCTTCTCTCAATTTCAGTGTCAGCTCTTTGTCTTCTGATCCGAGCCACTTTCAATTTCCCAACATCGTGTAATCGTGTTGGTCAATAACAGTGTGAAGTGTTTCTCTCCAGTGTGTTTGTATGTGATGGTGTTTTCGTGTGTAAGCTGCAGTAAAAACGAACGAAATCACTTTCCCACGCCCCTCCGTCCGCCGGCAAAATCGACGTTAAAGTGTCATCGAGCGTAAATGAGCTATAACAAGTCACAGCCGGATATCTGCATGTGCCGATATAGCCGTTCAAAAATTCAAAACATCATAATAATTGTCTCTAAGCTACATACCGCAAGTATAAAGCAGCCGATAAGACATATCTCACTGCTGAATGCTGCAGACGACACTATAAAGGCACTAAAGCAAAAACAAGAGAGAAAAATAAAGCCTCCATCTTGAACTATTAATGTCACGTAGCGTGACCTTACCGCAACTGAGCAGCGTCCAGAAGCTTTGTAAAAAAAAGTGACAAAGCTAACAGATGCGTTAGGTAACTGACGCAGGCACAAGGAGGAACAGACGTAGACAGAAGACTCCGACGTACTTGTCCTTTCTATTGCTCTTTCCTGCGTCTTCGCCTGCTATCTCGTTCCTGAACAAGTCTTTGTTTCGTTATCCCTAAAAGCATTCTAGCGCTGCCGACAATAGATCATGAATTCAAGGAAACAAAAAAGTCCATTCTGACAAAAACACGCAAGCGAGATCGATGCTGTTGAGCAGACACGTCCCTATAATCACTCTTCCTCGAAATAAAGTGAGCCGCTGGCACAATGGAGAGCACATATGTCGCGCTCAAGACTGATTTAGCTATAGCTTTCATTAGTTTTCGCCAGACGAAATTGGACAGGCGCGTAACAGCAGAAACTTTACTAATTAGCCGCTGTTACGCTCTTGCTGTTAATGCAGCGGCAATGAATGCGTGCGCTCAGAGTGACGAGACTACATGGCAGGTTTGGATTCAAAAACGTTGTTTTGTAGCTTACTAAAGAAAAAGTTCCAGGATTCGGTACACGAGTGCATACAGGCCTGGTTGGTGGTGGGTCAATTAAGCTCAATTAATATATCGAGATAACTACGAAGACAAAGTGACTCATTTTAATGCCACGCACCTAGGCGAAAGCATGACGGAAGCCAGACCACGTGGGCCAGACGGATGCCATGGCTCGTGCGACATGAACAAAATAAACTCAAATAAGCTCTCACTGACATCATCATGCTGGGTAATAAAATTCTCATATACTGTATGTACGAACAGACGGGCTCGTGTGATAGCGCTAATCAAGAAAAAATACTTCACGTTATTCTGCTTCTTTGTACTAAGGTACTCGGTATTGCGCATACTAGGCCGACAAATTTCGATGCCAGAGATTATTCTGAGAGCTTTCAGGCATAATTTGAAATGTAACCTGGGCTGTAATGCTAATTATAACCGGTTACTCACCATATACTCACCATGTACTAGAGAGATTATAAAAGGATAAATGACCGAGAATTTTTCGGACGCACGCGACGGGCAAGGGCCAAGGAATCGCGAAAGTATATACTTCAACCGCCGACACGATTTTTTCTTACTATTATTCGCTTGCGACGACGACGTTTGAATTTTCTTTTTTTTTTTTTTTTTTTTTTTTTTGCAGATAATGGCGAATCGCAACGTTGCACCACTTCGCATACTAAATTTGCAGCCGCTCGTCCTTTACACATAAGCGGTGCAGCATGTAAGATTTTTTAAAGAATTCAGGTCCTCTCACATGCGTACCGAAAGTGAGAGAGAGAGAGAGGGAAAAGGAAGGCGAGGAGGATAGCAACGGCTGCACCCGGTTTGCCACCCTACTGTAAGGTACTCTAAAGAGGTCACGGAGATGAGAAGAAAATGCAACACACAACGCGCGCGCGCGCCTACACTTTAAATGCACGCATTTGTAGAAGCATTCACCTATAGACTTGTGTTGTTACGAATCGCACACGCACACTCCCTTTCGCGAACTTTCCTCAACCTCGCGGGCTTCCACAGAACTGATCTGCCATACCCAATTGTATGTTTGCGCGGGTGACGCCCGAAGCCATGCTACCGAAAACATTTTTTCTTTGTGAGCGGTTAATGTGGAACATGCGCCCGTGTGCAGGTTCAACCTGAACCTTGTCGACTACCAGTACGGCGCCACGTACGAGGTGAAGCAAGATTTGGACGACAACGCCGGCACCATCAGGTTCCGCATGGCCCTGGAGAGGGTGGGCGCGTGGGACTTCGCCGAGGTCTGCGACATCCCGACACGGCAGACGCTGGAGCTCATTCGGAAGCGAATCTCGGACGCCTACGTAAGTCGCCTCACGCTCTACGTTTCATCATGTCCCTCCATTGTACAGGAGTCGACACGCAGTATAGCGTCAGAGTGGACACGTCACGTATGACTCGTCAAAGTGTCATCTTCCTTTCAGCCTTCCTAAGAGGCAGTTCGGTCAGTCTAATGTGTCAGTGTAACGATGTGACTCACCGCCCTTAACGATACAGGGCCTCGAGACACTCCATCTTAGGATATAGTGTGCCTCGATATCGCTTACTGTAAACGAGTGCAGTAAAGGAGCTACCGTAAAATCATTAAATCATTTCGCACCACTGTTCTTCGCAGGAACGCTGGAGCGTTGGAGGCGAGCTGCATGACGTGGGCGAAGTTCTTGTTTTAGGTACGCATTGCGTCACGTGATTCCGAATGCGGTCGCAAAAGTTATTGACGTTCTCCATTCTCGAGTAACGCCACGGAATTAAATAACAGTACGGAAGACCCACGATGTGTTTAGACGCTCGTAGCAGTACATGCTTTCAAAGCAAAACAGCATGAGACGACTCATTACTAGAAACACTACGGCAACAATTTTATTTTTCCCAATCACATTTTGTTGCAACTTGCTATGTTCTGTGCTTATTTCACTTATCCAGTCTAATACTGGGAAGAAGCAGATATTTATTGCTACATATCTGGATCTACAGCCCACTTGGGCAAGTTACAGCCCGCGGCCCTCATGATGGCCCTCCATTTTTGCCTCTCTATCCGCTCTAATGAGCCCGACCCTATTGCGCCACAATTTATCTACAGCGTTGAAACAGGTCAACAGGTCGTTTAACACTTTCGTATTCTGATCGAAAGCGCTCTCCTACCGACAGCGGTTAAGAAAATCGCTGCTGAAGTGTCAGCGCTGTGTCTGCCTCTTCATTGATCCACCCCACCGGCAACAGTCCCAGTGCTTCTTGCGGCCCTTTGAGAAAATTAATTTCTGACCCTTCATTTATACTTATAACCATTTACATCCCCTAGGCGACTCACAAGCAAGGAAAGAACATATCTCCAAAATTAATTATAGACTAAGCAGCATTACCACTTGCTTTTTAAATAACCGTGTACCCCTAGGCGACTCACAAGCAACGAAAGAGAGTAGTGTTTTTAATTAACTATACATTAAGCAACATTACCGCTTTCTTTTTAAACGAGCGGGTAGCATTTAAAATATCGAAGGCGGGGGAAGAGCGCAATAGACAACGATGGATACAAGAAAGACACCACACTGTTGCGCTGCTGTCATGCATTCTAATTTGAACCAACTAGTCCAACGTCGCACCCTGTTGCAGTTCATTTCTCTTACAACTGGCCCTTTTTCATGTCCCAGTGCTCGTGTGGCGTTCTCTTTTTTGTTCTCTGTAAATGAATTTAAACCCGTAACGGTGCTTTATGTGTCGGTAACTCGCACCCTTACACTTCTCAAACTGGGTGCGTTGCATAAACAAACAATCTCATCAAGGATGAAATTCACACATTACACCCTTAGCACCATCAAATTTTTAGAGACGTGTAACTACAAAAGTACGCCGTTCAAGCAGAAATATAAAATTTGATTTAACGAGGCCGTAAACAAACTATATATATTCATTCTCCGCGAATAAACTACCTCCTGATTGCATCTTTACTCAACAAACGAAATCAAAAAACACCATGTGACCAAATCTGCATTTTGGCGCGAGCTTGCCTTAAGAATCGACAATTGATAATACCGTAACCAGGTTCGGCGCATAACAGAACATAACACATAACAGAACAGCGCACACATGACAGCAAACGGATGACAAGTGTGGGAGCCCATTTCTCGAGATCGGCCAACAGTAGTAAGCAGATGGCCAGTAGCACAGTTGCAGCCCACTTCACGAGACGTGGTTAGAGTTACCCAATTGGTATTTATATATCCGTAAATTCTAGGGCACCGATCAGAACGGTGAGCATGCACCTGTGTGTTTTGCAGCAACAGGCGGGTAATCTGCGGATATATCTGCGCGACGTATTGCCAACGCGCGCGTTTTTTTTTTTTTTTTTTTTTTTTTTTTGTTAGTGAGCAACACATCATTGTTAATTGAGCAGTGTCTGAAGACAGAGGTTTGTACACATAATTTCGCGTTGGCATCATCACTATCACTATACATTGCCAAAATGAAACACCCTTACACCCTTAGAGACTTAACCAGCGAAATATGCCCTACGTACACCCTTGAATGCATTGCAGTACGGTTGTTTTCGTTCGACCTATTTTTATAAATCTGCCAAGAATGCTTTATTTATTTATAAAACCATCAGGGGGCCAAACAGCGTTGCAGAGGGGATCAGGGTG
Organism: Dermacentor silvarum; assembly: GCF_013339745.2. Taxonomy (NCBI): domain Eukaryota; kingdom Metazoa; phylum Arthropoda; class Arachnida; order Ixodida; family Ixodidae; genus Dermacentor; species Dermacentor silvarum. The sequence goes on along the minus strand of NC_051155.1, from coordinate 164,625,336 downwards.
TGTCAAGGGCGTCTGTATGGCATCTCCAAGGTTAAAGGTGTGAACGGTTTTGTAGTGTATCACATTCCTCATTTCTTGCCCCTGCTCCCACGCTAAGAAACCAACTAGCCCAACATCACACCCTCTTGTAGCTTTTAAAGGCTAAAAAAAAGTACTGCCAATTATTGTTTTACTTGCATTCCGCTGCCGTCACATTAGTTCTCGTTCACTCACTGCCTCGGTCGTTCACGCTAGCGCACCGGGCCAGCACCATTGCCCCGAACTACATCGAGAACAAGCTGAATGCCATCTGCGTGGTCGAGTTGGCGCCAAAGATGCTCTGGAACAAAGGTGACCCCAAGACCGTCAACCCCACCTGGAACACCATGTACCGCATGTAAGATGAACGCTTCTCGCTGCTCATACTCTGAAGGCACAAACATGGGTCGTCGCATATAGAAATACGAACTTAACGCTGTCACTGTCATTGCGTACAGCAATGAGTAACGGCGAGCATCAGCACTAGCTCCACGTATATACAAATAGAACTGTGATTCGAACCGTGAGTCTGGGCCTTCGAGATCGTGGAGCGCCGACAGAGGGTTGCAAACCTCGCTCCATTCTGTGTGACCTTGCAGAACCTGCTCCAAGGGCTAATAGTGTTTAGGGTACATTCACCAAGAATACGATTTTCAAACAGGCTTTCTAAGCGTATGGCTGGTTTAACAGAAGCGTGTAGTCAGCACTAAAGTCACCACGATTCATTTCTGCGCCAGCACAAAGGTGATATACGGGGTGATCATTTTTACGTTTTACGGAATTTTTAAAAATCAGCTATGGAAGATAGCATAATTCTTGTCCTTGAGCTGGATGATTCGAAGAGGCAGGCATTACTAGCGCGAGAAAGCGAAACCCGTGTTCAACTAATTACGAAAATTCACGTTATTAACTTCTTAATTACTTTACGGCACATATTGAAATTTACGAATTGTAGCCGGTGAGCTTGCAAGACGTATCCTCTTGAAATGAATTTCCAGAATGACACCAATTTGGAGATATTATTTCCCAAAGTGTGGGAGGAAATACATGGACGTTTCAGATGCTTTTTTGCTTCAATGCGTAATAGGGCGTTTTGTTTAAAAAATATGTGGAACAGCAGTGTGTTTTTACAGCGAGTTTGAAAGTACATATCTCCAAATTGGATCATTCTGGAAATTGGTTCTGAGTGGATACGCCTTGAAATCCCACTGACTACAATTCGTAAATTGCAATATGTGCCGTAAAGTAATGAATTAAGAAGTTAATAAGGAAATTTTCGTTAATTAGTTAAATATGTGTTTAGATTTCTCGTGCAAGTAATGCCCGCCTCCCTGAATAATCCA